>NC_087066.1:66025555-66202153 GCF_963678635.1 Symsagittifera roscoffensis
AAAAATAAAAACTTCACTCGAAAATCACGTATTTTCATGTCCCTCAAGGTCAAACTTCCAGATATGACCGACTGGCACATACTCCCCGGACTCAAGATCGATGTCCTCATCGCGTGCTGTCCCTGTCAGTGAATCCCCGGAAACCCGAGTGTCACTCAAGATACAGTGCCAGTGGTCATTTACAGAAGTTTGCAGCAGACTTAAGTTTATCTACCTTCCAAAATTCACTACCATATAAAATTTTCACACTATCGCTAAACAGCAATCAAAATCTGCACACACCTGCACCTCTGAATTCTCGCTTTTTAAGCTGGTAATTTAAAATTTCTTTTGTCCTATTCAATCAACAAATTGTCATGCAGCATTTTGATTCATATAATAGATCTAGCATATTAATAACAATATCTCATTTGTTAAAATTCTTTTTCGTGAACCCAGATTTCATCCGAGTTCACCCTTGAGCCCCCTCCCCCTCAAGACTCAAGACTCTAGAATTTACTTTTGAGCCACCGGCTCACCTCGTGTTCTTCGCCCTCGAGGTACCCGATCCAGATATGTTTGACACTGTGATCTGTCTCAATAGTGCCTCCCCATCATCGGAGCTGATCACAATCTCCTCCCAAGCCTTCAGCTGTTCATAGGATCGCATCCACTCCCTTTGCTCTTGCAATCTCTTCACTTGATTCGGTAATCTCTTCACCTTCGACTCCCGGTTCAAACAGAAGGAATTGTGCAGACTCAGACTTACATTCTTCGCTAGGTCCTCCTCCAGGATCGACTCCCTCGCTCTGGTGTTGTCTCTGGATACTCTACCCACTCTTTTCCACACCGTCGTGATCGCATTTCGATGGGTCAGCAGAGGTCTCTTGAAGGCATCTGGCCCTATCTCGGCCTGGAATTGTCGATATTCTTTTTGATGTTTCCTCATGTGATCCTTCGTCACCACATATAACCAGGATACTAACGTCGCGCGAAACCAAGGAAAGAATCTCAAGCGGCTCCACATGTGTCTGACTTCCATTGGTATGGCGAATACCTTGATTGCGGTCTCGAACAACTCAAGTCTCCGGCTGTAGTCTATCGCGTGAATCGACTCTGCCGTTGGCGTCTTCGATTCCCGATACGTTGCTATGTTTTCTTCCATCCATCGTAGAGCCAGCATTGTGCTCACCACCAAGATGGTCACTTTTTGTTGATGCTCGGGTAGTCCCAACGACCTGATTTCTTCTACATCCCAGATCAGGCAGAGATTGGCGTGGTCTGGGTACCACACTGTCTGCGCCAGACAGTGGCATGGACAATCCCCGTGTGTGAGGTCGATGCTCCTAAGATTGCGTTCTCCCGAGGCTTCTAGGAGAGGCTCAAGTTCCATCATCTTCTCGTGTATCACGTCGGCTTCTTCCAAATTTGGAGCACCTACTATGGGCTTCCCAATCATGTTTTGTCTCTCGTGGTCACTTGTATTTTCGCTCTCCAAGCCTAGAAGTTCTTCACCCCAGATTTCACTCAAGTCGTCCCTTTGCTCTTTCGGCACTGTTCCTCGGATCTTCCTCAACAGCTTGTGTGAATGATGTGACATCCGAGCCAGTCTTACACATTTGGGCACTGAGAAGGCTTTGTCTATCAATACCCTCTGGCTGGACACTTCTACCATCGCCATGTGTAATGAGTAGTGGTTGCCACATAGGTTGGCCATCACTGACCCCACCAGGGACTTCGCATTTAGAGGCAGACCATAGGCTTCGCTCATGGGAAATCCCATCTCCGCCTCGAGTCCAACCTTCCAACTCTTGTTGTGTTTCTGGGTCACTTGCAACACTCCGGGCCATGACTCAACGCGGTCACCAAGTGGTGTTCTGACTCTAGCCTCTCCAGTGACTCGAGACTGCACATTCTTGAGAAGAATCCCAGAGCTGTTGCTAGGTTCACCGTGGTACTCGCGTAACACTCAGCCACTATCTGTATCTCACTTTTCTCCCTTTCGGTGATGTCCTCAAACCAGGTGACTAGGTCTTCTTTCTGGAAAGACTATATCCTGACACATGATCGTCCATCGCAGGTGTGCTCGCCATTCCCACATGTCGAGTCAAGACAACTGCCCGGCTCCATCTTTTTTATCGTCCCTGTTCCACTCGTCATCTCGCTTGACTCCTTCACTTGAGGCAGGATCAGTCTATGTACTATACTCAAGGTCGCCAAATCTTCATCCTCTGTCGGCGCTAATCTCACTCGCTCAGTGACTTCCTCGATCAGGCTCGCATGGGGATGTGGACACCAGGAGGGCCTGAGCAATTTCCACACTACTCCCAGATTCGTGGTCAACATGCCGTTCCCGTTACCCATTTTTAGTTCCACCCTTTTACTTGAGCGTGGCACACTTATTACTTCCGGTGTTCTCTCGAGAATCAGACCCAGGCTAGGCCTCTATCTTTCCACAGGGTCTATCTCCATTATATTCTCTGTCCAGAACTTCAGCAGCTCCGCCACCTCATAGTTTCTGTGGGCACCTCCAGCTTCTAAGTCCAAGAAAGGGTTGTATGCCATCCCCATCACTCCAGACACATACTGGTACTCTCCCTTCTTGTTGGGTTTCAAGTACTCTCCTGACGAAGCCAAGTTACGGTGAACGTCGTGTTTCTCCTCAAACTTCTTGTTGTAGAACCTCCGTATCTCATCTAACTTCCTGTGGCTCTCTAGAGATTGCCTAGAACCATCCTCCTTCTCTATCCCAGTACTCTGATACACATTCAAGATGACTGTGGAGACTCTCCTCTCCAGCGTCTTGCTTCCAACTGCTCTCTGGTGACATGCTAGGATGGTACTATCAGTCATCATCGACATTGTCCATCTCAAGAAACAGGTAGCATCTTTCCTCCTTGCTAGACTCAAGCCTGAGTTGTCCCTAGCAACGTGCTGCATCAGCATTCGATATACTTCTAGATTCTTGCCTCCCAACTTCAACTTGTCGTACGAAGTCAGTGTCTCTAACTCTATCCCCAACAGGCTCCACGCGAACATCAGTTGTCCTGCGGTCCTAACAAAGGGATTCGCCATCAACGGCGATGCCGATGAAGATGTTCTCATCGCTTCTTCAAAATGATCTTTCAACAAGTTCTGCCAAGTTCTCTTTAGTTGGCTCCCCAATTCCAATTTATTGATGACAGCTTTCTGCTGGGTAGCCCAGTTGCGTCGCTTGCGTGACACTCCACTGTCGAGCTTCCTCAGGCAGTCCTCCAATTCCTGCAACGTTTCCAGGGCCACCCACCACGGTCGGGCGGTGTTCCTCGTTTTATTTTTCTCAAGAGGATCGCTAGTCACCTGCTTCCCGGTAGCCTGGTGTTCATTTGAGACCCATTCTTTGCCGACGTCCACTTCCCAGGTCTGTCCGCTCGTCGAACCTCGCTTCATTTTTATCCTCTGAGGTTTGAAGTCTTCTTCCGTTGTTGAGCTGGTGGGGATCTCCATCTCTCTTTCTACGTCGAGCAGTTTCCTCGGCTCGTAGCTACTCTTGTAGGCTGCTGTCTTACATCGTGCCAGAACCATGGGGGCTGTTTCTCTCAAGTTCCTCTCCGAAACCGCATCCGCTGAAGGACTGCCCAATCCCTCCACGTCTCTCTTCCTCTTGCGAGACCTCACGTCTTTACTCGGGGGCGTTGTCGTTATCATCACTGATTCGACTTCCTTGTCTCCATCCAACCCTTCCAACTCTTGCCTCCCCCTGCTCGAGCCTTAAGGATATTAGTACTTTTAATTATATTACTAGTTCCGACCTTATCCCCCCTTACATGTTCAATTATTTTATTGCTAGTTTTTTGTTTCAGAGTAGAGCTGTCTTTCCATTTGTCTTCTTTGGTCTTTCGTGATGCCTTCCTCAACTCGACCATCTTGCTCAGCAGCTCTCCTCTAGCTTTCTCCTCCAGACCTGTCCCCATCAGGACAGGCGCTCCAAATTTCACCACCGTGTCCCACAGCTCCTCCTTAAAATCGTCCAATGTGGTGTCGTCCTCCACTTCTCGATTAAAATCTGTTTAACTGTTTCTGGCGTGTTGCCTGTTGTGTCTTCCACGTTGTCTATCGGTGAGAACTCTATGGGTTTTAGGTTAGGTTCTTCCGCATTGGGCATTGGAGTTGACTTTGTCGTCTTCTTTCCTGCTTCATCCACACTTTGATCAGGTGTCTCTAGATCAATCTCAATGGTGGGTTCTACTCGTTCCCCTTCCGTGCCCTCTTTTGCTCTGTTCTCCGTGGTACTCCTCGTGCTGACCGTACTAACTGAAAAGTTCTTCTTTGTTACCTTCGGACCCATTGATGTTGTTTTACGTAGCGACGAGTTATACTTTGTCTTCGCTTCGGTAGATCTTTTTTCAGCTACCGGTACCCTGCTCCGCCTCATTATTTACAATTGTTGCTATTTACAGTATTACTATCTACAAAATTCTACTCTAAGGTTAAAACCTCTTTTGACAAAATTTTATAAAAAGAAATGGACAATTTGTTAAAAACAACTTTTCCAGAGCTCTTGGAAATTCTATATGTTAGGGTTGGATAGAGAATTTGATTTTACAATTGTTTACTTCACCCTGACTTAGTACTCTTTTAATACCCCCTCCTTTATGCTGTTCCAAGACTTTCTCTCTACCGTCTCAAGACTATTCAGTGTTGTCCCAGTACTTCTTGTTAGTGTCCCCAGACCACTGTCCCAAGACCCTTGCCCTAAGTCTGCTGTCCCAAGACTACTGTCCCAAGACTAGTGTCCCAAAACTAATGTCCCAAGACCAACGTACCAAGACTAGTGTCCCAAGACTAATGTCCCAAGACCAATGTCCCAAGACTAGTGTCCCAAGACTAATGTCCCAAGACCACTGTCCCAAGACCAATGGCCCAAGACCAATGTCCCAAGACCACTGTCCCAAGACCACTGTCCCAAGACCAATGGCCCAAGACCAATGTCCCAAGACTGCTCTGTCCCGTGACTGTCCCAAGACCGTGTTGCTCCAAGACTGTCCCCAGACTGCAATGTCCCAAGACTTCTTCGGTACTGTCCCAAGACTCGTCTCTGAGTGTCTGGATATCGGGTCTCTTCTTCTTCGTTGTAGGGACTACTGAACCACTGTACCTTTTACCACCACTCGAGCTCTAGTAAAAATTTTCCCAAAATCCCTATCTTAGTCAAAACCCAAATACTGATCCCCTGTATTTGAAACCCTAAATTCCCCGCAGGTATCTTGTGATCACCTGTTCGTTAAAATATCAACAACAAAATTTCAAAACTAAAAATTTAAACTGGAAAAATTTCAAAAACAGATGGATGAATTCTCCTGAAATTCAAGGTTGACCGATGTCAATCTTTGTCCGAAAAAAATGTCTGGTACCCGATTGCCACGCGTTTTCCTCCCCCCTGCTAGCGATCTTATGGGGTATCACAAAAACTGTCTATGTCCGTTCCCCCCTACCGATCCGACCAGGGTACCTACCTTAACCTGATTTTAATTTTGGATATCCGCTTCTTATAACCAACGCGTGTGAATATCTAATGTAACTAAATCGACGATGCCGAACAATTAGTTACTCTAACGTGTCCTCCCTGTTTACAATTTACAACCGCTAACCTCTAACTTAACCAGCCCCCCTGCTAACCTCCCCCCTTTTTAGCCCCCCTCTTAAGCCGAAAAATCCCTTAAGCGCCGGGTGCTATACCTCTCGAGAGAAAACCGTAGACCTGTTTCCAGGCCTGCTTGTGCAAAAACTTCCTCAAAACAACGGGGCTCCGCTTATCCAATTTTACACTTATCTCCTATAATGTAATGTGGATTCTAACGATACCCGCTGCCCAACTTGAGAACACTCCTGTGCGTCCTCTTGTAGTGATCCTGTGCTGGTTGTCTCTGTTCTGCACTTGACAGCAGCACCACTTTCCCACTTGGCTGGTCACCTCTTCCAGTCAAGTTTCCAGTGGGTTCAGCTCAGTACTTCTGAACCACTTTCCCACTCGGCTGGTCACCTCTTCCAGTCAAGTCTCCTAGTGGTCCGGTCCGATCCTTGTGAACCACTTTCCCACTCGACTGGTCACCTCTTCCAGTCAAGTCTCCTAGTAGTCCGGCTAGGTTGCAATCTATCTGAAAACCCTTAACAACGCCCCCCACTCGGGCACCTTATTGAAGTCACTGGTTTAAATTGCTAGATTGATCGAAACGATCGGTCTTATAAAACAGTATGGGTATACTATTTAATTAATATAAAGGTTTGATCCAAATGGTCCGGTATCAAAGTCACTGTCTTTTCGTTTTATGGTTTTTGTTCCTTTTTCTATACTTTTTTCTTGTTTTTGTTTCCCTAGTTGCCCCCCCTTTACTCGGTTAGCTAGGCCTCGTTCGGAGAGCGTACCAGGAAGTTTCTCAAGTTTTCTTAAAAAGCTATCACGGTACAACCGGAAGGTTTACACGTTCCCGCTGAACCGTACCACCGGTACTCTAGAATGGGCATGCAGCCCGGAGCTGTGTCAAGTGGGTTCGACTCCGTAGTCATGATGTCGTAAAAACACCCAGGAGCGCCATAAAAACACTATGTAACAGTCGCCTACTTCGGTCACATATGAGGCTTAAGAAAAATAGGCCCTATAACCATTGGCTCAAGAGTCAGGGACACTATCTCTTGTGTTTTTCTACCTCAAGAACGGTCGGAGCCAATTCGGTTCGCTTGCGACATGAGACTAGAACCCGTTACAGCTTAAAGACTACTACCAAAATATCCTCCCACTCTAGAAAATAAGAACGTCCCCATACTTAAGTCTCTAAATACCCAAAATACACGAACGCCGTTAGAAACAGGGTCGGAACAATCCGTTAAGTTACTTTTTATTGGACAGTGGAACTTTGATCCATTTCAGATGGATCAACCTAAAACTCGCCTTATCTCAACATAACAATCATAAAACACACTCGAGAAAATTAAATTAGGGACTCACATGTTGATGCACTCGAGTACAAGGAGTAATTAAATTGGTAAGCAACTCAAGAATTAGATAATATAACTAGATAAGTTTAATACTGATCAGTTTTGATAACAGAAGTGAATTCTGACTCTAGAATCTGAGTTTTTGTATGAACCATTGGGACACTCAAGTTGTCCACCTTTCCATTGAAGGTTCACTCTAGTTTGTTCCAAATGGTTGTTCTCTCTTCTTTTTATTCTCTCTCCTCCTATTTCGGGATAAGACAGCTCTACTCGTGTCTTGTTTTATATCTGGAAATTGCGAATAGCAATTTCCCGCTGTTCTATTCAAGCACTTTCCCGCGATTGTAAATCGGTCGTTCTGATTCTTCTCTTTTTGTGTTTTCAGTTAATGCGAGAAAACTGAGCATGACAGGCTCCATTCGAAATTTTGAAAAATAAAAACTTCACTCGAAAATCACGTATTTTCATGTCCCTCAAGGTCAAACTTCCAGATATGACCGACTGGCACATAACTTTTTTATATTGCGAAGATTAAACATCGCAATATCAATATATCACACTATGAAACAACATTAGGTAAAGATATTTAACTATCAGAAGTCGTGTTGAACAGTTATTGCTTCAATTTCCTCAATGCAATTCACGAAAATCTGTTGATTAGGAAACGAGAGTGCTTTTCAACTCATTTGTCTGATGTTTTCTAGTTGTCTCGTGAGTAAAATGAGATGCTACGAGAATGTGCACGACTATCCGGGTGCTTTTGATGATGATAATCCCATAGTGCTGAAGTTCATGCTGTTCAGAAACTGGGACTACTTTAAAAGACTTCAGTTATATTACAACTGCAGTGCATTCGAGAAGTTTGAAACGGGTAGGTTGTTCGAACATTCTTCTCTACTTAATGAGTATAAAATAGGAAATGATATCATTTATATAGTTCATGATTTTTCCAAGAAATTTTATCAATATTGTTTTCTCGCGGTTTCGCTTATCATTTCTAATTTAAGTTCTGTTCATTTTTGTTTAAAAAAGCAAACTCTACTATCAAGCAGCAATAGTGTAAAGGTCATAAAAAATGTGAATGACTTAAAGATTCCAGAAAGGGACTTCCGTTTTCTGAATTCCCAGCAGAATGATAAAGTTATCTAAAGTTGATGTTTTCTGTAAATGGGATAAATTGAAGAATAAAGTGCCTATCATAAACAATTCGTGAAATTCAATTAGTTTCAACGAGATATATTTTTTATTTGAAATAAGGAATTTGAAAAATTCTCAAAATTGTCTCCAATTTTTTCGGGTTTCTTGTTCTCTTACACATTTCCAGCTGTCTGTTCGTCATGTTTCTTATACCTGCAATACTGAAACTGTGCGCCTGAAAATCAATGATATGACATCGAACGTAGAACAGGGAAAACTACGAAGTTATTAGAAGTGAATTAAGATGTAGGTTACGTGGTTATTGTAGTACCTTTTGGTTCCGACAATTGAAAACGGGAGGATCTTTGTATTTATGTTTGTTTGTTTCTTTTTTTTTGTTTTCCACACGAAATCAGGTACCACAAATAATCATCGGAATGGTCGAATGATATATGGTATTAAAGCCCTTTCAGTCGTAACTCAAACTTTAAAAAAAAATACCAAAATTTTTCCCAGTTTCGAGAAAAACCGGTTTGATTTTGTTCTGTTTTTTTTGTCTAATCTCAAGCAAATAAAGCGGGCAAGCAGGCTTGTAATAGGCTTATAATAGTTAGTTTTAAACTTAACTTATAAAAATAACTATTGCATAGTTTTACTCAGCAAAAAAAAATGTTTTTGAAATTTCTTTTTGCGCCTCCTTTGGATTATATTTTAAGAAAAAATCAAAATACTTTCCGCAAAAAAATTGAAATTGGAATGGTTTTTTTCTAAGTTTGTTTTATGGCGAAAACTGTTGCTAACTGTAATTTATTTATTTTTACTATCAAAAACAGAAACGACCTAATTTGAAGAAAAAGAAACAACGCCCCCCACTCGGGCACCTTATTGAAGTCACTGGTTTAAATTGCTAGATTGATCGAAACTATCGGTCTTATAAAACAGTATGGGTATACTATTTAATTAATATAAAGGTTTGATCCAAATGGTCCGGTATCAAAGTCACTGTCTTTTCGTTTTATGGTTTTTGTTCCTTTTTCTATACTTTTTTCTTGTTTTTGTTTCCCTAGTTGCCCCCCCTTTACTCGGTTAGCTAGGCCTCGTTCGGAGAGCGTACCAGGAAGTTTTCTCAAGTTTTCTTAAAAAGCTATCACGGTACAACCGGAAGGTTTACACGTTCCCGCTGAACCGTACCACCGGTACTCTAGAATGGGCATGCAGCCCGGAGCTGTGTCAAGTGGGTTCGACTCCGTAGTCATGATGTCGTAAAAACACCCAGGAGCGCCATAAAAACACTATGTAACAGTCGCCTACTTCGGTCACATATGAGGCTTAAGAAAAATAGGCCCTATAACCATTGGCTCAAGAGTCAGGGACACTATCTCTTGTGTTTTTCTACCTCAAGAACGGTCGGAGCCAATTCGGTTCGCTTGCGACATGAGACTAGAACCCGTTACAGCTTAAAGACTACTACCAAAATATCCTCCCACTCTAGAAAATAAGAACGTCCCCATACTTAAGTCTCTAAATACCCAAAATACACGAACGCCGTTAGAAACAGGGTCGGAACAATCCGTTAAGTTACTTTTTATTGGACAGTGGAACTTTGATCCATTTCAGATGGATCAACCTAAAACTCGCCTTATCTCAACATAACAATCATAAAACACACTCGAGAAAATTAAATTAGGGACTCACATGTTGATGCACTCGAGTACAAGGAGTAATTAAATTGGTAAGCAACTCAAGAATTAGATAATATAACTAGATAAGTTTAATACTGATCAGTTTTGATAACAGAAGTGAATTCTGACTCTAGAATCTGAGTTTTTGTATGAACCATTGGGACACTCAAGCTGTCCACCTTTCCATTGAAGGTTCACTCTAGTTTGTTCCAAATGGTTGTTCTCTCTTCTTTTTATTCTCTCTCCTCCTATTTCGGGATAAGACAGCTCTACTCGTGTCTTGTTTTATATCTGGAAATTGCGAATAGCAATTTCCCGCTGTTCTATTCAAGCACTTTCCCGCGATTGTAAATCGGTCGTTCTGATTCTTCTCTTTTTGTGTTTTCAGTTAATGCGAGAAAACTGAGCATGACAGGCTCCATTCGAAATTTTGAAAAATAAAAACTTCACTCGAAAATCACGTATTTTCATGTCCCTCAATGTCAAACTTCCAGATATGACCGACTGGCACATAACTTTTTTATATTGCGAAGATTAAACTTCGCAATATCAATATATCACACTATGAAACAACATTAGGTAAAGATATTTAACTATCAGAAGTCGTGTTGAACAGTTATTGCTTCAATTTCCTCAATGCAATTCACGAAAATCTGTTGATTAGGAAACGAGAGTGCTTTTCAACTCATTTGTCTGATGTTTTCTAGTTGTCTCGTGAGTAAAATGAGATGCTACGAGAATGTGCACGACTATCCGGGTGCTTTTGATGATGATAATCCCATAGTGCTGAAGTTCATGCTGTTCAGAAACTGGGACTACTTTAAAAGACTTCAGTTATATTACAACTGCAGTGCATTCGAGAAGTTTGAAACGGGTAGGTTGTTCGAACATTCTTCTCTACTTAATGAGTATAAAATAGGAAATGATATCATTTATATAGTTCATGATTTTTCCAAGAAATTTTATCAATATTGTTTTCTCGCGGTTTCGCTTATCATTTCTAATTTAAGTTCTGTTCATTTTTGTTTAAAAAAGCAAACTCTACTATCAAGCAGCAATAGTGTAAAGGTCATAAAAAATGTGAATGACTTAAAGATTCCAGAAAGGGACTTCCGTTTTCTGAATTCCCAGCAGAATGATAAAGTTATCTAAAGTTGATGTTTTCTGTAAATGGGATAAATTGAAGAATAAAGTGCCTATCATAAACAATTCGTGAAATTCAATTAGTTTCAACGAGATATATTTTTTATTTGAAATAAGGAATTTGAAAAATTCTCAAAATTGTCTCCAATTTTTTCGGGTTTCTTGTTCTCTTACACATTTCCAGCTGTCTGTTCGTCATGTTTCTTATACCTGCGATACTGAAACTGTGCGCCTGAAAATCAATGATATGACATCGAACGTAGAGCAGGGAAAACTACGAAGTTATTAGAAGTGAATTAAGATGTAGGTTACGTGGTTATTGTAGTACCTTTTGGTTCCGACAATTGAAAACGGGAGGATCTTTGTATTTATGTTTGTTTGTTTCTTTTTTTTGTTTTCCACACGAAATCAGGTACCACAAATAATCATCGGAATGGTCGAATGATATATGGTATTAAAGCCCTTTCAGTCGTAACTCAAACTTTAAAAAAAAATACCAAAAATTTTCCCAGTTTCGAGAAAAACCGGTTTGATTTTGTTCTGTTTTTTTTGTCTAATCTCAGCAAATAAAGCGGGCAAGCAGGCTTGTAATAGGCTTATAATAGTTAGTTTTAAACTTAACTTATAAAAATAACTATTGCATAGTTTTACTCAGCAAAAAAAATGTTTTTGAAATTTCTTTTTGCGCCTCCTTTGGATTATATTTTAAGAAAAAATCAAAATACTTTCCGCAAAAAAATTGAAATTGGAATGTTTTTTTTTAAGTTTGTTTTATGGCGAAAACTGTTGCTAACTGTAATTTATTTATTTTTACTATCAAAAACAGAAACGACCTAATTTGAAGAAAAAGAAACTTAGTTTGTATGGTCGGAAATTTCTGTGCAACTTGCACAGCAACCGGCTATTTAGCGGACTTGGGTTTAGCGGACGACCAGTAACCTGTGTGTTTCAGCTTCCGGCATCATTCAGCCCGCTTTTAGGCATACTGAAATGGAAGAAGGGTGGACTGGTCTGAAGCACTTCCTTATCAACACCAATCTCTTCGCAATAGCCATCAGTAAGAAGAAAGACCGACTGAAGCTGGTCAGATTGAACAACAGCCGCAGCAGCAGAGAAGAGGATGCGGTGTTGGCTGATTTGTCTTTTGCATCCTCGTGCACAGGCTGTGCAACTGCCCTCATCAGGGGTTAGTCAGCGGCCTCTTTCTGTAGTATAGATCATTGATCAACTTATAATTAAATGGCATTGAACGAAGTGTAGAGTTTGTGTGATTTTTGTTTAGGATTTTTTCTGGGATACGTTCTGATCCCGTTCTAGTTTTTTTTGGTTTGACCTTTGATTTCTTTTAAAGCTCAAATTGATTGCTTCCATCTGTTAACAGATATCTTGCATCAGTGCAGCTTACAGATAAATGTTGTATAAATTTAGATCAAATCCCCCTTGGCTTGCTGCACTCCTTTGTGTACGTGTACATCATGCGCCCTCATCCTGGAGTGAATGTGACTCTAGTGTCGTTTGACAGTGACATGTCACAGTACATCCGCACAGACCTCACTGTCAGCAACCTCAGCATAGACAGAGACTTAGGACAGGGCATCAAATTCCTACAGGTGCCTATTCAAGCTATTTCGTTTTAGGCTACTGTCTTCCAATCGATTTGTTGGTTTCGCGCTCATTTTGCACGCAGTGATGATCAAGTGGTTCAGTGCGGCGCATCACTCAAATTATCGGAGGTTCCAAGGTCTCAATAATCCGTGCTCGTTGTTTTCGGATGCTTCTTTTTACTGCAGCAATTAAAAGACTAAACTAACAATTTTTTTATTTGTTTTTTTTTTGTAAATCAATCTTTTTGTTACCCTCGTGATAAGCAAGAGTATTGCTATCGGGTACCAGACTTTTTTCTCCGTAAACAACTTTATCCTCAGCATCTTCACTTCTAGAGGATCTTTCATCTGACATGCTCAGTGTCTTGAAAACTGAAATAAAAGTACTATGTTTTCGCTGTTAATTAGTTCAAGCCCGTTTGAGGTTGTACTTATCTTTTCACAAAAAAATTGCAATTTTTTCGGATTCCTGATTTTCGTCCTAGTTTCTGTCGTTTCTATTTCCGTTTTTTTAAACGCCATTTTGTTTATCTGGTAGGGTTTTTATTGGTTTAATTTTTAAAGTATGGGTTTTGTTCCTATTTAAACAGTTGCTACTACTGAATATTCAAACAGTTTCAGATTGCTATATCGACTTAGTCAATTAATTTTGCATAATTTTGGGGACAAAGTGTATCTGTTTGGGATTATGTGTTTCAGTTTGGATGGGTCGTAAAAACTTAAATTTAATGAATTTTTAATGACAACAGTTTGTTTTCGGCTCAACAGGTTTTGACCCAAAATTTTTCGCCGTTGTTGCCGCTTGATAAATGTTTACCATTTTTTTAGGGCTATCTATAAACTTCATCTGATACAAATATGAAGTTTTGTAGCTGTAATTTTTTAATTTTTGTCAAGTTGACTTTTTCAAGTAATTTTTCCAACATGATTTTTTACCCTTGCGATAAGCAATGGTTTTGCAACAGGGCACAAGACTTTTTTTCCCATAAAAACAGCTTTGTCCACAGAATTCGCACGTGTTTTACTGCAGACGTAAATGTAGTATGTTCATGTTAGGAATAGGCCTTGTATACCTGCTATGAGTTCTTTTAATAGTGTTTTTGTGCCAAAAGTTCTCGGTATTTTTTCGGGGCTTGAGTGTCAGCTTTAATTCCGTCGGCTCATTTTCCGAATGTTTTTTTTTCAACTACTTTTTATTGAATTTTTTTCTTAAAATGTTCGAGCTTTAAAAAATTTTTCGGACAAATCTAAATCTTTTCCCCAGATCCCTTGTAATAAATGTGAAAATTTTATAAATGAAAAAACATTAATGTTTTTTAATTTATTTTGTTTTCAGTTTGATAAAAACAGCTGATTGAACAATTAAAAGCATAAAAGGTTAAAACTAAAGTTAGTGTGCAAACTGAAAACAAAATAAATTTAAAAACATTAATGTTTTTCCATTTATAAAATTTTCACATTTATTACGAAGGATCTGGTCCTTCGTAATAAATGTGAAAGTTTTATAAATAAAAAATGTTAATGTTTTTTAAATTTATTTTGTTTTCAGTTTGCACACTAACTTTAGTTTTAACCTTTTATGCTTTTAATTGTTCAATCAGCTGTTTTTATCAGTTTTTTCTGGTGTAGGTAATTGAGTTAACGTGTTTTCGCAATTTTTTGTTTATTTTTGTTTGAAAATACAATTAAAATTTTGTTCTCATTGCTTTTTAGCCCATTTTGTATTGAAAAGTACCGTTCAGATCACTTTTATCTTCAGAGTATTCCGACTATTTGCAAAATTACTGTGCAGAATATTGTTCAGATCACATTTGTTGTGTTTCGAGTCTAATTTGTCTAGGCTTCTGAAAAATTGATTAATATTTTTTTGGTATTTATGTCATTTAATTACTAATTTTAAAAGTATATCAGAGTTAGTGGTTTTTGGTTCTTTCGTGAAGGCAGTTTACCAATGGTTCGATTTGGTGTGTTCGGAAGACTTCGGCGCATAGCAGGCAGGTTTTAAAAGTAAGATGGAGGTAGGCTGAGTTTGTTGCTTATATAGTTTTTAAAGTTGTTTTTCTGTAATCTGATTTTTTAATAACTTTTTATTTGACTTTTAATTTTTGCATCGCACGTGGTGCGAAGCTCTGCTTCGCCTTTGTGTTAGATTTTTTTTCATTCAGTGTTTTGACGCGCAATGTTTTTTGCATGGCAAGTGTTGCAAAGCTCCGCTTTGCCTCTGTGTACATTTTGGCAATTATTGTGGGAAGCATCATTTTGAGCATCCTAACTCAGTTTTCTATGACTAAAGTTCTAAAAAACAAAATTAAAAAATGTTTTTTTTTAAATTATTCTGTCAAATATAACCATGGTTGGAATTTTTTTGCTGCTTGCTCAGCAACCGTCCGTTCTTGCTATTATAGTCTGCGTTACTCGTAACCTTCTTATTATAAACATGTTTCTTCGATTTTTTGAAGCCAGTTTTCGATGGCGGATTTATCCCCGGATCTTGATTTTGCAAGTCGTTTTCAATGGTGGGACCACCGTGTTCGGAGATAAAATTATCAAATGGTGTTTTGCCGCCGAACTGTTAAAAAGTTTTGAGCATATATATGGCTAATCATAAATCTGTGTTCGCTCACCAGATGCCGCGAAGTGTCGAACCATGGTGACGTTTTCGTTCTTTATGGTATATACCAAATGAAATCAGATTTCGATTTTTTCAGGTGAACGGTCTAACGGTGCTACACAACTTCGTCTTCTTCGAAGTGAACTGTTTTAACCTGACAGAATCTAGGGCAGTTTCCTACTCCATGGCGCTCAAAATCAAACAGGTGGCTGCAGTGCCAAAATTAGAATTAGTTCGCGTAGTGCAAACTGAACAGTACAATTTGAATGTCGCGTACCACGCGTTTGACAGAAAACTATTCGTTCTAAAGTGCACGCATTTCAAACCTACGGAGTCGCTTTACGAAGCAGTAACGACTAGACACAATGAGTTCAAATCAGTTCATGTCTTGGAAACGCACACGAGAGAGCTGAAATATTACGCATTTTGGTTGAACTATTTGCTGTACGTAGACGAAAGTAGAAAACGGCTGCATTTTTGGTCGCTGGGTGGATCACAAGGATTGGTGAGGTTAAATGAGACGGTGGAAAACAGAGACATTCATCCACATCTGCTATCCGTTGTAAATGGAGATATTTTGAGTGTCCGAACTCAGTTGAACTATCTGTTCATACATCTTAGTCTGGGTGTGACCCAGATACTGGTGTACAGGCTAGAAGAAGTGAGTTCTAGAGACCAGAGCCAGAAGACCCTGACTGCTTACAAAGTGACTGATTCTGATTTTCCCATGAATAAACATTGCAAAGACGTGGAAGTGATCGGATGCTGTGGAAAAAATCTGAACGTCGTGTTGCATTAGAATCATAATTCAGATAAACTACTCAAGCTGGAAAAAAACTTTTTAAACTTAAAAAACTCAATAGAAAGTTAATAAATATGGAAAAACTGTAGTTGATGTTAGACATACAGATTTGGCATATAGCTCAGTCAAGACTGTGCATCATTGTAACTAAATTAATGATTGTGCCTAGCTTTAAGTGTTAATAATTGAAGTGAAGACACTTGTTTTGGTCGTTTTTTTTCAGCAAAACAATTTTCTGGCAACTCTGTGGGTAGCACAAGATTTACTGTGTAATAAAAAATAACATCTTCCGTAGAGACAAAAGTTGAGAAAAAATTAAGTTGAGTTTAAAATTTTTCAAAAGTGCACTCTACTCTATTAACAAAAATGCAAATTTGGGAAAAAACGTGAATGACTGTAGGTTCAATGGTGATTAGCAAGAGTTATCAAATCGAAGAAGACTTTTGAGGTTAACAACTAAACTAGCAAAATTGCTGAACATTTTTGACAACGTATATCAGGTCAACAGAAATATTGTGGGCATGTCTGTGTGTTAATTTCCAGTCATATTTACGCTTGCGAAGCTAGTGTTTTAGTATCAACCTTCTTTTTTTCCAATCTAAGTCGCAAAGAAAAGTGCTCCTTCTGGTGGCACTCTTTAATTGACAAGTTGCGGTAGCAGTATGATGTCATGTGCTTTAACAGTTTAGTAAAAAGTTAGATAACACAGTTGATGCATTTTAAATTCATCAACTGAACCGAAAAAATTTTAATCGTTCCAAACAGCAGTACAAATGATTAAAAGCTCGATTTCATTAATTTCACAACTTAATATATCTCGCACTTTTTGTTGAATTGCATAATTTATACATAACCTTTTGCTTTCCATTATATTACATGCAAAATTGTATTTGGTACCCGTTTGCGCTATCGAATTGGCCATTTATTAGCATATATAGCTTGGGTTTTATGTCTAGTTTTTGGGGAGTTTAAGCATCCGTGGCTTAGTGCGTGAGATTCAAAGTTGCAAGGTCGCAGATTCGAATCTTACACGTAGCCGAGTTTTTGCTAACTCGATGCTTATTTTTACTTTCTCTTGTTTCACTTTATAGAGCTGCTTTTTGGCCGTCTTCTCGCGAGTATTTGCGAAGCGCAGCTTCGCCTCTGTAGAATTTTTTGTTTAATTTAGTTTTAAATGAAATCTGATTTTTTCCGACCATTGAAAATGGGGAGAAAATTATCTTCGGCTGTGTTCTAGCTTTATGTTTTCCATGCAAAATCAGGCATCACAAATAATGTGCCGAGTGATGTATCATATAGAGATCTTTCTGTCGTGATTCGAGCGAAACGAAAATTTCGGAAACTTCAGTCAGCGTCGTGTTGGCAATGAAATGTTGCAAGGTCGCAGATTCGAATCTTACAAGTAGCCGAGTTTTTGCTAATTCGAGGCTTATTTCTACTTTCTCTTATTTCACTTGATAGAGCTGTGCTTTTTGGCCGTTTTCTCCCGAGTGTTTGCGAAGTGCAGCTTCGCCTCTGTAGAATTTTTGTTCAATTTAGTTTTGAATGAAATCGGATTTTTTCCGACCATTGAAAATGGGGAGAAACATCCCTCTAGTTTGAAAAAAAAACTTTTTATTTAAATTTCAAATGTCAACCATTTTTGTTTCTCACTTCAAACTGTTTGATTGGCTTGAACGTTTTCCGCATATCTGGTGTTTGCTTAATTGCCTCCTATTGCGGCGTTTGATGGCCATGATTTTTTAAATTCGTGTGTGGCTACTTCGTCTACCCAAGTTTACTGCTGACCATTTTATTCGTTGACGCAAAATGGAAAATAATTGTTTCTGGTGACTTCTTTTGCAATTTATTGGCAGACAGTTTTGATAAGCTTTTCTATTTGTTGGCTTTGATGTAGCTTTTCTGCCCGCCAACTTTTCATGCTATCTCGACTTGTTTTCAATTGGGAGAGTAAGTGACTTGTAATCGGGAACTAGATTTTTTTCCAGTAAAAAGATACGGCGGCGTAGCTAAGCTTGGCAGCATCTGCATTACATCATGATTTAAAATACAATAATTACGTTAGAGGACTATACGACTTTTTTTAATTTAACTAATTTGCAAATTTTTTCTAACCTAAGTTGCAAAGTAACCTAAGTCGTAAAATTTGGCAACTTTACAATTTTTTGATAGCATGTGCTTTAAACAACCGAATAGTACAAAGTTAACTCAGTTGATGCATTTTTACATGAGCAAAATTTGTGTGATAGTGTGAACTCTCTTTTTTTTCCAACATAAGTCGGAAATAGTGTTGCGACGCAAATATTGTTGCGACAAAATTCATTTTGAAAGTATTCGTTTTGATCAATAACCAGCTATTAAGTGCAGCTAATGCTAAGGATATTAACACAGACTAATACATTACAAATAGCACTTACGCTTCTAGCTATCATAGATCTGTAACGTAGAGGCAAGGAAGGAGACCCGCAACAAAATAAGAGGGTTCGAACCTAGTCAGGGTGAGATGTTTTAAATGAACTTTTTCGTATACTAGTTAGAATGCTTCCGCTCTATAAATTGAGGCATGTTAGTTGGTACATTTTTTTTCATACTGAGTGGTTCTGCTTATGCGTCATAATTGGCTGGCGTCACTTAGCAATTATGTAGACTCATAATTGCCGTGCGTCACTTAAGAAATTTTGTAGACTCAAAGGTTAACTCATTCGTTTGTTCCCCGTGAATGCCAAGTGCAACTTCGCATCAGTGATAATTCATCAAATGAACCGAAAAAAGCTATTTGTTCCAGTTAACAACAATAGTAATAACTCGATTTCAGAAATTTTCGAATTCAATATATCTCGCAATGTTTTCAAATGCAAAATTTATGCATGATATGGCTTTATGCTTTCAATTTTTTTCAAATGCAAAGTTATTGTGATGCCTTCTGTTTGTTATATTCCTAATTATTATTTGCAAAATTGTGTCTATTTGTACCTGGTAACACGTAAGCTGCATCGCTTTGACAATTTATTAGCGGATTTAGCTGCTTTATTTGTAAGTAGAGTTTGCCGATTGCCAAGCCTGTTGGGCCGAGAGGCCTTGGCTTGAGACTCCAAATCTCGAGATCACAAGTCTGGCCTGTTTTTTTTTTGCCAAATTTGCCTGCGGCCCGGAAAATTTGGTAAAAATATGGTTTTTATAGTGATTTGGGAAAGCTCATAAAATCAATTTGGTCGACCAACAAAAAAATTGCCAAAACTTTTGATTTTTTTTTTGAAAATTGGCCCCTCGAAAAAATCCTAGATCCCTCATTGCTACCAATTTTAAGAATTCAAACTTTTTGAAACTTTACGAATTGTCTCGAATTGTTTTTTGAAACTTTACGAATTGTCCCGAAAACTACTTTCTCAAGTCAGAGATTTTAGGTTTAATCGAAAGAACTGGCCAAGGGAAGTTCACCTGTATAATTGGATACCCCTAACTTTTTTGAGAAAAAAAGTTTAGGTCTTTGGGATTGTGAAGTTGAACTTTTGACCGTTTTTTTTTGGAAACGCTGACCATTTAATGGAAAATTTTGACCCCTTTTTTTCGAAAAATACCCTGCAACTTATTAAAATAATGGTTCAATCCATAAAAGCTGGTTGTGGGCCGATACCTTTTTTTCGTAGAAAAAACTATAACACTCGAAATTGATTTTTTTGTGAACGTTTTTTTTTGTTATCTTTGATGTTCTTAAAAGCTACTCTACTGATTCTGAGATTAAAAGCTCAATCGAATAAACCGGTTGCAAAATTTTTCTTGCAGAAGCGTCGCTCCTCGATATCCATTAGAAAAGATGCTATGTTCTTGGAAACATCCACATTTCGAAGTTTTCGGTGTTTTTCAAATTTTTCCTTCTTCATAAACTACCCTGACAAATATGTGATTTAAAGTTCGATCGAAAATAGAGGCCAAGAAAGTCTTCCCAGTATAAAAGGATTCGCAGTCCTGAGTTCAATCAAAAGAAAAGGTTGCGGGAAAAGTCACTTACCCCGCCGAATTTCAATTTGAGTTCATTTGTAAGAACTGATGATAGGTATCTCTCATACAGAATTGTTTGAGCACTTTTTAGTACAGAAATAACTACGGTTTTGGAATCTTGAAAATTCGAAAAGTATGCTTATCATCTTTTACGAGTAAAACGTATTTTAAAAAATAGCACTCATGTACTTCTTGGCCGAGCCAGGCTCACATTTTTTCGGCTTAGTCAACTTCTACTGCATAGTTTCACAGGCAAATGTTTAAATGCTTAGACCGGTTTCAGGAAAGATGGATTTTTTTACTACAGTTTCGTTTTCGGTCTGAGGGACAGCTTATGTTTTTTTTTCCTTAGTTAACACTCGTTCATTAATTCTCAATGGTTTTTAAGGCGGTTCCCGAACATCATCCGAGCCAAAGACATGAAGTTTTAGTTGTAGGTATAGTTTTTTTGAGTAGTTTTGTATCTTAATATTTCAAAAAATTGACTGCTTGCTTTTATTTTCTATCAATTTTTTGTAATGCAATATTTTCATTGTATCGCAAGTGTTGCAAAACTCCGCCGCTTCGCCTGTGTTTAAAATGTTTCTTTTAATTGTAATAGTTTTGCGAGTCTGTTGTGTATGCTCATAATGCAGAAGAAGCACTGAGATGAAGGCAAAGGTTTTTTGCTAACAATCGAGAAGTAAAATATCTCGAGACTGAGTAACGTTTCAAAGACATCGCTTATCGTGTCTATAAATTATAAGTTTGGAGTCCAAGTCTAGGTAAATCTTGCTTTTGAAAACTCATCAAGTCAATTTGAAACAGTCGAAGTCGATGGGACTTTGCTCAAAGAGTGAAGTTATTGACTCATGATTGCTGGTACGTCTGGTGTTGGAATCCGGGAGTTTGATTTTCACCAAATGATAGTCGTTAGGTAAGGGAACAATATTTTTTGATTTGGCGCGTGGTTTTTAAGGATTTTTTTCCAATTACGATCTTCTACTCTTTCCAGTTGATGAAAAATTAAGTGAAGCAGTTTTTGAAGGGCTAGCAGAAGTTCGTGATTGGTTGTACAGGCGGTTTTTGAAGTTTGGCTTTTGTTGTACATTTGTGACAACAATGCCACATGTGAAACTAGTGACAAACTTCTGCCAGCACTTCAAATACTGCTTATTTAATACTTCAACAGCTGGAAAATTTAAACTGTTTCCCACAGGCTAAGTTTTACAAACGGTTTGTTCAAAATTGAGCTAAAAAAAGCAAAACATCCAGACAATAGTGAGTGCACGTACTCAGTGCAAATGAATTCAGGACAATTCAATGGTTTTCTAAATAAAAAATTGGACTGAGCCTAAGCATTCAGTTATCGAGCCAAGAGATCGAGGTTTCTTAAAATTTTTCAGGATTGTTCAAAATAATTATCCTACAGGTATCCTTCTTTCCCCTACTACGGCGAACGAGGCGTTCGCCGTAATATATAATGCGCGTTAGTTATCCAAAATTGGCAACCTTTACAACTCCATAATTTTACAAAAAAAATCACTGATGAAAAACTTTTCTAATTTTGAGCTCAAAATTAGAAAGGTTTTTCATCAGTGATTTTCTTGTAAAATTATGGAGTTGTAAAGGTTGCCAATTTGGGATAACTAACGCGCATTATATATTGCGATATGAACTAAGAACGCAGCGGAGATGTTGTCCGTCTCAGAAAATGTGCCAAATTGGACTGAGGAATGCCCTTTGGTCTATTTGATACGTTTCTAGAAGCAAATTCTATCACTTTAAATTTAACGTGTGGCGTGATTTGCTTAAAAAATCAAACAAAAGTTTGTGTTTTCTCTATTTTTTTTTTGTAAAATTCAGCAATTGTTTGAACTTAAACTCCAAAAAAATAAAATTCAGTCTGATTAACCATTATATGAGCAGTGATGAATAAAGTTATTTTCCGTAAGAGTTCAATTTGAATCCACTGAAATGGTTTTTTGTCGCACCTGGCCGTGCAATCAAACGAGATATTTTTAAAATGTTGAAACGAGCCCTATAGATGATTCAGACGTAAATTATACTCCATTAATTGGAAGTCGTAGAAAAAACTGAACGACTTCACATTTTTGTATTAGCATGAAGAAAACTAGGGGAAAAACGGGTTCATGTTTGCAATCAAATTTGCTGCAATTTCCAACATTAGGATAGGAAAAAATCATAAATTATAAGAAACATTTTACACCTCAATTTTTTTATTGACCTGCTCGTTTTTTAATCATATGGTTTCACTGCTACAGAATTCACGCTGTTTTTTTTGTTTTTTGTTTTCAATACGGTGATTTGATGCTCATAAATGCTAAAAGTAATCAAATTACAAAAATCAGATTTCAAAGCTGATTTAAATTATCCTGACAAAACGAATGAAACTTAATTAAAACCCATTCTTCACAAATTGGGTAGACATTAGACGAAAAATGAATAAAGCAAAATTTGACTGATTTTTTACAGAATTAAGGTTATGCAATTTTTATAGCAAAAACCAGGTCCAAAAACTTACCCCTGAAAAGATTTTTCTGTTTTCTTGGTCAGTCAAAAATACGCCAGAAATGGTTCAATTGCTGTTATCATATATCAAATTAAACTTCTCATAGACCGACAAAAATTAAAAGGGGCATAGTTTTGTCAGTTTCATGCAAAAAAAATGTCATTTGCACAATAAAAAAATAACAATTTTTTAATTTAAAAACTTTTTCAATGTTTTGTAAAAACTTTTCGAGATTTTACTCTTAAGATTTTTTGAACTGTAACCAGTATTTTAGGCAAAAGTTTGATTGGCTGAAAAACTTAGACCTATTGTTTTTGACGTAGAATTTTCAACTCTATTTTCGCAAAAAACATTGCAAAATACCTTCTGCTGAAATTTTAATCAGGTTTTGTTTTCATCAATTTTCGTCTCACTATGGAAAAACGTAAATTGATTTTCAAATTTAACCGATCTGTCCGGATAACTTGAATCAGCTCTGTAAATCAATTAAGATTAAAGCGGCGTGAACTTGAAAATTTGATCTGAAACGAGAATAGATGGTTGATCTGATATCATTCCACCATCTTTAGTTGACTTTATCTTTCCAGAACTAGTAACTATAAAAAAACTCGGGCCTGAAAATTATGCGGTTTTCCCCAGTTTTAATCCAAATGAATTCTATCAAAAACAACGAACACACCTGACCATTGAGCAGGAGAACAACCATACTTTTTTTAACCATTTTTGGTAAATTATTGTGAGGAAGTTCACGTAAATAAAATAACAAACTTTTCAAAATAACCAGTTTGCAACCAGATTTAGGAAATTTTGAACTAGTAGATCTAAATTTTGGGCGGTGAGCTTAACATTGAGATTCAGAGGGCATTCTATCAGAAAAAGAAAGAACAAACAATTTGAAACAGAAAAGAGGATAGAAAGATAAATTTAATTAGCAATCCACTGTAATGAATTTACAAATTTGATGTAATTTTGCAAAGAGAAAAAAGTAATACAGTTTTGCGCTTGGAAGAAAGGCGTTCATCACAAAATTGCTGTTGACTTCATATCATATAGTTAAATATATTTTTTTCTTCGTTAATTCCTTTTCCATTTTCTGGCATCCAGTCCGGTGCATGAAAAAATTAAGAGTTTCGAATTTTCTTCATGTTCAATTAGAAGACAATTTTACAGTTGTTGTTCTTTCGGTAGGAACCCGCCGTGTTTGTGTTTGGGGTGCTGTTTAGTTTTACGTTAGGAAGCTCGAATTTTGTGCTGAGGCACTGTCTTAATTCTCGATTCTACTCTTCCAGAACAACAACTGACAGCAACGCTAATCACTTTGGCTCTCAAAAATGAATGAATGGTATCGCCCGTTTACTGACAAACATTACTCACAAAAAATGTAACAGAGATTTTCTTAAATGTTTTTTCCAAAATTGAAGCCTGCAAATGATTGAACTTTTTCGCTTTTGTAATTTGGCCATTTCAATGAGACGAGAGCTCGTCGAAAACTGAAATCTGTAATTTAGTTCAACTGTTTGTTAACACATATAATCAAAAATTGCCCATTAAATAAATCATACAAAAAAGCAGCGGAAAACATCATATACTCAACCAAGATAACGGTAGATGAATGAACTACAAAAACACTTCGAGTGAAACTTCTCAAATAACTAGATAAGGACGAGTTGCAATTCTTCCAGTTGGACTGTCTTTGGTAGACTCGACCGCCAAAACATACACTAACCTTGATGCTGTCAAAGTCCGACTTTGGAGCCAACTGCAAAAATACTAGGTCTTGAACAAAACGACTTTGCCTAAATGTCGGTTGGGGGATATCACATCACGAGAGAGATCACTTGCGCTCAAAACTTGTCAGTACAAACCCATTCATTGCAATTGCAGTCTTTTAAAACATTTGTGGTAGACATCATTGCCCTTTCATTGCCTAGAATGATCCCAGTGGTCACAACATATCCGAACAATTTTTGCCGATCTCACGAGCATTGAGGACACATTACATTTCCGAACAATAGAGAAGGATTCCGTTGCTCTGCAAATTGGCATCAATAAAGTCACATATATTCAAAAAAACGAGGAGAAATGGATCTAGAAACAAAAAACATACAATTTGATGTTAAAAAACTTCCAGCTGGGCTTTTGTTGAAAAGCATACTCTAAACCCAACAAGAAGTCAAATACAAAACTGGCCTTTTTTATCAACTTTCTCACTTGGTCAATATATAGTTTTAAAAATTCTGAGCGGGATCAAAATAGACAATTACGCAAATAGTTTACCGAAGATAATTTTGTCTAACAACGAATAAAGAGCCATGGCAGTATTGAAAGACGCCACAAAACTTGTGTAAAGACACTGTGAATTAGAATTGAAATCGAAAGAAGATGCTTCACGCCAGGATTGTTCACTAGCAGAAAAACAACTAAGAATTGTCAAAAAAAACATTCACAAGCACGATTCACAAGCACATTCACAAGCACTTATAAAACTAGCGAAAAAGACTTGAGCAAAAGATATATTGTTAATGTCAACTCAACGCTCCACACTGCCACCAGTCGTCACAACATATCCGAACAGTTTTTGACGATCTCACGAGCACTTAAGACCCATTACATTTCCAAACATTAGATATGATTCACAGTTGCTTTGAAAATTGGAATAAAAAATCACCTATATTCAACACAACGAGTTGGAAACGGATCTAGAAATGAAATACCCACAATTTGAAGTTAAAGCACGTCTTTTGCTGAAGATCATACCATAAACTCAACAAGAAGTCAAATATTAAACTGGCCTTTTTATATCAACGTTCTCACCTGGAGGATAAATAGTTCAAAAAAAGTTCCATATCTTTGTCTACCAACGAATGATGAGCCATGACAATATTTAGAGACACCACCAAACTTATTTAAAGACTTTATGAATTAGACTTGAAATCGAAAGAAGACGTTTCACTGACATGATTGTTCAGTAGCAGAATAAAAGCTAGGAGTTGTCAAAAAATAATAATTCACAAGCACGAAAATCAGAAAAAAAGTATTACAAAACTACCGGAAAAAACTTGAGCAAAAGATATATTGATCAAGTTAACTCAACGCTCCACACTGCCACCAATATATGGTATCTGTCTCATCGTTCGAAAAAAAACGAATACAAACGGCAAAGTTTGCCGAGTATGCAACGCTTTTAGTTTCTTTGACTTTTCCTTGAAATCTAACCTTATCACCAGGCCTGATCTTTTGAACAATCTTACTGGTGTCAAAATCCGCTTCAGGAAAAACATCGGCAACCTTTCTGCAGACGTAGTTGCTATGTTTATGCAAAACACGGTTGATTCTAAAGTTGGACCGTTCCTCCGGTACCTGTGGTTTGACAAAGGAAAAAATGAGACCTACCAAAATACGAGTCAGCTCTTTGGGGCTGCAGGCTCCCATCTAAGAAAGTGTGTGGATAAAGGAAAGTGCGTGGAAAATATTATTAACATCTACGCCACAAAAAGCTCATCTGATTATGTTGGCTATTGTTAACGAGTGTTTAACCTTGAATAATGGGAGGCAAAACCGACGAGTCGTACCAAGAATTTTTTTGTATCATCGTTACTTGCGGACCCGGAGAGCCGCAAACCACAGCAGCAACGTGTTCTTGGTTTCTCCAAGGGCTCCATTTATGGACACTGTAAAAACCAGTTGGTACAAAAGGTTCAAATAGGAAAAGTACTTAAAACTTTGTCAATTTCAAGATTCGCTGAACGGTAAATCACATTTTTGAATCACGTCATAATCCCCTAAAATTCTTTTAAAAAGCGGAAACAAGATCTAGTTTTCTCAGTTTAGTCAACAAATTCGTCAACACCGTTTCGGCAAAGTTTCTGACACGTAAAGCACCAGTAGCGCCCTTAAAGCCTGTCAAGACACCTAACTTGGAGCTGTAAACGTCTGTCTACGGAGCGCAAATAGTTCATTTTATCCTTGAAAAGCAGACCACAAAATTTGCTATTAATAAGTTTGGTCGGCCATATTAATTGTCCTGTACTGGCTGAGGACGCCTTAAAATTGATGCGAATTGTTCGTTGCGAGAAATCTAGCAAAATTTGTGCCTGAGTTTGTCTAGCAAAGACATTTGCACCCCTCATCATTGGAAAAATGTCATTTCAAAATCCGACCAATTATGCTAATGGAATTTATTACACTTCAACGCGCGTGTTGAAGGGACCACGTTTTTCGGAAGGACCAAAACTTTCAGCTTGAACAAGACCAGCTCAATGAAGATGATGCCTGCTTAAAAAATTTGATGTTTAAAGCTGTCACACGCTCAAACCGTTCAGGTTTAGCAACTGTAACACGTTCGTTAGGTCGGTTGCCTTCTTTCGGCCAGACCTCTCATCTACAATTAGCTCATCATGCAAAAGCTCACCTTTCTTGAAAAAAATCTGCCAAAAAATTGATTTCACGGTAAAATACGCTTAAAAAATTACGAAAAAAAAGTTTCTCATCATTTAGATAACAAGCATTGTGCCTTTAAATTGACATAACGACCGCATTTGTACTCGTGGTCGGTTATTGAAATCGTCATCCTTGATAACCTCAAAGTATCCCATGATTTAACATAGATTAAAAACTCACATAATCAGGAGTTATTCTGGAATTCAAGCAATTCGTTGCATTTTTATTGGAAAATTAACTGCATCATCCGCTGTTGTCCCACTGTGAAGCAGACTTTATCCTAAAAAACTTGCAAATCTTGTTGTTAATTGCTGTGGAAATTTTCTCTAAGCTTATGCAGAACTCCCAAAAGAGCGATTGCCGACAGCAAATCATTATCCTACTGGACTAGACAGTTTTACACTATTGGACTGGACTCCATCCTACTTTTCTCGTTTTACGACAAAAGAATCGATACTCGCATCGATATATACTTCTTTAAACCTGTTTGTTTGTACGCGCGATACACTCAAAAGTCTCACCTGTTTGTCGTCCGACAGCGCAATGCATTGTATCATACCTCTCGTATGCCAGCGGAGGATACGGACAAAGTATTTATCGGACTGAGGGATATTTCTGGATGAATCGGTCACAATCTCAATGTAGCCGAAAAAAGCGCAAATCCATGCTCAACAGTCTCGAAATCGTTTCCTTTGTGTCTACTTTCAAAAAATCAAACACGGAGTAATCGATGATAGTATTTGACAGTCGATGATACACGCCATAAAGATTACACGCCACGAGTTCCATGGCATCCCGCTAAAGATCCCAGCCAGTGACGATTTACTCAGATCGGAGACGCTCTAGACAGCTCAATGAAAGTACGGCCGGTAAATAAACTGTCTAAAGTCTTTCCTTAAGATTGATTCATCACTCAACACCTTTTCCCAACCTAAATTAACGCGGTATCTGTATTCGCCCAAAAACAATTTATTTATTTCGTTTGTTTTCTTTTACATTTTTTGCACAAAATGTTTTTTTTCTACTTACTGCTTGATTTTTTATAATTTTTGAATTTCTACTTGTTTTTCAGTCCCTGAACCAGATGCTACAAAATTGTTTGACTGAAAAAAGCGCGGTTCCACGAACTTTTGTTATTGTGATGTGATTTCCGTTTACAAAATGAATGAAAATGAGCAATGGAGCAGGAGGTCAACAATTTTCTTCAATTTTGGTTAACTTTTTGTTGGGAAATTAACCTCAAAAAGTTTTTGGATTCATTGAAAAGTCATGCTTTCAACCAGCCTTAAGAAATTCTGAAATAAATCTAATTCTTCGTATATAATTTCAGTTGAGCTCTTCATCGAGAATCAAAGGACATACGACTCAAGAAAAAAAAACAGAAGAGTTTGATTCAAAAGTGATTTGAAAAAATAAAGAAAGAAGGATAGAAGATAAAATAATAGAAATCCACGATGATGAACTTTAAAAAAATAATGAAACTATGCAAATAGACAAAAATGGTACAAATGATAAAGTTTGATTTGAAAAAAGGAAAACTGAACTTGAAACAACTCATTGCCGCATTATTTGATGAAATTCGACAATGGTGTCTTAATCTTTTTAACTCAAAATTCGGAAAAGTATGCCCCTGAATATCTTGTTTTACTCACATTATTATGAGTTTGATTGTATAAAAAATTTTCAAGGCTTCGCATGCGTGAAACTCTGTATCGACTTAACTGCTTGCAAAACTTGTCACTACTTGTTCGTTTCGTCATTGCCCCATAACTTACCCAGTTCGTCATGTTTAAATTTGATACAATTATCTAATAACGTTAAACTTGAAGTTTGCTCACTTCAAATGACCGGTTCTTTTATTGTGTTCATTCACTTAATGAAAGCGTTTGAAACCATCGTATGACTTTCTGTCTCAATATTTACAAATAAATGAACGATCTCCCGCCAAATTTTGAAAAGTGATTTTTATTTTTTGCTCATCATGACCGACCATGCTTCGGCCTCAACCAAATTGACAATTGATAACAGCGGCGGTGTTGAGTCATGGATTTCACAACTTGAGAAGTGCAAATTGCTGTCAATATACGACCTTTCGAGTTTGTGCAGTTCAGCTAAACAGGTTCTGATTCAAGAGCCGACTTTGAAACATGTAAGCAGTCCTGTTACGGTTTGTGGCGACATCCACGGTCAACAGCCTGATTTGAAAGAATTGTTCCAGATAGCTGGAAATATTCCGGATACTAACTTTCTGTTCATGGGTGATTATGTAGACAGAGGTTTCTACTCTATAGAAACAGTCTGTTGGTTGCTAGCCCTTAAGATCCGTTATCCTTGTCGGGTTACTATTCTACGCGGCAACCATGAATGTCGAAACGTCACACAAGTGTATGGATTCTATGATGAATGTCTAAATAAGTACACAAGCATGGGAAGCAAAGTTTGGTCTCTGTTGACAGATGTTTTCGATTATCTTCCTCTCTTGGCCGTGATAGATAACGATATCATTTGCATGCATGGAGGTCTATCGCCTAGCTTACCGCATCTGAACAGTCTGAATACCATCGATAGGTTCCAGGAAACTCCTCACGAGGGTCCCATGGCCGACATCATGTGGTCAGATCCGGAGGAGATTACCGGATGGGGCTTGTCGGGCAGAGGTTGTGGATACCTTTGGGGCAGAGACATTACCTCTAATTTTGTCCACTCGAACCAGCTCAAATTCGTTTGCCGAGCGCACCAGTTAGTGATGGACGGTTACACGTGGTGTCATGATAAACAAGTATTGACTGTTTTTAGTGCTCCCAATTATTGCTACAGATGCGGCAACCAGGCAGCTTTTATGAATGTACACAGCACAGATGAACTCCAACTGCTCCAATTTGACGCCGTCTCAAGGCCAAATGCGTCCGAAGACAACACTCGTCGCCCTGACTATTTCCTATGAAACCCATAAAATGCAAACATCCTTATGACAACAATTCGAATTTGATACGACTCTCTAGTCCTAGTTCAAATAACACTTCTGAATTCAAATAATTTCCTTTCAATGTACAAAAAAGCAACTCAGCCTACTTGATATAATTAGTTCGCCTACAAAGTTCGCAACGAAAGAATTGGTTGTGATAATTCTTCCCTTCATAAACGGCTATGCTCTAATATTTGTAGTACAAAAATACAGCCTTAGGGCACGGCAATGTTTTGGAATGTCGATAATTTTTATATATTTTTTGATTTTTCCCGAAAACTGTCTCCCAACTCTGGGATTAAGAGTTAATAAAAAAGCAGGTTGTGGAAATCTCTCCTGCAGGAGAGGCTCAACCCTATTTTTTTTTTAAAAAAATGATCGCCTTAAAAAGTCAATTTTGACAACTTCTTAGTTTTTGTTCAATTTCCGTTTTTCTTGAAAACTCTTTTCACAAGTCTAGGATTGAGGTTGTATTCATAAAAAGGAATCTTCTGTGAACAAGAAGATTCCTTTTTATGGGAATCTTGTGTGAATAAACGTTTACTCTTAAATTTGGTAGAAAACTTGCTATGGCTTTGAGAACAGTCCAGTTTTTGACACTTGAATAATTTGTGTGAAAAGTTTTCTTTTTTCAAACGAATTAGATTGTCGGCGTCGTTAGCGTACAGCCATGTTTCAAAGTTTCAGTCTAATTTTGTATGGAACCTCACATGCTCTTTTGTCCTCTCCTTGGTCTTCCATTTGCCTTCTCTCTTACTAGTCGCTTCGTGTTTCTTTCATAAGCAAAGTAAGCAAGACAGTGGGTAACAGTGTATATAAACTAGAACATCCTACAGAAGATCATTCAATCACTATTTTAAAATGTTTCACAGAGGTACAACTTTGCTCACAGCTGAAACGCACAACTTTTAAAATTTACTTCCAATGATTACGTTAACGACAATTCAAAATCAATTCAATTGACAGTGAATTCAGCTCCAAAAATGCCAGGTTGATTTTCAGCTTTAATAACCAAGTTGCAATTAACGAGTTCTAACTGACGAGGTGTAGCTAATACTTGAGTTGGTTTTTCGAGTTTTTCGGGAATAAGCTTATGAAACAGTAGCCGCAACAGTTTGAACTAACATCTTGTTAAATATGGAAAAAAACTGCTTCTCATACTGTAGAAGGCAACATAACAAGGTGTGATTTTATAACAATACAGGATAAAATCTTAACGAAAAAAAATTCATCGCAACTAGGACCAATTTGTTTCGCCAGACATTTCTGAGTAAACATATTCAAACTGTTTGATATACTCGATAAAGCCATTCCTTGAAGATAAGTACCAGAGAACTGCTTGGACTGCTGTGTAAAGTGTTTTTTCCAGAAAGCCAATGAAGGTGACGTGAGACAAATATTTGACTGTGCTGAATAACACATACATTTATTGCGTCTCCCACAAGACGTACTCAAACTCAATAACGGATAACTTTTTACTCTTCGACAGCAGTTGCCTCTTTTTTTTTTAAAAAATATTAGAATTTGAAAAACTTCAACACATCTTAACAAACTATAGCGGTCATTGTTCCGACCATTTGAAAAATGTGGAAGATATTCGTATTCGGGTGCATTTTAGCTTATTTTTGTTTCCACGCAAAATCAGGAACTACAAATTATATCGGAATGGGTCGAGTGATATATCATATTAAAGATTTTTCTGTCGTAACGTTCGCTATATTAAAATATTGGCAATTTAGAATAATAAAACTTGTTTTTGCAAAATAAAAAAAATTTGGAAGCTTTTTTAAGCGCTTTCCTGGCAAAAAAATAAAACAAATTTAGAGTTTGCAGTGCAAAAAATTTCTGAAAACTTTCAGATTTTACTACGAGGCCAAACTATGCACTGGATAGGAGCACAATTTTGTGTCTCTATGTTCCTGGATTCCAGAGACAAGTCTTAAAATATGTTTCAAAACGTAAGTGGATTCCACAAACAAAATTTCAGTGGATTCCGCATATATATACCTGTAACGTAAATTTTGTCGGCACATTTGTTTTGTTGCGGATTCCACAACAAGCAAATATAGCTAGTTGTTCTGGATTCCACTTACAGTTTGCGGATTCCACTTACAATTTGCGGATTCCACTTACAGTTGCGGATTCCGCAACAGCTCAATTTAACGATACAAATGTTTTATCATTTGCTTGTGGATTCCACAAACTGTTCTGGATTCCGCAAATACAGTTACGAATTCCGCAAATTCGCCTAGTTTTGGAGCGATTTTCAGCGGTACAATGATTTAGGTGTTTGTTTGTGGAATCTAAAACAGCATAGAAGATCAAAGAAAAGTAGCAATGTTGCGGATTCCGAGACAAATCTGATTTTGGCCTGTTGCGGATTCCGCTTACAATGCAGAGAATGCACAGTTTGGCCTCGTAATGTTTTTCTTTCATGTTTTTTTCTTATTCAGTTTTTTGAAGAAAGTTGTAGTATTCTATTTCAAATTCGCTAACTTTATACGCTTTTTGTATAGTTCTATAATCACACCACGCAGAAGAAACGTTGCAAACTTGAAGATCAAAAACGTTTTTTGTTCGTACTTTTTCACTAATGTGATCGGAACAATATGTGCTACTTGTACAGCAACCGGCTATTGCTCATACTATATTGTCACCCTAACACTATTTGGGCTTATCAAAAATTGTGAAGACAAAACTATCTCGAGCAAAAGTATCCCGTCACCTTTTAAAAGATGAAACAGTTTTTTTGAAGACGAAACAAGTAGAGTTTGCCTGAATGATCTATAGAAATGATTTAGCCTAACAAAGCCAGCAAATAACATTGTTTGATCCTAAAACAGAAAAGAACGTCAGTTTTTTCAAAAGGATGACGTAATTTTTCTGTTCAATAATCATAATGTTAAGTTTTTTTAATAATTCTCAGCAAATTAAATGCAATAAAATAAAATAAAAAGAAACAAGACTGCTCGTGTCAGGGCGAAGCCCTCTGAATGTTCCGACTGCCTTTTAATGTTTATGAAGCAGTAATAACCTTTAAAAAGATTAAATGTAACAAAATTAAATGAAATTTTTTTTTCTAAAATTCGAAATTTTTTATGAAAATCATCCCCCCACACGCCATATAAAGTACAAAAGGATAGATTTCGCTTCTTGTAACAAATCAATTATTGCAAATAAGCTTCTTTCACTCAAGTTGGAACAATTTCTAAGACGGATTAAATCTCCGCTTACGCGTTAATAGCGCGAAGTATATCGCGCGTTAATTGTCCCAAATTGGCCAAAATGGCAATCTTTAAACCCCCGTAACTTTACGAAAACTGGTCGAAGGTGAAATATGTTTTCAAATTTAAGCTCAGGACAACATTACCTTTCGAATGATATAAAAAAAAATTCCGCCGAAAATGGCTAGTTAAAAAGTCGAAATTCGTCTGAAGAAAAAACCCACCCCGAGCACAAATATTCCGTTACTTTCGTATCGAAAGTCGGAACAAAAATATCCGTCATGTTCAATTAAAAAAAAGAAAACAATCATTTTAATAACTGAACCGTTAGGTTTTTTGCGAGGATAAAAAAAGTTTGTGAAATTACTTTATAGTGATATATGACATCAACAAATTTTCTCTAGTTTGATCACAAACGACCAAAACAAACACCAGCATTTTTGTGCACAGAAAAACTTGTATCGAAAAATAAGCATAAACTCATCTTTAAAAAAAAGTTCTTTACTGGCTTTTCTCATGCAGAGCTCAATTCCATGCACGCTCATAAACTTGCCGTCCTGCCCATAAACACCACGGGCGACCTCGAAAAAACTTACTACTGGTTGAATTTAATATGCAACTCGTAGGTAAATTAATCCGTTAACAATTTCCATTGGAACTTGGTTGCTCTTAATATAGGCTTTTCTCTCTTTTTTTCACAACCCAGTCCAAAAATAGCTTCTGGAGAAACCTTAATGGTCTTTTTTGGCAAAACGAAACTATTTCGTCGATTAATTGTAGAACTTTGAGTAGCCATTTTTTAATGATGGCAAAATACTCACTCTCTAACTTCGTCCGATGTTGGGAGCTAATTTTTGCCCTAATTGTAGATAAAACTGTTCATTTTGTCTTTTATAAGTCCCAGAAAACGGTTCGTTTTGTGTCGTATCAGTTCTTATTGTTCCGACTTTCGATACGAAAGTAACGGAATATTTGTGCTCGGAGTGGGTTTTTTTTCTTCAGACAAATTTCGACTTTTTCACTAGCCATTTTTGACGGAATTTTTTTACATCATTCGAAAGCCATTGTTGTCCTGAACTTAAATTTGAAAAGATATTTCACCTGTGATCAGTTTTCGTAAAATTATGAGGGTTAAAGGATTGCCATTTTAGCCATTTTGACCAATTTGGGACAATTAACGCGCGATATAATTCGCGCTATTAACGCGTAAGCGGAGATTTAATCCGTCTTATAAATCGTTCCAAATTGGTTGAACGAAGCTTATTTGCCATAATTGATTTGTTACAAGGAACGAAATCTATCTTTTTGTACTTTATATGGCGTGTGGGGGATGATTTTCATAAAAATTTTCAAATTTTGGAGAAAAAAAAATTTCATTTTAAATTATTTCGTTTTTTTAATGTTATTACTGCTGCTACATAAACCTTAAAAGGCAGTCGGAACACTCAGGGCTTTGCCCTGATAGGAGCAGTCTTGTCTGAATTTCAAATCGGCTGAATTGTCTTTGGCCGAATTGTCTGGACGGGGATTTATTACAAGGAACGAAATCTATCTTTTTGTACTTAATATGGCGTGTGGGGGGATGATTTTCATTAAATAATTCAAATTTTCGTAAAAAAAGTTTTCATTTTGTTTTATTTAATTTAAATTTCTTATATTATTACTGCTGCTCCATAAACGTTAAAAGGCAGTCGGAACATTCAGGGCTTCGCCCTGATACGAGTAGTCTTGTTAGTTACATTTGGTGACAGTTTACACTGCTGCAAAATAAATTTGAGAAAAGATGCAGTTTACTTAACAAAAAAATCGTACGTGGAGTAAGCTTCTGGAAAGTCACGATTCTATATAGGTTACTTTTGGTGACTGTTACTTTTTGGGAGAAATATTGCATATGCAATTACTGGTTTCACATATGCATTGAAATACAAAATAATGACTTGATTGAGAAAAAGTTTTTTTTGCCGGGAAAATTGCTCAGTTGAATTGTGCGAATCATTCGCAATTCTTCTGATTAAATTAACTCAAGAGCAATTAATTTAATGCTTTTATGGTACGCGCTTTTTTGGTACTTAAATTACGCTCTTATGGTACGCGCTCTTTTGGTACTTAAAGTGCGCTCTTTTGGTACGCGCTCTTTTGTGTATGCATACCTACTTTTTTACTAGCAGCTACCAGAGAAAACTAGGATTTCTTTTAAGTCCCAATATTAACATAATTTCATTTTGAAATGCTAAGTCACAATAATAACATAATTTCATTTTGAATTGCTTAGTATAACTTATTATCAGCGCACCAAAAGGAGAAGGCATTGAAATCACTTTTTCTTGAAATTCTTGGATTTGAGAAATACTTAAAGCAAACAGAATGGTATAATTGATGACACATCCTGGAAAACAAGAATTAAACTAAAAACAGCGGTGGACGTAACAAAAAGATGAGATGCACTGAACGAATAATTATTTCTCTTGGATCGTCACCAACTGTTTTCAGTGCATTTAATTTACCGCGAAAGCCATACGGAGCTAGTATTTAAAAAAAAACTCAATTGAACTCAATTCAATACAAGACTGCTCGTACCAGGGCGAAGCCCTAAATGTTCCGACTGCCTTTTAAGGTTTATGGAGCAGCAGTAATAACATTAAAAAATTAAATGAAATAAAATAAAATGAAATTCTTTTTTTCTAAAAATTGCAATTTATTATGAAAATCATCCCCCCCCCCACACGCCATATAAAACACGCTTGTGTCAATTGATATCCAATTTTTGTTACCGTTACTGATAAGCTCGCAAGTGAGCACGGTTGGTTTGCTCAAAACCTATAATAGGTTTTTGCAACATTTAAAATTTTTGCTAACTTGGAAGGATATGAGAAGAATTTTTTTCGCAAACTTACTTACTATTGTCAACCAACATTTAGATGTTTTGTTGCAATGCTTAAAACTTAGATAAAAGCGGGCCTAGAGATCTTTTTTTTTGATATACTATCATGACCACACGATAGCAATGACTTGAGCTGGCAATTCTAAGCAATCAAAAGGTAAAAAAACACTTGGTAAACACGTTCGTACTTCAAATATGAATCATTTATCATGTTTTTGGTGAGATCACAACAGACAGCAGCAAAAAACGTGTTAAGCTTTTCAGCATCTATAATCAAGTTATAACCTTTTTCTTTATTAACTTTCCGTGTGAGTTATAAGACTTTTGACTCAATAGTCATAAAACTGTTTCTTTTTTGCTGGTTTTCTCTATTTACTTCTGTCACGGCATTGATTTATCGGAGTAGTTTTTCATTAATGACATTAAACTAATTCCTGTTTTTGGGTTGTATGTTAAATGCTAAAGTTCATTAAAACTACCAGGCTAAGTGAAAACAATCGTAAACGCAGAAAAACTGAGTGGCTTGTGTTACAGTAGAAAAATGGCAAAATTTTTTTTGTTGTTGGATAAATTAAATTATATATTAGCCTAACATCGTTAACAGCAATGAACTAATAAAAACCTTCGCAAGCGGATATCCAACTATTTTTTGTGTTTTGAATGCCAACTATCAGAGTTCTCCATTAAAGATCTTCTTACAGTAGTTTGGTAGTTACACCAGAAGGAATTCAATCTTTTTTATTAGTTCTTGAACACTTTACAGGCAACTGTCTTAGAGCCAATTTTAATATTTGAATGGCTTTTTGTACGGTCATAAAATTCGAACATTTTGAATTTTGAGAATACGCTTACGGGAATTTTGAGAGACGCAGCCCCATCATTCTGCTTCTTGAACCTTATTCGTATTTAGCAGGCGTTTCTTGTTTTATAATTTTGATAGCTGTGCCCATATAAAATAGTAAGATTAAAACGCTTCCAACAATTCTATATCTTGAATTGATACGCCGTAGAGGCAATTTTATGGCTGGAATTAGGATGCTTCCAAACAGTTCTTTAACTGAAGTTTATACGCCTTAGAGGTAGTTTTATGACTGGAATTAACTCCTGATCAGATTTATACTATGGAAAAAGTGAATTTCATCTTAGAAAATTTTTGCTTTCAGTCTTCAAGGCATGCGAACTGTAAATATGCAGATTAACTGATTTGCTTGAACAAAAGTTATTTTTCTGTAAAAAAAAATATCCGAAAAGAATGAGAGGCTTGTTTCAAAGCCCGGGTCGAGGTCCGCGACTTAGGAAAAGACCGGCGCGACCCAAAATTAGTAATTCCTGACCAGCGTGACTTTTTAGTGGCAATTCCAGACTGGCGTGACCAAACTTGGCAATTGAAGACATGCGCTACTGAAAAAAAACATCGCGACCGGCGCGAATCAAAAAAACCGTTGGGACCGGCGCGACCTAAGGCAACGGCGCGACCGGCGCGACTGAAAATTTTCAATTTCGGAGCGGCGCGACTGAGAATAAACCGCCGCGACATGCGCGACTGAGCAAATTCCAAAAGTCTAGTGAACATCATCGGTTAGGAATTCGAGCATCAATCGTTCGACTCGGCTCTAAAATGAAGCTGTTTTACTGGCAGGGTACACTGAGCAGACTCCTTAAAGACGAGACAACGAGTCCAACGAAGTCCAAGAGTATAACGAGGTAATTCACCAATACTAGTTACCCGGTTCGAGGTGCTCGATTTATATTTCAATTTTCTCGACCAAAATTGGTATGTTTCGACCGCCTCGACCAAATTTTGGTATGTTTCGACTTTCTCGACTAAATTTTTGTGTGTTTCGACTTTCTCGACTGAACAAAAACGTGGTCGATTTTGTTCGACCCAGTTCAGATAAATTTCTGTTTTCTCGACTAAAACTCATTTTTTTTTTTGACTTTTTAGACTGTCTCGAGCGACAATATTACAAAGTTTATTTGTTGGCTCCCACATATATTTGTTTTGACTTTCTCGACTAATAAGGGGCTTGTTTCGACTGTCTCAACTTTCTCGGCAAACACAAAAAAAACTTTCTCGCCGTGCTCGACCTATATTTTGACTGCTCTCAAACTATGTTTCGAATGTGCTCGACAACCCTCCAAGCAAAAATATTAAATTAGCCTAAAGAACAAAAGCACATGATCATTTAGCCTAAAGTACAAATATTTCTTAGATACCCCCAATCATACCATAAAAAACCAAGAAGATCTCCCCGACACCACAAAATAACCCCTCAACAATATTCGACAAAACCGAACCCACTTGTCAAAAAATCAATAAATAATCCGACCACTTTCGAATTTAGCCCCAAAAAATTAAAAAATATTCGACAGAATGAATCATTTCTTAAATACTTTTTTCTGCGACGGTGGGCGAATTCAAACAACTATTTTCAATCTTTCTCATAAAACTTTCTAACTTCCTAAAATTTTTCATAATATTTTTAGCTGATACCTTAGAAACCTTAATCATTCTTTTAAAAATTTTTCGCAACCTTTTTCTAATTTTTTATTCTCAATTCGAAGTATATATATATATATACCTTTCCAAAATCCTTGATAACCTCCTCAGGTACGATAATTCAATAACTATTTAAATGTTGGGGGATATCACATCACGAGAGAGATCACTTGCGCTCAAAACATGTCAGTACAAACCCATTCAATGCAATTGCAGTCTGTTAAAACAGTTGTGGTAGACATTATTGCCCTTCCATCACCTAGACTGATCCCAATGGTCACAACATATCCGAAAAATTTTTGCCGGTCTCAAAAGCATTTAGGACACATTACATTTCCGAACAATAGATAGGATTCGGTTGCTCTGAAAATTGGCATCAACAAAGTCACTTATGTTCAAAACAACGAGGAGAAACGGATCTAGAAACAAAAAACATGCAATTTGGTGTTAAAATATTTCTCTCTGAAAAGCATACACTAAATCCAACACGAAATCAAATACAAAATACGAAATCAAATACTTGTCTTTTTATATCAACTTTCTCATTTGGAGGATAAATAGTTCAAAAAAATTCCAAGCTGGTTGAAAATAGACAATTACGCAAATAGTGTAACGAAGATATCTCGTCTAACAACGAATAAAGAGCCATGGCAGTATTGAGAGACACCACAAAACTTGTTTAAAGACACTGTGAATTAAAATTGAAATCGCAAGAAGACGCTTCACTACCAGGATTGTTCACTAGCAGAATTAACAACTAAGAATTGTCAAAAAAACATTCACAAGCACGATACTCACAAAAAAAATTTTACACAACTATCTGAAAAGACTTCAGCAAAAGATATATTATTAATGTCAACTCAACGCTCCACACTGCCACTAGTGGTCACAACATATCCGAACAATTTTTGACGATCTCACGAGTACTTAAGACCCATTACATTTCCAACCAACAGATATGAGTCGGTTGCTTTGAAAATTGGCATCAAAAAAATCCCTTATGCTCAACACAACCAGTTGCAAACGGATCTAGAAATGAAATACCCACAATTTGAAGTTAAAACATTTCTCAGTTGGATTTTGCTGAAAAGCATACCATAAACTCACACAAGAAAGAAGTCAAACATTAAACTGGCCTTTTTTATCAACTTTCTCACCTGGAGGATAAATAGTTCAAAAAAAATTCCATAACTCTGTCTGACAACGAATGAAGAGACATGACAGTATTGAGAGACACCACTAAATTTGTTTAAAGACTTTATGAGTTAGACTTGAAATCGAAAGAAAACGTTTCACTGCCATGATTTTTCAGTAGCAGAAAAAAAGCTAAGAGTTTTCAAAAAAATATTTAACCAGCAAGATACTCGGAAAAAAGTATTTTAAAACTACCGGAAAAGACTTGAGCCAAAGATATATTGTTATAGTTAACTCAACGCTCCACACTGCCACCAATATATGGTATCTGTCTCATCGTTCAAAAAAAAAACTAATACAAACGGCAAAGTTCGCCGAGTATCCAACGCTTTTAGTTTCTTTGGTTTTTCCTTGAAATCAAACCTTATCACCAGGCTTGCTCTTTTGAAAAATTTTACTGGTGACAAAATTCGCTTCACGAAAAACATCAGCGCCCTTTCTGCAGACGTAGTTGCTATGTTTATGCAAAACACAGTTGATTCTAAGGTTGGACCGTTCCTCCGGTACCTGTGGTTTGACAAAGGAAAAAATGAAACCTACCAAAATACGAGTCAGTTCATTGGAGCTGCAGACTCCCATCTAAGAAAGTGTGTGGAAAAAGTTATACACATCTACGCCACAAAAAGCTCATCTGATTATGTTGGCTATTGTTTACTGTTTAACCTCGAATAATGGGAGACAAACCGACGAGTCGTTGCTAAAAATTTTTGTATCATCGTTACTTGCGGACCCGAAGAGCCGCAAACCACAGCAGCAACGTGTTCTTGGTTTCTCTAAGGGCTCCATTTATGGACACTGCAAAAACCAATTGGTACAAAAGGTTCAATGAACGGTAAATCAAACTTTTGAATCACGTCACGTTCCCCTAAAACTTTTAAAAAATGGAAACAAGATCTAGAGACCAGTTTTCTGAGTTTTGTCAACAAATTCGTCAACACCGTTTCGGTACAATTTCTGATAAATAAAGCACCAGTCTCCCCCTTAAAGCCTGTCAAGATACCTAACTTGGAGCTGTAAATGTCTGTCTACGGAGCGCAAATAGTTCATTTCATCTTTGAAAAGCAGACCACAAAATTTGCTATTAATAAGTTTGGTCGGCCATTTAATTGTCCTGTACTGGCTGAGGACGCCTCAAAATTGATGCGAATTGATCGTTGCAATGCGACTAGCAAAATTTTTGCCTGAGTCTGTCTAGCAACGACATCTGCAACCCTCGCCATTGGAAAAATGTCAATTCAGAATTCGGCCAATTTTGCTAATTGAGATTTTACAGTGGAACTTCTTACTACTTTGTTTGTCGTCCGACAGCGTAATGCATTGTATCATACCTCTCGTGTGCCAGCGGAGGATACGGACAAAGTATTTATCGGACTGAGGGATATTTCTGGATGAATCAGTCACAATTTCAATGTAGCCGAAAAAAGCGCAAATCCATGCTCAACAGTCTCGAAATCGTTTCCTTTGTGTCTACTTTCAAAAAATCAAACACGGAGTAATCGATGATAGTATTTGGCAGTCGATGATACACGCCATAAAGATTACACGCCACGAGTTCCATGGCATCCCGCTAAAGATCCCAGCCAGTGACGATTTACTCAGATCGGAGACGCTCTAGACAGCTCAATGAAAGTATGGCCGGTAAATAAACTGTCTAAAGTCTTTCCTTAAGATTGATACATCACTCAACATCTTTTCCCAACCTTAATACGGTATCTTTATTCGCCCAAAAACAATTTATTTATTTCGTTTGTGTTTTTTTGTTTATTTTTTGCACAAAATGTTTTTTCAAGGAGTCGCATGCGTGAAACTCTGTATCGACTTAACAGCTTGCAAAACTTGTCACTACTTGTTCGTTTCGTCATTGCCCCATAACTTACCCAGTTCGTCATGTTTCAATTTGATACAATTATCTAATAACGTTAAACTTGAAGTTTGCTCACTTCAAGTGACCAGTTCTTTTATTGTGTTCATTCATTAATGAAAGCGTTTGAAACCATCGTATGACTTTCTGTCTCAATATTTACAAATAAAACGATCTCCCGCCAAATTTTGAAAAGTGATTTTTATTTTTTGTTCATCATGACCGACCATGCTTCGGCCTCAACCAAATTGACAATTGATAACAGCGGCGGTGTTGAGTCATGGATTTCACAACTTGAGAAGTGCAAAATTCTGTCAGTTTATGACCTTTCGAGTTTGTGCAGTTCAGCTAAACAGGTTCTGATTCAAGAGCCGACTTTGAAACATGTAAGCAGTCCTGTTACGGTTTGTGGCGACATCCACGGTCAACAGCCTGATTTGAAAGAATTGTTCCAGATAGCTGGAAAAATTCCGGATACTAACTTTCTCTTCATGGGTGATTATGTAGACAAACGTTTCTACTCTATAGAAACAGTCTGTTGGTTGCTAGCCCTTAAGATCCGTTATCCTTGTCGGGTTACTATTCTACGCGGCAACCATGAATGTCGAAACGTCACACAAGTGTATGGATTCTATGATGAATGTCTAAATAAGTACACAGGCATGGGAAGCAAAGTTTGGTCTCTGTTGACAGATGTTTTCGATTATCTTCCTCTCTTGGCCGTGATAGATAACGATATCATTTGCATGCATGGAGGTCTATCGCCTAGCTTACCGCATCTGAACAGTCTGAATACCATCGATAGGTTCCAGGAAACTCCTCACGAGGGTCCCATGGCCGACATCATGTGGTCAGATCCGGAGGAGATTACCGGATGGGGCTTATCGGGCAGAAGTTGCGGATACCTTTGGGGCAGAGACACTACCTCTAATTTTGTCCACTCGAACCAGCTCAAACTCGTTTGCCGAGCGCACCAGTTAGTGATGGACGGTTACACGTGGTGTCATGATAAACAAGTATTGACTGTTTTTAGTGCTCCCAATTATTGCTACAGATGCGGCAACCAGGCAGCTTTTATGAATGTACACAGCACAGATGAACTCCAACTGCTCCAATTTGACGCCGTCTCAAGGCCAAATGCATCCGAAGACAACACTCGTCGACCTGACTATTTCCTATGAAAACCATAAAATGCAAACATCCTTATGACAACAATTCGAATTTGATACGACTCTCTAGTTCTAGTTCAAATAACATTTCTGAATTCAAATAATTTCGTTTCAATGTACAAAAAAGCAACTCAGCCTACTTGATATAATTAGTTCACCTACAAAGTTTGCAACGAAAGAATTGGTTGTGAGAACTCTTCCCTTTAAAAACGGCTTTGCTCTAATATTTGTAGTACAAAAATACAGCCTTAGGGCAAAGCAATGTTTTGGAATGTCGATAATTTTTATATATTTTTTGATTTTTCCCGAAAACATTCTCCTAACTCTGGGATTAAGAGTTAATAAAAAAGCAGGCTATGGAAATCTTTCCTGCAGGAGAGGCTCAACCCTATTTGCTTTTGGAAAAAAATGATCGCCTTAAAAAGTCAATTTTGACAACTTCTTAGTTTTTGTTCAATTTCCGTTTTTCGTTTTTCTTGAAAACTCTTTTCCCAAGTCTAGGATTGAGGTTGTATTCATAAAAAGGAATCTTCTGTGAACAAGAAGGTTCCTTTTTATGGAAATCTTGTGTGAGTAAATGTTTACTCTTAAATTTGGTAGAAAACTTGCTATGGCTTTGAGAACAGTCCAGTTTTTGACACTTGAAAAATTTGTGTGAAAAGTTTTCTTTTTTCAAACGAATTAGATTGTCGGCGTCGTTAGCGTACAGCCATGTTTCAAAGTTTCAGTCTAATTTTGTATGGAACCTCACTTGCTCTTTTCTCCTCTCCTTGGTCTTCCATTTGCCTTCTCTCTTACTAGTCTCTTCGTGTTTCTTTCATAAGCAAAGTAAGCAAGACAGTGTGTAACAGTGTATATAAACTAGAACATCCTACAGAAGATCATTCAACCACTATTTTAAAATATTTCACAGAGGTACAACTTTGCTCACAGCTGAAAAGCACAACTTTTAAAATTTACTTCCAATGATTACGTTAACGACAACTCAAAATCAATTCAATTTACAGTGAATTCAGCTCCAAAAATGCAAGGTTGATTTTGAATTTACTAAATTTTTCTAAAACAACAAAGTGGAAAAATTGTTGATTATAGCAATGAAATTTTCATTAAAAAAACAAATAATGGTTGACACTGCTTCATTTTCAGCTTTAATAACCAAGTTGCAATTAACGAGTTCTAACTGACGAGGTGTAAAACCAGGGGCGGATCTAGGATTTTCTCGAGGGGGGGGGGCGGATTTTCTGCGCCGCAGGCACTTTTTTGGAAAAACAGTCAAAAAAAGCCGTTTTTGGGCACTTTTTGAAAAACTTCGACGAAAAAAATTGCGTTTTTTTGGCGCGCCCTCCCCCTCAAAGTTAGTATATCTTGGCGCCAAAGGCGCCTTTAGAAAAATTTTAGGGTCGGTCGGCCAAAAATGGATTTCTGAAAAAGTATCAAAGGGGGGACCCTTTGGGTCGGCAGGGGGTCGAATCCCAGAGGGGGGGGGGCTTCCGCCCCCCGTCCCCCCTAAATCCGCCCCTGGGTGTAACTAATACTTGAGTTGGTTTTTCGTGAACAAAAAAATTTTTTTTTTTCACGAAGGCGAAACCAGCACTACCTAAGCTTATGAAACAGTAACCGCAACAGTTTGAACTAACATCTTGTTAAATATGGAAAAAACTGCTTCTCATACTGTACAAAGCAACATAACAAGGTGTGATTTTATAACAATACAGGATTAAATCTTAACGAAAAAAAATTCATCGCAACTAGGACCAATTTGTTTCGCCAGACATTTCTGAGTAAACAATTTCAAACAGTTTGATATACTCGAGGTTTGAATACTGGAACTTAAAAATATTCGAATTTAGTTGATTGAAAATGCCATACAATACTAGCTCTTAAAAACGAACAAGCTATTAAATTATTAATATTACTACTTAATGGTCCCGTCTATATTGTCATATAGTGTTTATTTAGTTCATCTTACAGCCGTCAACAAACTGTCATTCTTGGTGCTAATTAATCTTTTAGCAGGTGATGTCCTTGGAATTGTCTGTCACCCTTGGATAATCTTTATAGTCACTCTTATTGTTAACTTTGTCAGATTAAGTTGATCCTCGTTTGGAGTTTACGGATTTAACAATTAACCTTTTCAACATGGCGCAGCCAGCAGTATCAGGTGGGGGGAAAATCCACTGGGAATTACAGGATTCCTGTCAGCGAAGTGTATTGAACCACCTATGATGTGGGAGTTCTGGGTTAACAGATTCAAATAGGGAATGGTGGCAAAGCACTCAAACGGAAAATTACTACTACGCAGCGACTCTTACTGCAGCTCAAGTTACCACTTTACCCGAGGAAGTAGATGGAAAACATCGATTGGAATCGGAACAGATACTTATTTCGAATTTGTAATTGTGTCTGGGGGAAAAGGGGCAAGATGAACTACACAAAAGACGACCACATCTGGATATTTCAACGGCTCGTTACCCAAGGATGATAAACGTACTGGAAGCGGAATTCAAGAAGGAAAGGAACGAAACATACTAGACATTCCAACTTCTCTCGCGGAAACAATTCATCACTGAAAGTCTGGAGCAATTCCATTCCGTCCTGAGCGGACTGGCAGCCCGATGCAATTTTGGAGTGTTGGAGGATCAAATACTTAGGGATGTATTCATTGTAAGTATGAATAACCGCGAAGCGCAAAAAGAATTGTGCAGGTCAACGAAAACACCGGAAGGGGTCTATAGGATCGCCCTCTCGTATGCGGGGAAACAAGTAAGCAACATCTTATGATTCCACGGGTTCGGCGGGAACCGAAGGATCGTCATCAGGAGGTGGAATCCAGATCAAAACAGAACCGGTCGGGACGATACGAGGAGGATATCGTAAAAATCGTACAAGGAGCCGAGGCTCATATCAAGGGCGAGGCCCAAAACGAGATGGAAACTTGCTCCAGAACAATAGATGCTAGAACTGCGACCAACCAAATTTTTCACGAGATATCCCGCTAAAGGAGTAACGTGTAGTTTTTGCAATAAAATTGGACACTTCGAACGTACCTGTAGGGGGAAGCGTGAAAATCAACGAGGACGGGGAGCAGTTGCAATGATACGTGAGAATGCAGACGATACAAATCTGGAGAATTCGGCGGATGAGGAAGCGTCCCAATACGCCAGTTCCATTGGATGGGGTAACAAGATTCCAGTGGTGCATTCGTGGGACTCGATTAGCTCCGATGGGGATTACATGGTAATGGCAATAAAACATAAACGATTCACGGAATTAAAGGTCGCTGGGGCATAGTTGCCGATTAGAATGAATGGAAAATCTACTCGCGTGTGGATCGACAGCGGATCTCCGATCTCAATTTTCACTATCGGGGAACTGGGAAGAACCCTTGGAGTTTCGGGGATAAAACTTGACACTCTCTCGAAGGAGGACAATTCATTTCGAGATTATGGGAACAACCCACTGCAGATGATTGGAGTAATGGCTGTAACTTTAGAATCCAATGGCTGGAAGATCAACGCGAGGATAAAGGTCATCGGAGGAAACCGCCCATCGATAATTGGAAGAGACCCGATGCCTCAACTTGGATTACAGTTGGTGCAGCAATCACCAGGGGACCAAATAATGTCAATCGACGAGGTGGAAAAGAAAACACCGGTGCAAGAGGGGGAGCTGGACCCCTGGCAAACTTACTTCACTAAGCAGTTTTCAAACCTTTTTAATAGGGTAGGAAAAATAAGAAATTATAAAGTGCAAGCAGAGTTTTTTGAAAACCTCACACCGGTACAAGAGAAGAACAAAAGATGGGTCTGTAAAACAAGCGCTCGAGTCGAGGGAAATAAATAAACAAGTGCATAAGAACAAATACCAAATGCCGAATATTGAAGAATTAACGGACACAGTGGGGCAAACGATCAGCGAAAAGAAACCAGGGGACATTTTTTTTACAGCGATGGACCTAACTTACACGTACGGTCAATTGCCGTTAAGCGTTGAAACGAGTGTACAATGCAGTTTTTTCTTCATCGGGGGTCGATCAGCGGGTATGTATCGGTTCAAAACCGGATTCTATGGTTTAACTACAATGACAGCGGAATTTCAGCGCGCAATGGATTGTATCCTCGCAGAATACCCCGCAAGCACATGCGTTTATTGACGATATCTTGGTAGTAACCAAGAGAACCGCTAATGACCATGTAGCAACAGTGGAGAAAATCCTTAAAAAACTGGATCGGGAAAACATGTCGCTAAAACTAACGAAATCTAAGTTCGCCCAACGGGAATGCGAGTGGCTAGGCCACCAAATAACTTCTACCGGAATAACTCCATTGGTACGAAAAACAGAACCAATAGAAGCGTTAACGCCGCCGCGGACCCAAACGCAGTTAAAATCATTCATGGGGTCGATACACAGTCTCCATAAGTATTTGCCAGCGTTAGCTGAATCGTCCGCGCCGTTGCGACCATTGTTAAGTCAGAGTAACGAAAACATTTGGACCCCCAAATGCCAGAATGCGTTCGAAAATCTTAAGAAACAATTGTCTAACATTGTTGAACTACGACATTTTGATATCCGCAAGGATATTCGTATAGTGTGCGATGCAAGTCACAACGGGCTAGGTGCCGTACTGGAACAACTAGGACTGGAAGGATGGAGACCGATTTCGTTTGCTTCACGGTACCTTATCGAGGTGGAAAAGAAAAATTCAACAAGTGAATTGGAACTGTTGGCAGTTGTGTGGGGGGCTGAATATTTCCGGAATTACATACTGGGACGGAATTTTTTAATAGTGACCGATCAAAAAACGTTAATTTCCCTTTTGAATGGAAAAAATAAGAAAAACAAGACCAGGTTTAGCCGTTTAACGAGTTGGTTAGATCGCCTCACTCTCTTTGATTTTCAAGTTGAACATAAACCAGGGTCAACAGTTGGGCTGGCGGATTATTTATCATGTCATCCAAGTAAAGAAGCAACGCCAATTAGTACATATGATAATATATTTTTTGTGGCAAAGATAAACTTAATACGTACCGCTCTCGGGTTCAATAGTAGTAGTGCATCCAGGGGATACCAGTCATCCAATCATTCATCCAATGGACTGCATATCAAAGCGGAAAGTAAACAAACTATACATAGATTGAAAGTTTCGTAACGAGATAAACCGGTAGAGGGCGGAAATCCATGCGAACGGGAATCGACCAATCAGAATTGAACACATGGATTAAACCGACGGCTAAGCAAAATTCGCATTAAATTAGTCGGTGCTATTACTCAATCGAAGAAAAGTTGTTCAAATTTATCACATTCAAACTTATCAAATTCAAAAATTCAAATTTTAAATCCTAAAACCGAAATGGACAAAAATATGAGGAAATGGCAGAAATTCTTGCAACAACAACCGAGCCTAAACAGTAGCAGTGATGAAATAGAAGAATTACCACCAAATAACGTATCTTTAGAAGCCATTACTAAGGAAACGAAATCAGTCCGGACAAACACTACCCTCTCGTTACCCTCGGCATTCAAAGGTGAGACGATCCCACCCGTGGATCCGAACTTAATATGCATGTCGATTATCCCTCGTAATTGCAAGATTTTAGCAAGATTACCGCATTACCTGATTTGTTTATTCTAAAGTTCATAGAATCCAATAGTACGTTTCCGACCCCCAACTGAGTGCGATTCGCGATCTCATAGTTTCAAAGGATCCTAATATTCATGAAAAGGTTACTGCTATGAACCGTTATTATTCGCAATTTGTTAACGACTTTTACGATGAAGAGAACGTCGTGTGGATGGATGACAAACTTGTAATTCCGATGAACCTACAAACAGCAATTAACAACAGAATCCATGCATATCATCACGGAAAAACCAATATGTTCGATGCCGCGAAAGACGCTTGGTATCCATATATTTACCGATCAATAGCTTCAATAGCTGAAGACTGCCCTGAATGCACCGCCGCCGATAAGAATTTAAAAACGATTCTAAGTGAGAAAAAGCTCGGGAATATACCTGAACCGAAGGAACCAAACGAATCGGTTCAACTGGATTTTTGGAGCCCCATTAACTATTTAAATGAATCCCAAAAATATGTGTTAGTGGCGGTGGATCGTTTTTCTCGTTGGCCGTCGGCAATGGTCTGGAAATAACCGGTCGGATAAAATAATTAAGTTTCTAAAAAGTTATATAGCAAATCACGGGTTGCCAAGGAAAATTCACGTGGACCAGGGAACGAATTTTATGTCAAACGAAGTTAAAGCACTCTAATCGGGAGGGTAATGAAATCATAAAATCGCCAGTCAATGATCAACGGGCAAATGGGTGCGTGGAGCGTACTATTGGTAGTCTTAAAAAGTCCATTCTGACTTTCGTCCAAGAAAAACTTGCCGAACCCTTGGAGAAAATGATTGAAAGGGCCCTTGGTGCCCTCCGATTTTTGAAGATTGCAACATTAAAAACCTCGGCATTCGAGGCGCATTATGGTCGAGAAGCAAACACGGTTCTAAGAAACCTCACTAAAAAGCATCTCGTCAAAATCTGGATTGGTCGCGGGTTATAAAAACGAAAATTACTTGTTTAGATGACGCCGACCCTAAAGTGAGGGATATGCCACACCCTGCTGAAACAAGCTGGGGTGTACAATCGGATCTAGCATACGACATCAATCACCGAAGTCACGCGCGCCTGTTGACCAATGAACAGTCAGCAAATCAAGACGACGAACCGTCAATTCTCAAATCCGCAGGCACCAGCGGACAACCGGGACACTCTGGATTGTTACTCCAGCGAACCGGGAACCAAAATCTCAAAAGGTATAAACAGCTTCATGCTAAAGTTAAAGCAGAAAGTGCTCATACATAAACGTTAAATAATGGGGTTGTGCTTAGAAAATCGGGAGTGGCCACGAAACCAAAATCGGAAATAAAAAACAAAAATGGCAGTACCGCAAGCGATCCTACCACCTCCAATCCCACGCGAAGTCAAAGAGCGGGCTACAAAATGAATTGCTACAGAAAAGCAACGGAAAAAGACCGGGCGCCGATTTGAGAACAGCGGTTCCGAATCGGAATATAGCGACGATTTACCGAATATCTCGGTTAAAAAGAACGTACAATCATTCGCGGAGGCACAAACAACAGTAACACAACCAGGACAAACAGCAATAGCACAATCAGGAGCAGATATCGGAAGCGATTGAGACACAATTCCGACAATGGGCGGCGAATTGGACAAAAATCCAAGGGATCCATCAGCATCAAATCCAGGGGACATGGCAAAGAAACGAACGACAAGGAAGGCCAGACTGGTATCGTATAGCAGTCAAGAAGGTAGCCAGGACAAGACAGCGTCTACAACATCTAGAAGGAGCGGCTGAAAAAGAACGGCCGTGAAAAAAATGGGAGGGGTGATGATCAATTTATCAACGAAAAAGAAGGGAACAAGTGATATGATATAGCTTAAAACTGAACCACAAAACATTCTATCTAGCCCAGGGAGAGGGTTGGTCTTTGTTGACTTAAAACTCAAAACGCCATCACTGCTAAGTGATATTTTAGTTGTTAAAACTCGTTGTCAGTAAAATTGTTAATCATTTGGTCCCTGAACAATTTGGGCGATAAAAGTGACATGAAGTTGTCGCGTCTGTGGCTGGTAGTATCTTCAAGTGCCCCAATAAAGCCATTCCTTGAAGATAAGTACCAGAGAACTGAATGGACTGCAGCGTACATTGTTTGTCCCAGAAAGCCAATGAAGATGACGTGGGACAAATATTTGACCATGCTGAATAACACATACATTTATTGCGTCTCCCACAAGACGTACTCAAACTCAACAACGGATAACTTTTTACTCTTCGACAGCAGTTGCCTCTTTTTTTAAAAAAATATTAGAATTTGAAAAACTTCAACACATCTTAACAAACTATAGCGGTCATTGTTCCGACTTTTTGAAAAATGTGGAAGATATTCGTATTTGGGTGCATTTTAGCTTATTTTTGTTTTCCACGCAAAATCAGGAACTACAAATAATATCTGAATGGGTCGAGTGATATATCATATTAAAGATTTTTCAGTTGTAACGTTCGCTATGTTAAAATATTGGCAATTTAGAATAATAAAATTTGATTTTGCAAAACAAAAAAAAATTGGAAGCTTCTTTAAGCGCTTTCTTGGCAAAAAAAAATAAAACAAATTTAAAGTTTGCAGTGCAAAAAATTTCTGAAAACTTTCAAATTTCACTACAAGGCCAAACTATGCACTGGATAGGAGCACAAATTTGTGTCTCTATGTTCCTGGATTCCAGAGACAAGTCTTAAAATATGTTCCAAAATGTAAGTGGATTCCACAAAGAAAATTTCAGTGGATTCCGCATATATGTACCTGTAACGTAAATTTTGTCGGCACATCTGTTTTGTTGCGGATTCCGCAACAAGCAAATATAGCTAGTTGTTCTGGATTCCACTTACAGTTTGCGGATTCCACTTACAGCTGCGGATTCCGCAACCGCTCAATTTAACGATACAAATGTTTTATCATTTGTTTGTGGATTCCACAAACTGTTCTGGATTCCGCAAATACAGTTACGGATTCCGCAAATTCGCCTCTTTTTGGAGCGATTTTCAGCGGTACACTGATTTAAATATTTGTTTGTGGAATCTAAAACAGCATAGAAGATCAAAGAAAAGTAGCAATGTTGCGGATTCCGAGGCAAACCTGATTTTGGCCTGTTGCGAATTCCACTTACAAGGCAGAGAATGCACAGTTTAGCCTCGTAATGTTTTTCTTTCATGTAGGGACGACGAGTTCCCATTTCATTGCAACAAAAAATAGATACTGAAATCGATAAACTACTGAAACAAGGTCACATCGAAAAACTGACGGAATGTTCGGATAAATATTTCGTATCCCCAATCGTAATAACGGTGAAAAAGATGGGTCTGTAAAACTAGCGCTCGAGTCGAGGGAAATTTATAAACAAGTGCATAAGAACAAATACCAAATGCCAAATATTGAAGAATTAACGGACACAGTGGGGCAAACGATCAGCGAAAAGAAACCAGGGGACATTTTTTTTTACAGCGATGGACCTAACTTACGCGTACGGTCAATTGCCGTTAAGCGTTGAAACGAGTGTACAATGCAGTTTTTCCTTCATCGGGGGTCGATCAGCGGGTACGTATCGGTTCAAAACCGGATTCTATGGTTTAACTACAATGACAGCGGAATTTCAGCGCGCAATGGATTGTATCTTCGCAGAATACCCGCAAGCACATGCGTTTATCGACGATATCTTGGTAGTAACCAAGGGAACCGCTATTGACCATATAGCAACAGTGGAGAAAATCCTTAAAAAACTGGATCGGGAAAACATGTCGCTAAAACTAACGAAATCTAAGTTCGCCCAACGGGAATGCGAGTGGCTAGGCCACCAAATAACTTCTACCGGATTAACTCCATTGGTACGAAAAACAGAACCAATAGAAGCGTTAACGCCGCCGCGGACCCTAACGCAGTTAAAATCATTCATGGGGTCGACACACAGTCTCCATAAGTATTTGCCAGCGTTAGCTGAATTGTCCGCGCCGTTGCAACCATTGTTAAGTCAGAGTAACGAAAACATTTGGACCCCCAAATGCCAGAATGCGTTCGAAAATCTTAAGAAACAATTGTCTAACATTGTTGAACTACGACATTTTGATATCCGCAAGGATATTCGTATAGTGTGCGATGCAAGTCACAAAGGGCTAGGTGCCGTACTGGAACAACTAGGACTGGAAGGATGGAGACCGATTTCGTTTGCTTCACGGTACCTTAACGAGGTGGGAAAGAAATATTCAACAAATGAATTGGAAATGTTGGCAGTTGTGTGGGGGGCTGAATATTTCCGGAATTACATACCGGGACAGATTTTTTTAATAGTGACCGATCATAAAACGTTAATTTCCCTTTTGAATGGAAAAAATAAGAAAAAAAAGACCAGGTTTAGCCGTTTAACGAGTTGGTTAGATCGCCTCACTCTCTTTGATTTTCAAGTTGAACATAAACCAGGGTCAACAATTGGGCTGGCGCATTATTTATCATGTCATCCAAGTAAAGAAGCAACGCCAATTAGTACATACGATAATATTTTTACTGTGGCAAAGATAAACTTAATACGTACCGCTTTCGGGTTCAATAGTTGTAGTGCATCCAGGGGATACCAATCATCCAATCATTCATCCAATGGACCGCATATCAAAGCGGAAAGTAGACAAACTATACATAGATTGAAAGTTTCGTAACGAGATAAACCGTTAGAGGGCGGAAATCCATGCGAACGGGAATCGACCAATCAGAATCGAACACATGGATTAAACCGACGGCTAAGCAAAATTCGCAGTAAATTAGTCGGTGCTATTACTCAATCGAAGAAAAAGTGTTCAAATTTATCACATTCAAACTTATCAAATTCAAAAATTCAAATTTCAAATCCTAAAACCGAAATGAACAAAAATATGAGGAAATGGCAGAAATTCTTGCAACAACAGCCGAGCCTAAACAGTAGCAGTGATGAAATAGAAGAATTACCACCAAATAACGTATCTTTAGAAGCCATTACTAAGGAAACGAAATCAGTCCGGACAAACACTACCCTCTCGTTACCCTCGGCATTCAAAGGTGAGACGATCCCACCCGTGGATCCGAACTTAATATGCATGTCGATTATCCCTCGTAATTGCAAGATTTTAGCAAGATTACCGCATTACCTGATTTGTTTATTCTAAAGTTCATAGAATCCAATAGTACGTTTCCGACCCCCAACTGAGTGCAATTCGCGATCTCATAGTTTCAAAGGATCCTAATATTCATGAAAAGGTTACTGCTATGAACCGTTATTATTCGCAATTTGTTAACGACTTTTACGATAAAGAGAACGTCGTGTGGATGGATGACAAACTTGTAATTCCGATGAACCTACAAACAGCAATTAACAACAGAATCCATGCATATCATCACGGAAAAACCAATATGTTCGATGCCGCGAAAGACGCCATATATTTACCGATCAATAGCTTCAATAGCTGAAGACTGCCCTGAATGCACCGCCGCCGATAAGAATTTAAAAACGATTCTACGTGAGAAAAAGCTCGGGAATATACCTGAACCGAAGGAACCAAACGAATCGGTTCAACTGGATTTTTGGAGCCCCATTAACTATTTAAATGAATCCCAAAAATATGTGTTAGTGGCGGTGGATCGTTTTTCTCGTTGGCCGTCGGCAATGGTCTGTGGAAATAACCGGCCGGATAAAATAATGAAGTTTCTAAAAAGTTATATAGCAAATCACGGGTTGCCAAGGAAAATTCACGTGGACCAGGGAACGAGTTTTATGTCAAACGAAGTTAAAGCACTCTAATGGGGAGGGTATTGAAGTCATAAAATCACCAGTCAATGATCACGGGGTAAGTGGGTGCGTGGAGCGTACTATTATTAGTCTTAAAAAGTCCATTCTGACTTTCGTCCAAGAAAAACTTGCCGAACCCTTGGAGAAAATGATTGAAAGGGCCCTTGGTGCCCTCCGATTTTTGAAGATTGCAACATTAAAAATCTAGGCATTCGAGGCGCATCATGGTCGAGAAGCAAACACGGTTCTAAGAAACCTCACTAAAAAGCATCTCGTCAAAATCTGGATCGGTCGCGGGTTATAAAAACGAAAATTACTTGTTTAGATGACGCCGACCCTAAAGTGAGGGATATGCCACACCCTGCTGAAACAAGCTGGGGTGTACAATCGGATCTAGCATACAACATCAATCACCGAAGTCACGCGCGCCTGTTGACCAATGAACAGTCAGCAAATCAAGACGACGAACCGTCAATTCTCAAATCCGCAGGCACCAGCGGACAACCGGGACACTCTGGATTGTTACTCCAATGAACCGGGAACCAAAATCTCAAAAGGTATAAACAGCTTCATGCTAAAACTAAAGCAGAAAGTGCTCATACATAAACGTTAAATAATGGGGTTGTGCTTAGAAAATCGGGAGTGGCCACGAAGCCAAAATCGAAAATAAAAAACAAAAATGGCAGTACCGCAAGCAATCCTACCACCTCCAATCCCACGCGAAGTCAAAGAGCGGGCGACAAAATGAATTGCTACAGAAAAGCAACGGAAAAAGACCGGGCGCCGATTTGAGAACAGCGGTTCCGAATCGGAAGATAGCGACGATTTACCGAATATCTCGGTTAAAAAGAACGTACAATCATTCGCGAAGGCACAAACAACAGTAGCACAACCAGGACAAATAGCAATAGCACAATCAGGAGCAGATATCGGAAGCGATTAAGACACAATTCCGACAATGGGCGGCGAATTGGACAAAAATCCAAGGGATCCATCAGCATCAAATCCAGGGGACATGGCAAAGAAACGAACGACAAGGAAGGCCAGACTGGTATCGTATAGCAGTCAAGAAGGTAGCCAGGACAAGACAGCGTCTACAATATCTAGAAGGAGCGGCTGAAAAAGAACGGCCCTGAAAAAAATGGGAGGGGTGATGATCGATTTTATCAACAAAAAAAGAAGGGAACAAGTGATATGATATAGCTTAAAACTGAACCACAAAACATTCTATCTAGCACAGGGAGAGGGTTGGTCTTTATTGATTTAAAACTCAAAACGCCATCACTGCTAAGTGATATTTTAGTTGTTAAAACTGGTTGTCAGTAAAATTGTTAATCATTGTTCAAAACGCTATGTCAGTATTTTTCTTCATCAGTAACTTATAGTCAACATTTTGTAGTTAAATTTTCGGTCATTTAAAGTTCATCTAATGAAGGGTAAGTGTCATATAGTGTTTAGTTAGTTCAACTTACAGCCGTCAATCAACTGTCATTCTTGGTGCTAATTATCCTATTAGCAGGTGCTGTCCTTGGAATTGTCTGTCACCCTTGGATAATCTTTATAGTCACTCTTATTGTTAACTTTGTGAGATTAAGTTGATCATCGCTTGGAAATTACGGATTGAACAATTAACCTTTTCAACAATATGATTTGGTCCCTGATCAATTTGGGTGATAAAAGTGACATGAAGTTGTCGCGTCTGTGGCTGGTAGTATCTTCATTGGCTTTCTGGAACAAACACTGCACGCTGCAGTCCATGCAGTTCTCTGGTACTTATCTTCAAGGAATGGCTTTTTTGGGGCACTGGAAGATAAGTACCAGAGAACTGCATGGACTGCAGCGTGCAGTGTTTATTCCAGAAAGCCAATGAAGATGACGTGGGACAAATATTTGACCATGCTGAATAACACATACATTTATTGCGTCTCCCACAAGACGTACTCAAACTCAACAACGGATAACTTTTTACTCTTCGACAGCAGTTGCCTCTTTTTTTAAAAAAAAATATTAGAATTTTGGAAAACCTCAACACATCTTAACAAACTATAGCGGTCATTGTTCCGACCATTTGAAAAATGTGGAAGATATTCGTATTCGGGTGCATTTTAGCTTGTTTTTGTTTTCCACGCAAAATTAGGAACTACAAATTATATCGGAATGCGTCGAGTGATATACTGTAGTATAAACAACCGGAAGTCTATTAAATTTGGATAAACGATCAAATGATATTCTGACAAATCTGGATTTTGTATTTGTATCAAACTCAAAACAGTAATCGAATTGGTGTTCCTTATCTCCAATTTTTGTTTCCTAGGCTCTTCCATTTTTTGTTTTTTACTAATCGACCACTCAATCTGAGTTAACTCTTCTAAATAAAATCATTGTTGATAAATCTGACAGTACTCTTCTTTTTGTAATCTCCTCTCTATCTTTTTACCAAAACTATTGAACTTTCTGTGCTTCTTTACAAGTTAAAACTAATACAATTTCCATCAACTTCATCTGTCCACCACTCTTGTAGTTTTTTGTAGTAGTTCAATTTTAAAATCTGATAAATGTTCAATTCAGACATTGAAAAAGCTTTTGATGGAAACATTTTTCTTACTGAAATATACGAGAAACTTAAAAAACTCGAATTGTTTTATCATTTTCAAATTATTTTGTAGTAACAATCACCGTAAACAATTTTTCCTTTTTTAGAGTCTAATTGGTTTCAAGAAAATTCATGTAGCCAATCAAAACCTCAAATTTTGCACAAAAATTATGAAAACAACCAATGAAATTGAAAAAATCGAAAAAAAATAATGAAAATAGTTTCAACTAAATATACATTCTTGTTTGTAATTTTGTTAAATTGAAGCAAAATTTAGCAAAACTTTGATAAAAACAGTAATTAAATAAATTTATCGGTAATTTCATAAGCAAATACTGGAAAATCATTTGATAATTGGTTAGTGTTTTGTGTCAATTTCGATTAAATTGTATGTTTTGTCTGACTTTTCCTCAGATATTATAGCTCTAAATATACACTTTAATGAGAAAAAATAGTTTTGAACCAATAGTATGGCAATTACCAAACATGCAAAACATCACAAACACAAAGCTTTACTGAGGTTTAAAATTATCAACAAACATGAAGTCTCCCAATATTTGGGACAGTTTTTTGAATTCGTTCAAAGTATAGTTGACATATGCAACTTGTTTCAATGCTTCATTCTCTTTTGCAGTAAAGAGTCGAATCTGAATGTAGGGAGGCTTGCTCACATTGTACTTCTTGATTGTGACACAGACTCTCCTCATGTTGCATGTTGCTATTTCATATACTCTATTACAGATGTCGAGCTTCTGATCCATAGTTGATTCTTTGCCAGATTTGGCATCATATATAGGTACGAGTCCAAGATTTTCAGCATCGTGAATAACAGTATTCCGTATTGCAGATATTGCTTCTCCTTCTTTTTCAATAAGATAGACTTGTTGAGACTTTTCAAATTGTCCCAAATTATTTATTTTTAATAGTTGAAAGCACGGTTCCAAGTATATTTTCCCCTTGTAGGAGTTTTGGAACCGAACAAATCTCCCAATTCTTTTTTGATTTTTTTTTAAAATGCAATATAGTTGGAACTATCAATTTTTCTTGAGTACATTTTGAAGAACAAACTGATCAGATGAGGAGAAATGAGAGAATAGGTTTTGAGATTGAATGAAAATGGAAGTAAGCGGTATGAGTCATCGCAATTTCCATATATGGAAGTAGTTCCAAATATGGAAGGATTTCCCTATATGGAAACTGCGTAGGCCTTACTACTACTATATAACTCCACAATTTTCTGCAAAAATCTTTTTTCGCAATGGCAGCTGCTATGAGTCAAGCTCTTACCAGCTTTTTTTCAGATTATAATAGTAAACCATTGTTTATTTCTGTTTCCAACGAATTTTACATAAAATACATAGTAACCCAAGATTATTGCGTGTCTACTCATGATTTTTTCTGTTCCTTGGGAAATTGCAAACTTCATGTAATTTTAATTGGACTATCTCTTAGCCAAATTCTTCAGAGATTAGACAAATATCAATACATATATCAAGAATTTGATTGTCTTTACACTTTTTACAAACACAGATTCTTTTCGAGTAATGTCACATCAAGTGGGGATATCTTCAATCAGCTTACTTGAGGAGTTCAGCATAATTTACGATGAAAAGGAGCAGAAAAAACACCAAGCGTATCAAGGAAACGACTTGTTCCGAAAAAGTTCAAAAAACATTATCTAAGTTCTAATCAAAAACTTGCCTCTACGCAAACTCTTGGCTCAGCATTTTTAGACAGAATTCGCAAAGTTCAAAACTCAAAAAATGAACCTGATTTGTTTAAAATAATTGATTGTTTTATTGGTGGTTATGGTTCTGTAAATAGTGAGCGTGTCAGTTTTTCTATTAATTTTTGATTATTCCTTCATAAAAATCTAGTCAAGGTTAATTAAATTTCAATTCAAATGCTTTTTAACGAACAAAATAATGTTACTTTTTTCACAAGATGCAAAAAAACTATAACAAATATGCGTAACTTCTTTTTTCTTATTGTTTAGAAATTATCAGTATTGATGACTTCGAGTGCTTTTCCGTATCCTAAAACACAGTTTTTCTGATGTTTTTGATTTAGATACGTGCAAAAATAGATTTTTTTCTGATTAAACTTAAAAGAAAGAAATTCTTAAACTTTAATTTTTAACATTGCAAGAAATTCTTGTTACAGTTTTTTTTAAAAAACAAATGTGTTTAAGGAAATTTTTCTGAATTTGCGGGATTTTTTTTTGATTTTTGCAAAAGTATGCAAAAAAATTATAAAAATTTTTGCATGTTGCAAAATTTGTAAAATTTTTTTAAAAATATGCAAAATCTTTGTGAAAAATTTTTGCACGATGCAATTTTTTTTCATGATTTTTCAAAAAATATATGCAAAAACCAAACTTCTTTTTTTTATACAAATGCGAAAATTGCAAAATGTTTTTGTACAAAATTTGTTAAATTATTGCTGAACTTTTTTCTTAATTGATCACTTTGAGTGCTATTCCCTATCTTAATAAATTGTTTTTCCGATATTTTTGAATAATTTACATGCACAAAAGAGATCTTTTCATGATCAAAATTAAAACAAAGATTTTCATTTACTTAAATTATTAACAGTGCAAGAAAATCCTCTTTCTGTTTTCTTTAAAATGCGAAAACATTTAAGGAAATTTTTTTTAATTTGCGAGACTTTCTTTGATTTTTTGAACAAGTGTGCAAAAAAATTATGAAAACGTTTGCGTGGTGCAAAAACTTTTGTAAAGTTTTTAATATGATTGCAAAAATTGGTTTAATTTTTTTGCCATCTTTCTAACAAAATTCTGTTAAAGTATTTACCAGATGCATAATTAGTTTCATTTATAACAAGTTTTACCTTTGAAATTTCTTGAAAAACTTTTCTACGATCTCTTCGTTCCTATCTCTTGAAAATTAAATTAATAGACGCAAAAAAGTTAAATTACAAAACACAAAACAATAATCAATTTATTTACAAATCAAAGAGCTGTCGAGCAGCTGAAGAATTTTGCAAGTTCTCAATGGAGCGCAAAGCTGGTCTTGCCTCCATCACTGGTGGTTCGCTGACTGGAGTTCTTGGTTCAGAGAACCTCTTTTCCTCTTCAATGGTAATTGGGTTGTCCATAGATCCCTCTTCCCAAGGAAAGAGGAAATCGTCGAATGGTTGAGCCACATATCTAGAGTCAGGAGTTTCGTGGTAGTTCATTCCCACATGCTCGGTCACTTCCTCCAACATTTGCATTTCTCCAAGTTGGTTCTCTGTAGGGGTACTTGCGTAATATGATGTTCGCTGAAATCCCTGCGCATCACTTCCACTATGTGCCAGACTTGGATTGGGATGTCCATTCGTGCCAGAAAACCTCCACAAACTGTTTCTCGCACTTGGATTTGTACTAAATCAGCCGAAAATTCTACCGAGAACATAACGTTGTTATTTTGTACTGAGAAGATCATTTTGAATAATAGGTTGAGTTAAAGGGTAAAAACAAGAAAAAGCTGAGAGAGGGGTAGTTGACGGTGGTTAAGTTGAAATTAATGTATTTAGAGCTGAGAGAGGAGGTAGTTGACGGTAGTTAAGTTGAAAATAAAATGATTTTTAGTTAAGAGAGAGGGGTACCTTCAACTGGAATGTGTGGGTTTAACCAATCAGAATCCATTTTCCTTATTTGGATTCTAGTCGTGTCCAATCAGATTACAGTTTCCTTTCATTGGATTCTTGGATAAAAGTCGTGTCCAATCGGAAACAAAATTTCTTTTTGGGTATTGTCGTTTCCAATCACAAAAATGTTTATTTTTGTTCTTGTTGTCGTATCCAATCAGAGGAACTTTTTAAGGACTTATATCTTCCAAATAAGTAAAAATATACACAAAAGCAATCGCAAAAACAAATGACCAAAAGTTGTTTGCTGTAAAAATAAGAAATATTGCCGATATAAGTAACAAAAGAAGGAAAATTAAAAAAAGTAGCATCTCTACAATTTTTTTCATCAAATTAATTGAATTTTTTGTATGTAATCAATGAGCGATTGCTGATTTTTGAGTAGATAGATAGTCAAATTCTTTGATTTTGATGTAGATTTGAGAGGATAACTCAAAGTTGATGAATTTTTCAAAGCAAATCTCTGGATATCTGATTCCAAACCTGATCATGCAAGATTTTGAACTTTGAAAATCTTTAAAGAAATGGAGGAATAAAGAACTTTGCTGGGGAATTTTGACAAATTTGGGAGTTGAATATGGAATAAAAAGAGTCTTTGAAATATTATCGTACGACTTTTATTAACTTCAAGTTTTTAAAAATAAATAAAATTTCTTTTCTTGTCAAGTGTAACTCAGCAGTAAGCTTATAGCTTCGATACGCAATATGTGGATCAAAAATAAACTCTTTGATTGAGTAAGTTTCCCTAAAGAGACCTTTATTTAGTCAAAGAACTCTATTTTGGACAACATAAACGTCCAAAAAATTGAGAAAAAAGTAAGAATCTACATCTATTTCATCAATTAGGAAATCACACGGATTATTTTCTTTTTTCTTGTAGAGTAATTCGAGGAAGTTCAAATTAATTTTAATTGACATTCTTCAAAAATGAATATTTTGGATCCAAAGTTAAGTCTAGAAACTGCTTAGTTCTGATTGGTTGAAAATTTTTCTGGAAAATTCTAGAATTTTCCAAGGAATAACGTGGCGATGACGTCATTACCATGAAAGGAAAATTGCATGGGTGATGATGTCACTTCTAAATATAGAATGACGTCATTACCATGAAAGGAAAATTGCGTGGGTGTTGACGTCACTTCTATTCATAGAATGACGTCATTACCATAAAAGGAAAAATTGCATGGGTGATGATGTCACTTCTATATATAGAATGACGTCATTATCATAAAAGGAAAGTTGCGTAGGTGGTGACGTCACTTCTATTCAAAGAATGACGTCATTACCGTCGAAGGATAATTGCGTTGGCGTCATTGTGAGTATAAAAACGCTTATTTTAATGGGTTAAATTATTAAATTATTCATTTTGTTTGCCAATCAGAAACAGTTAATTGATTTTTTTTTCAAATTTTACGTTTCGTTACTTCACCAAAAGAAAAAAGGTGGTATTTTCATTCAGTTGGTACTTTAAATATTTAAGTTTGAAACATTTCTTAAGTCCCAAATTTTTTAGATAATGCCTGCCCTTAACCGAAACGAGAAAATCAAATGTGAGGACTGTGGTCGGGAATACAAGAGATCTGATGCTGCTAGACATCAATAAAAATGTTCTAAAGGAGTTATTTCTTGCCCTGATTGTAAGTATTTTACTTATAATCAGCAAGAAATGAACTATCATATGGCCAAGAAGCATGCTCAACCAAGTTCGAAGCAGTCGACGGTTTGTCCTTCTTGTGAACAAGAGTTCCCAAGTTACTTTTCTCTCCAACAACATCGGAGAAAAGAACATGGAGCAAAACAACGGAAACCCAGTGATACGGTGGCCGACTTGAACAAGATTGTGGAGAAAGAAGGGGAAGATGGTGAAAAACTAAAGGAGGAACTTAGTGCTTGTCAACATTTTCCGGTGGATACGGAGATGGAAAATGGGGGACATAAGGTATTTAACTTCCAAATGTCCAAATTAGACACTAAAATAATCAACGAGAAACTTGAAGACGTCTGCAACAAGCTCGATTCTGCAGCCAAAATCATTATTGCTCTGGGTTTTGTTCTTCGAAATATTAAGACCGATGAATATCGATATTTCTACGCCCATGAAAACAATACTCTGTTTGAAAAATCCCACTTACTTTGTACGAAAGCGGATTTGATAACAATCCAAGGAAAAGTAGAAAAGTTTGATATCGTGGAGCAATGTACCCAAGAACGCCAGAACGCAAAGTGGCGATTCAAGTTGATTACTAACGTTACAATTTTTGCTGCTTTGCTGAAAAACATCCCCATGGGATGTCCGGACTCTGTCTTACCCGAACCTTTATTACGACATACGCAAGTGAATTGTCTTTTATCTAACAAAGACAAGGAACCTAACAAAGATCATTTGTGTCTTTTCCGCGCATTGGCCATGTACATAAACGGACATAATGATCTCGACTTTCACACTTCTAGATACTTTACAGATTTTTTATCAAAATCTTGATTATGATCCTAAAAATTTTCGTGGAGTTTCTGTAGAAGACTTACCTGTTGTCGAGCAAATTGTGCAAAGAAACATTTTTATATACGATTTCGATATCCAAGAAGGAGAACATGTAGGAGAACTAGCTCGACGAAGTATCGGAAGATTCGATAAAACAGTTAAGCTACTGAGATTTAACAATCATATCAATCATACAAATTATATAGATAGTTTTTTCAAGTGTTTCCGGTGTCCTAGCTGTGACACTTTCTTTAAAAAATCCGACAATTTTAACAAACATCTTCTGAGATGCAAGGACCGAGTGAAACATATTTACCCAAAGAACGTCTATGAGCTTCGCGAAACATTGTTTGAAAAGCTAGAAGGATTCAGTCTTCCAGTTTCTGAAGGCAACAAGCTTTTCAATGATCTAGAAATTTTCGACTTTGAGTCGATTTGTGTTCCTACAGAGGAACTAAAAGAGACGCAAACTACTACCTGGATTGGAAAACATGTCTCCAATTTAGTCTCTATAACATCGAATCTGATTGATGAACCCATCTTTTTGTACAACAAAGATCCACAGAACTTAATAACTGATTTTGTATCCAACCTCGAGCTGTTGGCTGAACAAAGTAAGCTAGAAATGAGAAACAAAATTCAAGATATTGAAGTAGCAGTGAATGAAAGAATGAAAAAGATCTTTGATCAGGTGAACGAACGTGGTAAATCTTTTTAAGTAACAAATTTGTGTACGAAGACGAATGCATTGAAGATTCGGAAGAAGCAGATATGTCAACACAATTCTTGCGAATTCAGAGAAATCAACTCATTGATTTGAAACAACATCTGGAGAGATATGTAAATACTTTACCTGTTTTTGGATTTAGCAGCGGTAAATATGATTTAAATTTGATCAAGTCCTACCTAATCTCCTATTTGATTCGCGATAAAGAACAAGAAACATCCGTCATCAACAAAGCAAATGAATTTATATCTTTCAAGTTTGGAGATGTACAATTTCTCGACATAATGAAGTTTTTGGGAGGGGCAACTACTCTGGACTCCTTTCTCAAAGCCTATAAAGCTAGCGAAACGAAAAGATTCTTTCCCTATGATTGGTTTGATAACCCAGACAAACTTGACTTTCCTAAATTGCCACCGTATGAAGCCTTTTTCAGTAAACTTAGAAACAACAATCCTCTAAACAAAGACTTCATTGATTATGAGAAGCTTAGAAAGAGTGGGCTTGATGAACAAGAGGTACTAAAAAAGCTTCAATTCAAGACTGTTCCTCCATCTGGTTTGGATAATTACAATTAATTACAAGAGACTGGGAAGAAAAACGGAATGACAGTGTTCAAAGACTTTTTGAAGTGGTACAACAACAAGGATGTAGTTCCAACCCTAGAAGCAATGCAAAAAAATGATTCAGTTTTATCATAACAAGGGGATAGATATGTTGAAACTTGGATGCACACTTCCAAATCTAGCAAACATATGTCTACACAAATCTACAAATTACAAGTTTCACCCATTTTGCGAAAGTGATAAAGACTTATGTGAAAAATTAGAGAGGACATGATTGGTGGACCTTCCATTGTTTTCACTCAAAAAGCTGTAGTTGATGAATCATACATCAGAAATTCATCAAATGTTTGTACACCAATCGTTGGAATTGATGCAAGCCAGCTTTACCCTTTCTCAATGTGTCAAGATATGCCAACAGGACTGTACACGAGATGGGAATTTGACACCGATATGCAGAAATTCAAGGCTAGGCATAATCAAACATTTAACTTTGAGAATATGGTTAGGTCTTTCTATCAGGAAACAAGACCAGAATGTAAAATTGAGAGCTTTTTTACATCTGGAAAAACAGAAAAAAATTGACTGTTTTAATGTGGACGGTTATTGTGATCACTGTAAGACAGCGTTTGAAGCAATATGATGTTACTACCACTTCTGTTCTGTTCAAGAAGCCCGTCCCTCCTTAACAGAACAGGATATTGAGCAAGGGAACAAGAAGAGAGAGATGGATGATATGCGACGAGAATACATTAAAAAGAAAGGATACAAAGTGGAAGAAATGTGGGAGTGTAACTGGTGGGAAAGTTTCAAAACCAATGAAAAGATCAAAAACCACGTCGGAACCCACTTTCCCTATAAAAAACCTCTTTCTACAGACTCCCTTCTAGCAAAAATAAAAGCTGAATCTCTTTTTGGCTACGTTCAGTGCGACTTAGTTGTTCCAGATGAGCTAAAATCAAAATTTGCCATTTTTCTCCAATTTTCAAAAATACCGAAGTTGGAAGAAACGATATTGGAGACTACATGAAAAACTATGCAATCGAGAACGAAATGTTAAAGCATCCTCATAGAATGCTGATATCTAGTTTCAAGCTGGAAAATGGAACAGTAATAACTCCTCTGTTCAACTTTTATTCGAAACTTGGCTTGCAGTGCACCAAAATTTGCCGTTTTGTTCAGTATACTCCACGGAAATGCTTTAATAATTTCGTTCAGTCAGTGGTTGATGCTAGAAGAGAAGGAGATGAAAACCCTTTGTCAGGAGTTGTAGCAGAAACAATGAAACTTTTGGGTAATTCCTCGTATGGATATCAGATCATGGATAGATCGAGACATACAATCACAAAATATCTGAACGATGAAAAAACTCATAAGGCAATCAATGAGCTATTGTTCAAAAGACTGAATACAGTTGAAAAAGATTTGTATGAGGTGGAGTTGTTGAAATCAACCATTGAACACAGAGAACCCATCATCGTTGGTTTTTTCATACTGCAGTATGCGAAACTGAGAATGTTGGAACTCTACTATAACTTCTTTGACAAGTTCTGTGATGTGAATAAATCTGAAGAGTTGGAGATAGACACAGGCTCACTTTACTTGGCACTTGCTGAAGAAAATTTATACGAGTGTATCAAACCAGATAAGAGAGCTGCTTGGGAAAAAATGTGGGAAAATGACTGTAGAGACTCTCTCAAGGCGGATGCAAAATCTAATTTCTTCCCTCGAACGTGTTGCAGTACGCATAAAAAGCATAATCAGCGAGAGCCGAGACTTTTTAAAGAAGAATTTAGATGTACAGAAATGCTATGTTTATGTAGCAAGACATATTGCTGCTATGACAACAAGTCCGATAGGTTCAAATTTAGCAGTAAAGGATTGAATAAACGGGTTCTAGTAGATTCTGGAGACGGTCCCATGTCAAAATACAGGAGAGTGCTTGATGCAGCAATTAATCTTAAATCTACTAACAGAGGATTCAGAACTATAAATCATATGGTTGCTACATATGAACAGACAAAGAAAGGACTAAGCTATTTTTATCCAAAAAGACAAGTACAAGATGATGGAATTCATACAAAACCGTTGAACTTATAAGAACTGATCTGGTGTAATAAAGTTATGCATGATGTCGTATTATATTGATTTCTGAAACAAAAATGTAAAACTTTGCGGTATACTTGTTATACAATGCAGTGATTTATATAATTTTTGTAATTTAATTTTTTTCTCAAAAATTTAACTTTTTTTCGAAGATTCAGTAGGTTTCAGAATAGATTCAGATGAATAGAAAGTAAAAGTATCTGATAAGTTTTTTTTATATCAAATTATAACAAATCTTATCGTGTTTTGGATATTTTTGAAATTTTTTTCAAAAAAATTCCAAATTTTTACCCAAAAACTCTTACCATTGACTTACCATGTATCGAAAAACTAACTAAACGTCCTTTATTACACAAACCACACGTAATTAACCTTTGATATTTACGAATTAGTTAACACACGCCAACATTTTTGCGAAAAAACTAGACATTTCCACACAAAAACCAAAAAAATTACGTTTTTCGTACCATTATCTTACCATCACACAAACCATAAAACCTTACCATCCCTATTCCTTATCTTAATACATTGTAGACTACATACCCTATATTAATACATAGCTTGCTGACCGGATGCTCTATTCCCTATCTTATTACATGGGGTCAGCAGGGTCCCCCCACTTCAGCTCCAACATCTACTACTTTTCTACTACCAACATCTTAGTTTTTGGAGATTAAACCAAGTTTCAAAAAAACAGTCAAAGTTTCAAAGGCTATTTTTTTCAAAATGCAGGGCATAGCCGCTTGCGCAACGAAGATCCAAATATTTGTTTTTTTTTTCGTTGATTAAATATTCAACCTCCAATTTCGCCGGGTATTTTTGAGAAAAGTTTTGAAAACTAACCAAAATGTCAAAAAATGGGCTTGTTTCTACCAAATATAGGGAATAACCATTTGAAAAAGGGAGGATCTCATTGTTTGTTTTTTGATAAAGAACTTCATCTCCGTGTTGTGCGTTGAATAACTGAGAAAATGAAAATTTTCAAAACAAATAGGTCAAAAATCCATTTACTGAAACTTTCGAAGGCCATAGAACGTTAGGAAAAATAACAGGAGACTAGCGGAATATGCAAGAACATCGAAGAGCAGCCGATTCGTCGATTGGTGTCTTTTGTTTTTGGAAAAATCGTACAGTAGTTTTCGATACAAATTGACATTACTGCATAAAGTGCAATGCAAAATAAAGCAACACTATATGCTATTAAATTGCCTGGGCCTAAATAGGCTTATATAAGATTGGATTGAAATTTACAAAAAATGCCACTAATTGAGCACTTTTAATTTGCACTTTTAATTTGCCACTAAATGAGCACTTTTAATTCAACCTCCACTTTCGCCGGGTATTTTTGAGAAAAGTTTTGAAAATTAACCAAAATGTCAAAAAATGGGCTTTTTTCTACCAAATATAGGGAATAATCATTTAAAATAGGGAGGATCTCATGGTTTGATTTTTGATTAAGAGCTTTATCTCCGTTTTGTGCTTTGAATAATTGAGAAAATGAAAAATTTCATAACAAATAGGCCAAAAATCCATTTACTGAAACTTTCGAAGGCCATAGAACGTTAGGAAAAATAACAGGAGACTAGCGGAATATGCAAGAACATCGAAGAGCAGCCGATTCCTCGATTGGTGTCTTTTGTTTTTGAAACACCGTACAGTAGTTTTCGATACAAATTGACATTACTGCAAAAAGTGCAATCCAAAACAAAGCAACACTATATGCTATTAAATTGCCTAGGCCTAAATAGGCTTATATATGATTGGATTGAAACTTACAAAAAGTGCCACTAAATGAGCACTTTTAATTTGCAACATTTTAGTTGTAATAATACGCTACACCTGGCTTGTGTATTAAAGGATCTCTATCCAATCAAAATACTATATAGTTTTTTATATTGGATTTTATCTCAATTTTTTTGCAAAATTGGTTTCAGCAAAATCAGCTATACTTCTGCTTTCAACAATTTCTGCTATACTCACGGCCTACTTGAATTCTAAACCTCAGTTACACCTTCCCCAAGTTACCAAACCCCTCCCAGTTACCCCCATGTTTAACCCCTCCAAGTTTACAACCCCGCTTTTACCTCTTGCAGGTGTGGGGATGCAGGCTGTTAAGATTCAGAGTTAGAGCAAGTAGGACTAGGGGATAGAGGTTTGAGAGTTATCTGAGGTTTCAACTGAGGAGAGAGAAGAGATACTGATTGTTGAAGAATGAATTGAGATTGTGTTTATAAAATGACACGACAAACTGAGCATCAAATAGTACCAGTTAATTAATTACCAGTTAATTAATTAGTTTATCAAATACCAGCAGACCAGTTGACCTTGTCTGAGTGCATTGAGTTTTATACCAGTTGACCTTTAATTAGGTTTCTATTGCTCAAGTCTGACCTTGAGTTTGGTCTGGTATTTCACTAGTCTGGCATTGAGCTCGTCTGTCCTCAACACCCCCACTCAGGCTGAATTGGCTTTGTCCAATGTCAGGCTGCAACCCATCAGCGTTCGACGATGTTGATCCACCTTTGCCTTGCTCAGGGATTTCGTCAACAAGTCAGCCTCCATGTTTTCGGTTGGACAGTACTCGAGCGCAAATGTTCCATCCTCGACCCGCTCTCGGACAAAGTGATACTTGACATCAATGTGCTTTGTACGCTTCTGCATTACGGGATTTTTGCACATCTTGATGCAGCTCTGGTTGTCCTCGTTGATCACAGTTGGACCATCACACGTCATATCCATCTCATTGAGTAGGGATCGTAAGTAGAGGCCTTCCTGAACAGCCGCTGCCATTGCTTGATACTCAGCTTCGCTGGTAGATATTGCTGCAGTAGGTTGCTTCTTGGTACTCCAGCTGATTGCTGCTCCTGACCGCTGCACATGAAAACTGTAGCCTGTTGTTGACCTTCTGTCATCAACGTCACCAGCCCAGTCAGCATCTGCTGAACCATAAAGGTTGAACCCATCAGGATCTTTGATGTAGCACAGCTCCAGATCTTTGGTTCCTTTCAGGTATCGCAGTACTCTCTTAGCAGCCACCCAGTGTGTTCTCCCAGGATTCTCCAGAAACCGTGAAAGTTGAGTCACAGTAGCTAGGATGTCTGGCCTCGTTTGCTTGGCTATGTACAATAACGAGCCCACTATGCCTCTGTAGTCCTCACGCTGCATTGCCACTGCTTCTTCTGAGCCCGCTCCAGGGCAGTCCTTCTTCGTCAACTGAGTGCTGATATCAGCTGGTGTCCCTACTGGTTTGCAGTCAGCCAACCCAAAGCGCTCCAAGCAGTCTTCAATGTAGCGAGACTGATTCACAGTGACAGAACCAGGTGCCCGTTTGACCTGCATTTTCAAAAACCAGGCTAATGGACCGCGATCATCCATCTTGAATCGGTCAGTGAATCGGTCCCTCACCCTGTCAACTTCTGCTTGCAGTTTGCAGCCAATGATGATATCATCCACCCATACTAGAACATAGATCATAGCATCATCCATTCCCCTCATCGTGAACAAACAGAAGTCATTGGTGCTTCGAGTGAAACCAGTCTCCAGAAGAAACGTGCTCAGCGTCTGGTACCAGTCCCTTCCTGCCTGCTTCAGCCCATAGATACTGCGTTGTAGCAAACACACTTGGTTGTCCCCGCTGCTGAACCCCTCGGGCTGTTCCATATACACAGTTTCTGTTAACGGCGAGTTGAGGAAGGCTGACTTCACGTCCATCTGATGAAGTACAAGATCATCTTGCGCTCCCAAAGCCAGTAGTATTCTCTTTGTTTCTGGTTTACAGGTTGGCGCAAAGGTCTCATTGAAGTCCAGTCCTTCCACTTGCATAAAACCCTTCACCACGTATCTGGCTTTAAACCGCTCCACTTGTCCCATTGCATCTCTCTTCACAGCAAGCACCCAGCGTCCAGGAATGACCTTGCGAGAATTTGGTCTATCAACAAGTGTCCAGGTGCCCATTGCCTTCAGTGACTGCACCTCCAAAGCCATAGCTGCTAGCCACTGCTCCCTTTCTGGTCCAGATACTGCTTCCAAGTAGCTTCTTGGCTCTTGTGCTATCACTGAAGCATGAGTGTAAGCCAGTCCGTATCGGATGGGAGGGTTCCGCGTTCTAGTTGACCGCTGCTCTGGAATCTCTGTTGGCCTCTGCTCTGGAGGCTCTGTGGAAGGTGGTTCCAATTCTTCAGTCTCGACTGGGTCATCTTCCGTAACCCCCACTGAAGCTGCTGCTCCACTATCATTCGCTTTATTGGTAGACTCAGTGATGGCCTTCGTGCTAGTTTCCTCTACATCAATGCATCCCTCGATTGATAGACCCAGTGTTTGTGACTGCTCACTGTCTACCAGAAAGTCGTCTGGAATGATGTCTTCATTGAACGTCACGCTTCTTGCTCGTACCACTCGCTTTGTCTCCAGGTCCATCAGCAAGTAGGCTTTGCTCTCCTCGTCATAACCAATGAACTTGCTCTTCTTGCCTTTCGGATCCAGTTTCCGCCGGTTTCCTCTGTCCAGGTAGTACGCCAGGCATCCGAACACTCGCAGGTAGTTGACTTTCGATGGCTTCCCATAATGCATCTCCATTGATGAAATGCGATGCTCATTGCTGGATGTAGGACACAAGTTGCGAACCCTGACTGCCGTTGACATTGCTCGTACCCAGAACATCTTTGAGAGCTTTGCATCGGCCAGTAGACATCGAGTCATCTCAGTTATCACCCTGTTGTACCTCTCTGCCACGCCATTCTGTTGCGGAGTATTAGGTACTGTAAACTCCTGTTTCACCTGCATTTCTCTACAGAACATCCGAAAAGCATTCGACGAATACTCACCTCCGTTGTCAGTTCTCAAGCACTTCGGTGTTCCGTGCTCAGCTACAAAGTCTTTGAACTTCGAAAGAGTATCGCTCTTCTTAACCAGGTACTTGACCACTGCCAGACGGCTGAAGTCATCAATGAAGCTCACGGCATAGCGCGCTCCATGCATGCTCGCAACTTCAAATGGTCCCTGGATGTCGCTGAAGACCCGCTGCCCCACTGCAGTTGCCCTGTTCTCTGTCTTCTTTGGCATTGCTACTTCGTGCATCTTCGAAGCTGTGCACACTTCGCAGAACCCTAGCTCGCCGACATCAACAACTGATATTAGATCATGCTTGTTGAGATGCCCCAGCCTTCGGTGCCACAGCATTGCACTACTTGTCTCCATCTTCGCTTTCGTAGCTAGAGTCATCGCGTTCCTCTTGAACTTGCACTCCAGGAAGAAAAGCTTGCCGCGCTGCTTCACTGGTAGCCGTCGACCATCCGGTACCACAAGATGAGAAGAGTCTGATGTAAAGCTGAAACTAGACCCTCTAGCTATTGCTGAGCTCACACTCATCAGATTCACGTTGTAGCTCGGCACAAACAGCACATTGTGGAAAGTGTAGCTCCTCGTCACATCTTGACAGTCTCGTATGTCCACTTCCACCGAGCCTATGCCCTCAATCTTTGATATTGTACCGTTCGGATTCTCAACTGTTGTCCCCTTATCCCATTTCTCAAAGCTTGAGAAGACAGCCTTGTCGCGCACTACATGATCGGTGCATCCCGTATCCACAATGAGATCATCTCCCTTCATTGAGGTTGTTGCACAACAACTGAAGAACCCTGTCTTTGCCTGCTTGCAGTCCCTTGCAAAGTGTCCTTGTTGTCCACACTTGAAGCACCCTTGCTTCCTTGAAGTTGGACCACTTGCTTCATTCGAGCCACTGCCTCGAGCACTAGATTGACCACTGTCACTTCTGGATCTGCAATCTCTTGCCAAATGACCCTTCTGACCGCACACAAAACAGCCACCACCCGACGCTCCTTTCTTCTTCCTCACAGCTTGCATAGCTATGTGTCCATTCCCAGTCTTCTCTCCACATCGAGCTCGTCTCGAGTCATCATAGTTCCTCAACCTCGTTCTCAGCTCTGTAAAAGTCTTGGCCGGCTGGAAGCTCTCCTGCACCACAAAATGCTCAAAGCTGTCAGGCAGTCCGTTGATCACGAGCGCATTGAAGAGTGTGTCCGTAATTGCTTCCCCAGCTTCACTCAGCCGCGTCATCAGCTCTTGACTTCGAACGAAGTAGTCATCGAGATCCTCCTCTGATCCTAGGCGCAGCTTCGCAAGCTGGCCTACTAGACTGACCACTGTAGGCCTCTCCACACTGCAAAACTTCTCTTGCAGCAGTCTCCAGGCCTTCGTCCCATCGCCATAGCCATCCGCAGCCACGCAGTCGTTCTTGATGTACATCAGTGTGGTGTTGTTCAGGACCAGAGCTAGATGTGACCACACTGTGTTTCGGTTGTCTTTCCTCTGCTGGATCAGCACAGCTCGCTCCTGCATCTTGGTGTTGTACGCCGTCATCTGGTCAGCATTCGGATTCTCAGGTAGCGTAGGTTCAGCTTCTGGTAGATCGTCATTGCCCATCACAGTCCTGAACAGGCCTTTGGTATGCATCAGTGCCACAAACTTCGTCGACCAAGCTGGAAAATCTTCAGACTTTCCACTGAATCCAGCCAGTTTCAAGTCCATCTCTGCTTTGCTAAAGGCTAGATAAAAGCTAAAAAAAAACTCTGACAGAAATCAAATAATTATTAAATCAAAAAGTTTAGAAATCTGGGCCCATAACCTGTTAAGATTCAGAGTTAGAGCAAGTAGGACTAGGGGATAGAGGTTTGAGAGTTATCTGAGGTTTCAACTGAGGAGAGAGAAGAGATACTGATTGTTGAAGAATGAATTGAGATTGTGTTTATAAAATGACACGACAAACTGAGCATCAAATAGTACCAGTTAATTAATTACCAGTTAATTAATTAGTTTATCAAATACCAGCAGACCAGTTGACCTTGTCTGAGTGCATTGAGTTTTATACCAGTTGACCTTTAATTAGGTTTCTATTGCTCAAGTCTGACCTTGAGTTTGGTCTGGTATTTCACTAGTCTGGCATTGAGCTCGTCTGTCCTCAACACAGGCGAGGAGATTTGAGCGGGGGAGAGTGGAGGGTGGGTAAAACGTGGGGGGTGTGTATACTGGAGGGACGATAAAAAAAGACGACAAAGGGAGGTAAATTTGGCAAGGGAAAGGAAAAAATATCAACAAAAAACGAGAAATTAAACAATTTGAAAATTGAAAATACCATAACTTTTTTAAAAACTAAATCTTGTTCCATCTGTAACGTGTATCAAGCCAAAAGCGACTGTTAAATTTTGAATATACTGCACTTTGGCTGAAATTAAAAAGAAAATCATAAAAAAATTGGATTATAATCCATTATATTTCATTATTATCCATTATAATTGATTATATTCGATTAAAATGGACATTTTTGATTTCACCAAAAAGTTAAATACCATTCACTGTTAAATGATTATAATCAAATGTTATAGAGACTGACTATGAAAGCCCAATTTATTCGATTATTTAAGATCATTTATCCACGAGGGATAGGACCAACATACGAGCTGTACAGCTCATCACGGCGAACCGCTGTTGTGCCCCTGCTTAAGAACTACATGCAATTTTTTTGGTTATTTTTCTGGGCTGGGTAATGTTGCCTCACCCTCAAGCAACGAGCACGGATCATGGTGGGCCTCGAACATCCGACCTTTCGATTGAGAGGCGGAGACGTAACCACTTCACCACTGCTCCCCTCAATAAAACTCCAGAATGGGTACGCAATAAGCGGCAGTGAAAAGTTTGAATTTTCGAGTTGCAAATACAATCGCGAACTCGTTTCGTATTGAACCATCAAAGTTTGATTGTTTTGTTTTAGCAGGGCTGGTTCTGCTCTTAGACTATACTTTTGTAACACCTCGCTATTATGATTACAGATTTTAACGATATTTTGTTTCGTCACTATTCATAGTTTTATTGGTGTCCGGTACATAAGACGACAGCACTTAGGACGACACCGAGGGTAACTGACTTTAATCGAGAACTACTTTTGATTCCCGTAAACAATTTTTGTTACAAATCCTCCTGCTCAATTCGGCGTCGTCAACTTCTGCTGCTCTGATATTCTCCGTTTTTTTTCGGAGTCTTGGTTTTCGTCCTAATTTTTGTCGGCCTGATTTTCAGTTTTTTTTTTCAAATGCAATTTATATTATCTGGTAAGATTTTCAAGCTGTTTTTTAAGTTTACTTTTTTGTGATTCAAATAACTTGGTTTTACTTGATTATGTAGGATCATGGTACAAGGAGATTCTTTACAAGGTACCATAGGGGGGGGGGGTAGTTAATATGATCCATTATGTGCTTTTTAATTCCAGTTTGATAAAATAAGATTTTTTGAAAATGTATGGTTTTTGTTTTTTTTCTGAGATGCGACAGAAAAGTTTTACCTAGTTTTTCTCAAAAATTACTCTACAGACTTTCAACAAAGGCACCAATTGAAAGGCAATCCTCTGCCCTGCTCGCATGCATATTCCTCTACACCATACCTCCCTTTCTACAACCATCAAAAATCTCTCTCGGTGAAATATTTGACTAAAGTTTTTGATTTTTTTTTTCAATTTCTAGAATACGATCCTCCCAAATAAAACATTTTGGTTTCATGCAATAAAACAAGTTGTGTGAACCTCCCTTGTTTAATTGGTCACGCCCTGATTCTTTCACAAAAAGTTTTGGCCGTCGGAAAATTTTTTTTGATTTTTTGAACGATATTTGAACCTTTTTGTCATTGTTTGAAACTGCGGAGCCAATTCTTAGACTAAATCTTCAATAACAAAACCAGATTTTGGATTTTGTTTGGTTTAGGCGGCCAAGATTTACGTCTTGTACAAAAAAGTTTCGGCTTTCTGAAAGTCTTAGCGAACTTTTGAATTTTGTCAAGTTTGTGTCCCATATTTCATATTTCAAAAATTTCCTTATTTCATATTCTTTCATAATTTAGAAGATAAACACCTCAAGTCTTGGTTTGAATTTTCAATATTACCTCTTTGATCCCGTATCGGACCAAATTTTTAACAATTACAAAACAAGTACCTTTGCTTTTTGCTGGGCCCTTAAATTTTTCGTTTTTTGAGATTCTTTGGAAAATAATTTCAATATTTTCAAAAGAATTTTTTTTTCAAAAAACAATTTTTTCGATTTGCAGAAAACAAGTACCATTGGAAAAACATCCCAATCTGCTGTATGCATGCTTACACGCCTTGTCTTTTTTAAATAGCACACTTTGAACAGCATTCGAAAAACACTGTTGGAGACTTTTGACTTATTTTTGAATTTTAGAACGTTTTTGAATCTGTTTGACTGTTTCTTGAAAGCTGCCATTCCAAACCTAAGATTTTGCACTCAATGAAAAAAAAAGTTTAAATGGAGTTCCCGTGTATTAACCGCTACGCCCAAACATTCTGACACAAAAATTATCGTCGTCGGAAAAGTCATTTTTTTTGATTTTCTGAATCTTTTTCGAAATTTTGTCTTTCCTTGAAAATAACCCTCGCAAGTCTGAGAGTTTTTGTTTCAAACGAGACGACAGGTTGAGTGAAGTTCCCTTGCAGCAGTAGCTATAGCCATTTTTTTCCAAACTTTTTTAAATAGCTTTCGGACAAGTCATGTTTGATTTTTTTTTACCGTTTTTGAAACGTTTTTACGCTTCGAAAACTACCCTCCCAAATGCTAGATTTTGGGTTCAACCAAAAAAAAAGGTTAGGAGCTCACTGGCATAAAATTTACAAAAAAGTTACGACCCTAAGAAATTTCAATGTTTTCTTGTCCATTTTTTGAGTTTTTTTTCCAGCCGAATACAATTTTCCAAAAACTTTCAGTCTTACTTATTTTATTACAGAATCAACCTGACCATTTCATGCAACATGAGTGCAAAAAAATTCAAAAAAGAATCAATTTATATTTCTAATTCGGCCAACTAGGGATAGTTAACACGCGATTTATTTCTTTTTATAACATGTGTAAGCGGCGGATTAATGCGTTCATAAAATTACATGTCTTCTTATGCATTTTTTTGTAGTTTACATTAGCGTGTAGACGGACAATATTTTTAAAAAAAATGAAAAAGAAACAAGAAATAAATTTTGCAGAATATTTTGCAGCAGCTCGAATGACAAGTGAAAGTGATCCCAAATAACTCATTAAAGCGTTGTCAAACAACTAATTTAGGATGATTTATTATAAAAGGTCGCATATTCAAGTTGAATAGCTGGATCGCTATCTTTATAATTCGAACATTATTTATAATTTATTTCTAGCCTAAGTTTTGGCAAAAGAAAAGCAAAATTTGATTTTTGAATAACATTTCATCTGGCATAGTATAAACAAAAATTTTTTAGTAGCTGGTACAAGTGATTGAAAATGAAACGAGTAAATTATTGTTCCGACTTTCGATACGAAAGTAACGGAATATTTGTGCTCGGGGTGGGTTTTTTTTTCTTCAGACAAATTTCGACTTTTTAACTAGCAATTTTTGATGGAATTTTTTTTATAATTCAAAAGGTATTGTTGTCCTGAGCTTAAATTTGAAAAGATGTTTCACCTGTGATCATTTTTCGTAAAGTTATGAGGGTTTAAAGATTGTCATTTTGGCCATTTTGACCAATTTGGGACAATTAACGCGCGATATAATTCGCGCTATTAACGCGTAAGCGGAGATTTAATCCTTCTTATAAATCGTTCCAATTGGTTGAACGAAGCTTATTTGCCATAATTGAGTTGTTACAAGGAACGAAATCTATCTTTTTGTAATTTAAATGGCGTGTGGGGGGATGACTTTCACAAAAAATTTCAAATTTTAGAGAAAAAAATTTCATTTATTTTTTCTTACATTTCATTTTTTAATGTTATTACTGATCCACAAAACCTTAAAAGGCAGTCGGAACAAAAAAATTTTATTTTATTTTATATTTTATCATTTTATTTTATTTCATTTAATTTTTTTATGTTATTACTGCTGCTCCATAAAACTTAAAAGGCAGTCGGAACATTCAGGGCTTCGCCATGTTACGAGCAGTCTTGTGCATATTTATGCTTAATTTAGTCGTTTTCATAGAGTTCTCAAATTTAATGCATGCACTACAAAAATATTTCTCAAAATGACCACCTATTGTAACAGTTCACCCAATTTTTTCGTGGCAAAGGAATTGTGCTAAAAAAATGTTAAACTAAGTTCTGTCTGCGATTCGATTGCTGGAAAAATATTTCCCACAACCATTTGACTGAAAACAAACAAACAAGCAAAAAAGGTCTCCAACGCTGTATAATTTAAGCCAAAAACCTGTTAATTAGGAATAGCATTTCAAAAAAAAACGCCACCACTTTTGTAAGAACTAAATTCTATTAACAAATTGAGATATTCGAGCTTTGATAATTCCCTGAGTTTTTAAGTTTATCTGTTTTTGTATATAAGATCCTACATTTTCAAGATACTAAGCTCAAAGGCATTTTGTTTCAATTTGGTTACACTCGGAGAAATGTCACGAGTCCTGGAAAGGGTTATGGGAAAATTGCGGAAATGATGGGTTAAATAATAAGCGAAGACAAGAAAGACAGAAAGAAAGGCAAGACTTCATTAGATTCATCACGAGACAATTAAACAAAAATTTACAAATTCCGTGGTTAATTGCAATGTTAGACGAAAAAGGAACGCACTTAAGGGGAAACAGTTATTAATAGTTATTTTGTATGCAATGCAGTTTCATCATGCTCAGACTAGCCCGGAGATGGTCCTTGTCTCAACCAGCCGTTTATGCGTAGGCGGGGTGGGTTGTAGTATTGATGTTAAAAAATGAAGCTAAGGTGTGCATTGGACGCAAAGTAATAGCAAAATTAGTCAATGTCAACTTCAATTATTGCAATTGCGACACACTGACTGGGAACCGGCTCTTTTCCAATTTCCCCCTCTCTTATTTTAGGAGTGAAACACTTTTATTTCACTGAGAAATCTGAAAGTTTAATTCCACTTTCGAACCTAGAAGTCAATCACACTTATCGTGACCTTTACAGTTTTGCTGTGGAGTTTGCCTTCCGTTTCACAAAGGAAATGATCTGAACTTGAAAAGAAATCAAAAATCTAATTGCCAAAAGATAAATTTGAGCTTCAATAATTTTCAAGATTTTTCCTTTTTGAGAAAATTTTTGAAAAACAAACTAAATGCAACCGTAAAAATAGATGGGATCATCGAGCAATGCTTTCTCTTTCAAAAATTTAACTTCAATTCAGAGGTTTTTTTTAAAACTTCAATTATCAAATCTCCAAAACTTCCTGGTTTCCAATTTTCTTTATTTTAACGCAAAAACAAAACCCTAAAATTTACAAAATTTTTTTGAAATAATTTCATTTACAAAACCATTCATTTTTTAAATTAGGTTTTATAGATTCAAAATGTCAGACTCTTTTTTCTCAGTTTGATTCTTTTTATGAAAATTAACCTTCAAAGACCGTATGTAGTGAAAAGTTTTTGCGCCACAAGCAACTTTCCCAGAAAAAAAGGCTCAAAATAACGTTTTGAGCACTTTTTCAAAAAATAATAACCAAAAAATTGCGTTCTTTTCGGCGAGCGATCCAACCCTAAAATTTTTAGGCACCCTTAAAGAAGTTTTGAGGTTGGCCAGCCAAAAACGGATCTTGTAAAATTATACCAAATGGGGCAAAAGTAGGAACTTAGCAATCAGAAATTAGAGGAGGGAGGGTCGCATCCCCACTCTGCACGCGACTGCATGCCAGAAATTTAACACAGAGACAAAGTGTAGCTTCCAAACATTTTCAGCAAAACACCAGACTGGAATTTAAGGCTAGCAGACAGAAATTGGGACTCAAGCCACTAATTCGAAGAAAGAGAAATTTAAACACAGAAGCGAAGCTGAGCTTCGCACCATTTGCGATACAAATAAGAATGACTATGGCTAAAATCAAACGGAAAAATGAAAGAAAAAAAACATCAAAAAATCGTTTTAGTAAAAAAAAAAATTACAAAAAGACATCCAAAATATTCCGAAAAAATGGCCTGCACCATTATAAACTCTAAAACGAGCTTGGGGAATGCAGTATAGAAAACAAATTTTCAAAAAAAAAAATTATGTGGAACTAAGAAGACAAAAAGCGGACAGTCAATCTAAATAAGCCAAAATCTTCAATTTGCAAAAAAATAAACAGATCTCAACTGGAATCGAACTCCCGGGCTTTTTTGTCTCAAGCATGAGGGTTACAACTTGGAATGAATCTGAGCCATCGAGCAACGGGAAGCAAGTCCACAAAAAGACGGACAATAATCCGAAAAAGCACAAAAATACTAGTTTGTAAAAAAAAGTCCGACCGGATTCGAACCGCAAGCCTTTGCCGTCTAAAGTTGTTGTTTTAACTCTACGCCAGATGCGCCGGATAGTTGAATGGAGTTTAATGCATAATAGCCAAGCAGTAACAAAGCCGAAAATACCTCAGCTGAAACCCTTCATGCCGAAAAAAAAAATCAAAAAAATTCTGAGCTTATAAAAATAGAAAGTCCCTTTTCCCCTCAGAGCACACAGACACCCACAAGTTTTTTTTCGGTCGTACCGACGCAAAAAGAGGCCACTAAGTCAATATTAGTTAAGCCGAAAATTACTATGCCGAATACAAAAGACAAAAAATGAAAACAGGAGTGAAATTTTAACAAATCTAGCTGCTAAAATTACAACCTTTGTGAAAAGCAAATATCGTTTCGGCAGGATTTTTAAAATACTAAAAGCAACTGCAGTGAAAATTATTTACAGCTTAAATGAACAATCTTTAGATGTGGCAAATTACCCGACAAAACATAAGCCGACAAATAAAGGCCGAAATTTTTTAAACCGGAATATTTACCATTTGAAAAAAAACGGTCCTGGTCAGATTCAAACCCAGGACTTTTGCCGCAGGCGTATTCGTTACCACCAATCTAAGTCTGCAAGAGACACTACAGAATTTAAATTCAGTATGAACCAATGTATATCAGAAGTACAATGAGTCCTGTGGACAATGTGTAGAGGACACTGTACAATGAGTCTTGTAACTTTGACCATTCTGTGAACAAAGTTATTTAAGGGAGAAAGTCTAGTACCCGATAATAGTACCATTGCTTATCGCAAGAGTAAAAAAGTTACATTTACAAGAACATGACGACGTAACCATTCAAACAGTCATTCAAAAACATACCGAGCGGTAACTTAAACAGTAAAACCTGAGGAGATTCTATTTGAAAAAATTTCTCGCCCCATTCCTGAAACGCTCGAAACCAAAACAATACACTTTTCGATTAGACAAAGCAACCTGAAATGTGATGCAGTATCAAAATAAAATTACAATGCAGGGTCAATTCTATACGGGAAAAAAACCTAGTTCCTGATCACAAGTTCACTTGCTCCCGAGATCCAACAACTAAATTTGATTAAAGATACCAAAACAAAAACATTTTCGAGACTTTCAAAACCAATCAGTTTAGAGGATGATCGGAATTTTTTTCTAGGTTTTCAAAGTTAAAAAATTTTCTAAGGTAGCCTCAATTCTTACACAGCCACGCACGCTTAGCATGCACTAAAAACGAGACACAAGTAAAGCAGAGGACAGATGCTATGCAATTTCCAAATGCTGCAGTAAAATTTCCAATCAATAAAACAATTTTAATAATGAACTTTTATTTGCGAGTTAGGTTAGTAAAAAAAGAAGGTTCGTGATAATAACCTAAGCTCATGGCTAATGTAATCATGTGTACTTGCTTTTTCTGCTTTCATTTTCGAGCGCTAAAGTGAAACCAGCAGAGACCGATATCCGCGTGGTTTTACCAGTTTGTTATTTACCGAATAAATTCTGTCGGCGTTTTTGCTTGCAGCTGTAACAGAACAGTAGAGTTTGCAACAACTGACGCAGAGGCGAAGCTGTCTTTCACAAACACTTGCTCGAATGCGACTAAAAAGCAGCTATATCAAGTGAAATGATAAAAAAGTAGAAATAAATCTCGGCTACGTGTCGGATTTAATTTGCGACTTAGCAAATTTGAGTCTCACGCACTAACCACTCAAACACGGACGCTTTGAATCTCCAAAAACTAGCCACCAATAACGCAGCTACATTTGCTAAAAAAATGCCAATATGATGCAGCAAAAGTAGCACCAAATACAAAAAGACACAATTTTGCTTGCAATATATTGGAAAGCATAAAACCAAATTATGTATATATTATGCATTTCAAAAATATTGGATATACGTTGAGTTGGAAAAGTTCTGAAATTGAGCTTTTTATCATAATACTGCTGTTTAAATCAAATAACTTTTTTGATTCCTTTGATGAATTAAAAATACATCAGCTGTATTAACTTTTTACCAACCAAATGACAAAGCACATATGTTAAATGCTGCTACCGCAGCCTACCAATTCAAAACTGCCACCAAAAGAAGCATTTTTTTGCGACTTAAATTGGAAAAAAGGAATTTCGTAGTACTACATTTTGCTTCGCAAGCGTAACAAAGAGGCGAAGTTGCAATTCGCATACACAAGCAAAAATAGGACCGATAACGCTACTGGTAAAAACTGAACGAGTAAGACTTCGAGTCCACAAAATTTCTTTAGTAATGCACGCCAATCATGAGTCTACATAATTGCAAAGGGACGCAAGCCAATTATGACGCATTAGCAGTACCAGTCATTTGGAAAAAGAAATTTACCAACTAACATGCCTCAATTTATAAAGCTGACGCTTTTTAACTAGTATACGAAAAAATTCATTAGAAACATCCGACTCTGCCCAGATTCGAACTCTCTTAATTTGTTGGAGTCTCCTTCCCTAACTCTACGCTACAGATCTATGATATTTTGAAGCTAAAGTGCTATTTGTAATATAATAGTCTGTGTTAATATCATTAGCATAGACTTTCTTAATAGCTGGTTATTGATCAAAAGTGAACATTTTCAAAATGAACACATTTTGTCGCATTAAAATTTGCATTGCAACAAATTTAAAGTCTTAAATAGGAAAAGATAGAGTTCATACTGTCACACACGCTTTGCTTGTAAGATGACGTTGTATTTGAAAAAAAAATCGATTTATGTAGGTCGACTATCTCGAGTTTTTGAGCTCTGCGGAAACACTTATGCGCGCATACTTTGCAGAAGTTACCTGCACTGTGGATATTTGTTGGAGGATGAAAAAAGCATTTTATTGAAGCTACTTGAAAAAATTGTCGACTGACTGTTGGAAGTATCAATGTAATGAAGGGAAACTTGGTTTTCAAGTAAGTTAACATCACTTGGAATGCAGCCCAAGCGTACCATTGCAAGTTAGCGAACAGAAATGGAGACAAAAAACTTGAATACCAGCAAAAAATCAGCCTTTAGTACTACACTAAAACCAACCAGAATTATTTTAAAAAAATTTCAATTTTTTCCTTCAAACGAGACAAAACAAGTTGACTAAGCCCATAAAACATAAGCTCAAACCATACAGGCCAAACTTAAACCATAAAAAAAGAAGAAAAATATAAAGCCAGAGGTAGTAAATGAGTAAAGCTTTGAGTCTTCAAAATTTCTTAAGTGACGCGCGCCATTTATGAGTCTACATAATTGCCAAGTGACATGAACCAATTATGACGCATTAGCAGTACCAACTAACATTAGCAATTTACCAACTAACATACCTCAATTTATAGAGCGGACGCATTTTAACTAAAATACGAAAAAGTTTATTAGAAACATCCGACCCTGCCGAGGTTCGAGCCCTCTTGTTTTGCTGCTGGACTCCTTCCCTGCCTCTACGCTACAGATCCAAGATGCCTTGAAACTAAAGTGCTATTTGTAATATAACAGGCTGTGTTATTTTTTTTAGCGTTGGCTGTACTTAATAGCTGGATCAAAATGAACACTTTCAAATGAACACATTATTTCGCAATAATTGCATCGCAAGAATATGAGCGACTTAGGTTTGAAAAAAAGAAAGTTCATACTATAACACAAGCTATGCTTGTGTAATTACAGGAATAAATCAGCTTTTGCATACAGAAAAAAGTTTGCAGCCTAAGAAAAATCCGTATTGTGGCAACTAAGCCTACAAAACCAAAGCAGTCAAACAATGTTTCTACAGTGCAATTTTTTCCCGGAAAACAAGTTCAGTTTCATACATAGTGAAAAAGATGAAGTCCAATTAAGCTGATACTATTTACTGAGCGGCCGAATGAAGCTGTAAAGCAACAAATTAAATATACCAAAAACGGGCCGCTTGCAGTTCAGATAAGTAATGTAGCAACTACGCCGACAAACGAACGTCCGGAAAATCAATTTCAAACAAAATGAAAAAAAAAACAGCGTCCGGCCAAAATTTTAACCTCAGATCTCAGGGTGTAAATGCAACTGGATCAAATGGGAGGATGCTGGAAGTTGAGCCTCAAGATTAAATTAAGATCAAATTTTTGCAGATTTGCAAGAAAAAACGTTTACGGGAAAGACTAGTTCCCGATTACAATACAATTGCTCTAGCAAGTGTCAACACGAACCCAAAAAAAAGAAAATTAAGTACTGAGTGTTACCTTTTTTTCCGCAGAAAATAAAGTGCATTTTCAAACTAAAAGTCACTCAATTTTTTCATGTCATTTACACTTTTGTTTTTGGAAAGAAAACTAGCTTTTGATTTGGCAGTTCAATTTGAATCGAACTTAAAAAAATCCCAAGCCAAATAGCAAAAAATCAACAAAAGGGTAAAATCTAACACAATTTTTCTTATAAAAATTAAAAAAAAACAAGTCCTAAAAAAATGATAAATTACATTGTTTCTTAACAGATTTTGGCTATAAAACGGATTTTTTTAATTCTAGGCACAATTGATTTATCGGCCAGCATGTCAGATTGATTTCACACACTAAAACTAAAAGCGATTTAATAATGATACTTTCACCAGCTTGGTTATCAATATACGTGGTTCTCTCAGAAAGGTTTTGGTTAGTTTTTGTTTAAATTTCTATAGATCTACGTGTTTGAGTGGGTAGCACTTAGGGTAGAAAACGAGTCAAAGTGATGAAAAATGTTTTCAAATAGAAGATTTAAACAGTCATACTAATAATAATCATAATACAACTTGTCACATTAATATGAGAGCTAAGCAGTATTCACATTCCAAATTATCAGAAAATGATGAGGCCCCATTGATGGCGGTGTGTGTCACAACTCCAAATATACTTCTTCCCCACTACTTGCTTTTCACTCATTTTTAACGAACTGGAGCACAGAATAGATTTGATTCGACAGTGGATTGACGAAGCACACTCTTCTGTATATGACTGCCACTGAGAAAAGGAGAGAATAAAGGATGTTCTGTAAAAAATGTCGACAATAAAGGATGCTATATGGAAAATAGATATTAAATTGTTTCTGATTCAATTCAAATCAAATGGCGCAAGTGTTGTGGTGTAACGCAAAATATAAATTTTTCAGAACAGATAAGCTGGTTAGAAATTGAGAAGCACGCACAGATTGCTTGGTTGACTTTAGTTAGGCAAAAGTGGTTGTTATCGTCATCGTCCTCTAATCATCAGCTCGAGAACAGATTAGGGGTGAAGAGTTGACGACAAGCGACTTGTGCCAGTAGTTGAAATCAGGACACAAAACAGAGCAGAGGCAAAACATGGATTAACTACACTATGAGCAATACAATTTCATTATAGCAAAAAATAAAGAAAAAGTAAAGGCTAAAATTACATTTGCTAAACGAATAATTTTATAGGGAGACACGTTAAAAATTACAAGTAATGTCACGGCGGTTTCAATAGTTTTCAATAGTTTCTGTACAACATTTTGCATTTTGGGATGCATATGTTCCTCCATCGGAAGATAAAACCACTCCTTTCGTTCTTGGTCTGAAAGGCTGCGTCAGCCTGTCTCTTCTCTTCTCTTCTCTTCCCCTCTTGGGGCCAGTTGGGATAAAATTTACAAACTATGGATTATGTAGATAGAAACATGGTAGTGTTGGAAGAAGGATTTGTTCATTGCTCTCCTCTATGGGCGACATCAGAGGCCGTCTGAATATCGAGACAGGTCATCTCCACTTTGCATTTGCTGCTGAGATTGCTGCTGCATATTCTTTGGGTCATTGGTCTGCATTGGGTTCATTTGCTGCTGAGCATGGGGTCCATTGCCCTGCGTCATCAGGTTGGGTCGCCCACCGGACACCGCATTAGTTCCTGAGGTGGTTCCCGCCGTCATTGGTCGTATCTGTTGCATCATCATTTGATTCTGATTAACCTGTTGCTGCATCATAGGCGCGCCAGTGTCGAACCTCCTTTGTTGTACGGACGGTGGGCCATACGTCGCATTACCTGGTTGCAGCGGGAACTGTTGTATAGTTGGTCTTACAGCTGTAGGTTGGCCTTGCCAGTTCGTGTTTCTGTTAGTGTTCATCATTTGGCTGGGACCGCCATTTGGCCCCATAACAGCGGGTGCGGCACCGCCTGGTTTTATAAGTGTCATCATCTGAGGTGTGGATCGCATCGGCCCTTGGGGCGCTTGCATCATTCCTGACTGGACGTTGGATTGCATCATTGGTTGTTGTTGCTGCATTTGTGGAGTCACAGCACGAGGAATTTGGGTCATAACAAATGGGGGTTTCCCTGAAAATGTAAAAAACGTGCACTAATTCAACGTCGGGACACGAGCAACATAGATCTTTAAATTAGCTGAAACTTCATTCTAATGTTAATGTTCAAGAAAACTTAGGCTCAATTTTGGCATGATATTAATCAGAACTGATCTGAAGTTGCGATAAATTTTATTTGAGTGAGAGGATTGCTTATTGCTTGCACCAGCTGTTGGTATCAGCTTTTATTTACCTTGCATCTGCTGCATTCCTGGTGTGGCTCCTCCTCGCTGCACCAAATACATGGCTCCCGGTGGGTTCTGTTGCTGCTGCTGCCACTGTCGATTCTGTCCCCCGTTGGGCCCAGCCGACATTATCTGGTTCGGGTTCTGCACCTGCTGTGTGGTGACATATGTCTGTGGCTGTCCTTGCGGTCTGGCCTGGAACTGATTCTGGTTCGGGGGGTGTCTCATCATTTGCTGCGGTTGCATTTGCATTCCAGAAGGGACCATATTGGGCGTCCTGTGCATGTTTCCATAGGCAGTACTGCTCACGGCAATTTGTTTGTGCATTTGATTCATGTCTGAGTTTACAGCCTGTTGTTGTTGTTGGGACACGAGTACATGCTGCTGCTGCTGCTGTTGGTTAGAGTGGTACATATTTCCGCCCATCTGGCTGATATTCTGAGGATTCTGACCAGCGTTCCCCATGTTGTTCGACACTTGATTATTATTCATCATAGTATGTTGTTGCGTTTGCTGCTGTAGTTGTTGGTTATTCTGACTCACAACATTGTTTTGCATGTTTTGAGACATTTGCTGATATGCACTACTGTTAGTCTGCTGTTGAATCTGATTGGGTTGGTTTTGGTTAGTATTCATAACTTGCTGTTGAGGCTGCTGAATATTTTGGTGTCCGTGTGCTTGTGTTTGCGTGTTGTTCACTTGCGGGGCGTTCTGAATATTAGATAGGCCAGGTTTCAGCTTCTGGCCTGTGTTTTGTATCTGATTCGCACTATGCATTTTCTGATCACTCGGAAAATGGGCATGTTGTTGGTTATTCGCATTACTTTGCGTGCTAGACTGGGGTGTCGCGGGAGCAGCTGCAATTGACCCTGGATTACCACTGCCTACCATTGCAGCTCTTCGTCTCTGCCACAATACATCGCTCTGTCGCCTCAACTTCATTCGGATATTGTGGCAGTAGGGCACCACACATTTAGGCGCGTTGCAATGCTTCGCATGGTAGCAGCAAATCTGGAAGAACTGCTTGCAATTACTACAGGTGTTTCTTTGATCTTTATGCTCGCAGTTCTTTGCATGTTGCACTATCATTCGCATGCGCACACAGTTTCTCACTCGGCAGTTCGCATCCCTACAAGTGACAGCATGCGGCAGGTTTTTCAGTGTCTCCATAAATGCCTGCTTTTTGTTTAGCTCAGCGGATGCTTTGCTGTTCTGTGCTTCGGGGTCATTCTCCGGAGTTCTTCGCACCAACTTGTGCTCATGGGTGACCTTTCCGTTGCAGTTGACACAGAGGTCGAAGTCTTCGCAGGTGTTGCAGTGAAATCTAATCTCAACAATCTGCTTGCAGTAATTACAATTGTACTGCAACCTCTCGTTCAATTGTACGTGCAGTTCGTACAAGAAGCACATGGATGAGTACTTGGTTCTCCTCAGAGAAGAAAACTCCCAGAACTTGTCTCTGGCCATCTGCAAGAATGAGTCCCGTCCGTCCATCAGTTCACATTGCACCAGGGGATCTGGGTCTTCGGTGGTCTGTTGAGTTGGGTTTGGGTTGATAGTAATAGTGAAGAAGTTCTCCCTGTGTTTCTCCATGGTTGAAAGCACTCTGTCTGAGAGGTCGGCTGCTGGACTTCCTTTTTTGGACTTGTGGTTGCTTTTCTTACTCTTGCTCTTTTTATTCACTTTCATTGACTTTTTGTCGCCGCTGACCGAATTTGAGCCTCCAAAGCCGTACTGTGACACAAATAACAATAAATAATTCAAACATAATTAAGAAATAACTAGCGAGTATTAAACATTGATTTCATTGTTAATCACATGTATCAAACGACACTGATCGTGTTTTCAAACGGAAGCAATGACGATTAAATGAAAGTACGGTCGTTAAACAAAAGACGCGATAGTTTGATATCGTCAGAAAAAGTTACCAAATAAAGGGGCCTAATAGCCGTACAATTCTGACCACTCAGGGGGAAAATAAATACCCCCATCGTATTTAGAGAAAAAAGGCTCTTGTTCACTTCTTTTTTTTTTTAGAAATTCGCCCCTTCACCACCCATTACGTCTTTTTACTTATTATTCTACCAATTTTTGACCGATCAATATATTCTATTTTTGAGTGTGTGCACGCCATAAAACAAAATTTCTTAACAAAAAATTTCCCAATAGTGCCAAAAACGGCATTTTAAAACGCTTTGATCCCAATTTTTCTCCGGCGTCGAAATTTTTGCCGAAATAGGAACATCAATTTCAAAAAAGACTAAATTTTCGATTTAAAAATAATTCTATCAGCACAACTTAGGTCTGGCATACATATATCTTCCTCGACATGCATTTTTCACACGATGAAACAAACAATCAATCTACTGACGTCTGCTGAGTCGTCCATGTACCCTCCGTCACTGAACTCATCACTGTTCAACTGCTGCTGCTGTTGCAGTTCCTTCTTCCTGCTTTTCTCCTCCTCGTCCATCTGCGACACCAGGTCTTCTATCGTGTTGGGCCAGAAGTCCCCTTCGAAATAGGGCAGATGGACAGTAGAGAAGTTTGCCGCACCTCCGTTGTCCTCCACAGAACGCATGATATCCTAAGCAACACAACACACACATACTCTACTCTTCTCTGTGATCCAGTACTCTACTCTGTGAAACTATACTACAATTCAGTATTCCTACAATTTAGACAAGCTACTTTCCTCGAGGCAGTCACAATCACCTGGACCAAAACATAGCCAACAGATAGTTGGAAAAGAGTAAAAAAACGAACGGAAAAAGAAAAAAACTGACTCGTTTAAATTTCGGTGAAAAACTGAAAAATTTTAATTCCGGTGGGAAATCTTAAAAGAAATCCACTTTCGAAATTTGAAGTCGATCGCGTTTTTCGTGACCTATGCACTTTTGCTGTTTACACAAGCAAAGCTTGTGTTATAGAATGAACTTTTTTTTCAACCTAAGTCGCAAATATTGTTGCGACAAAATGTGTTCACTTTGAAAATGTTCAATTGATCAATAACGAGCTATTAAGTACAGTCAACGTTAAGGATATTAACATAGACCATTAAATTACAAATAGGACTTTAGCTTCAAGGTATCATGGATCTGTAGCATAGAGGTAGGGAATTAGACCAGCAACAAAACAAGAGCGTTCGAACATGGGCAGGTTCGGATGTTTTAATGAAATTTTTCGTATACTAGTTAAAATGCGTCCGCTCTATAAATTGAGGCATGTAAGTCGATAGAATTCGTTTTTCGAATTTACTGGTACTGCTAATGCGTCATAATCGGCTTACGTCACTTAGCAATTATGTAGATTCATAATTGGCGTGCGTCACATATGAAACTTTAAAGACTCAAAGTTTTACTCATTCAGTTTTCCCCAGTAGCGCTATCGATCATGATTGTGTATGCGAAATGCAACTTCGCCTCTGTATTAAACTTGAAAATATATCATAAATCACTCCGCGAAAAATCAAATTTTAGCGCGAACAAATTTACGACTTTTTTCCCAAAAATAAAATAAAAATTCACCAACACTTATACAGGAGTCTCTTCGTTCATCGACTCTTAAATAGAGGAATAAATAATCAACAACACTTGCAACTGCAATGAAAGTTGCTTGCAGCTCAAGAAAAATCCGCGATGAGTTAATTTCACTACGCTAATCGACTTTTAATAACCCACCCAACGCCACCCCATAGTTTCCAACCGTCGTAACAAAAACTATCAAAAATTATAATTTAAATATCTCATATATCTTAATAATCCTTTGGAATTCTCTCAAAAAATCCCTATTTATCCCTGGTCAAATTGGAGGTACTACTATGACAGAGTGGTCCCTTGAAAACAACCATGTCCCGTGAGAATTATACTCTCAAGCCTAGAGCTCTCAAAACGTTTAATATTATGATTTAGCTATTCAGAAAGATATCGAAGTATATTTCCAAACAAATTTTAACTTTCGTTACATCGTAAAACCTCCCCCTCACCATTTTAAGGTCGAAAATTCATCAAAAAAAACCGACAAAATTGAGTTTTCATGACAATTAAGTTAACCTAATTATGGTAGCAAAACCGCCGGCAAATGAGTTGAAACGAGCATATTTCTTGAACTAAACAATATTAGAATTACAATTTTTAACCTGAAAAATTTTGCTAGATAAATAATTAAATTATGCAGTTTAGTTTTCAAAATTATAAAAAGCTAAAGTCACGCGTGAACATTCTATCATAGTTTCTTTATCAGGAGACCAGTCTATTATAGTACAACCAAATTGAAATTAACAACGAGGATAGCCGGTTACTGTGAAAGTAGCACAGAATGTTCCGACCATATAGAAAACTACGGTTTAGGTTTTTTCCAAATTAGTGTAATTTTTTCTGCTGGATGTGAAAAGGATCTGAGGTAAAAATATAATATTTGTAAATTAGACAGTCATAGTAACATAGGCAAATTTAGGACAAAAATTTTTGTAGAAAATTGACTAGAAAAATTAAAAAAAAAACTTGAAAAACCTTTTTTTGAAGTTTTTTGTTCACAAAATGAAGCTAAAAAACTCCAAAAACTAGTTTTACTTGCATAAAATTAAATTTTAGGGTCTTAAATTAGCTATAATTTAGCTGTTGTAAGACTGCTTGCCTGCTTTATTCGCTCGAATTAGGAAAAAAATTCAAACCGGTTTTTCTCGAAACTGGGAAAAATTTTTTAATGTCGTTCGAATCACGACTGAAAGGGCTTCATTATGATATATCATTCAACCCAGTCCGACGATTATTTGTGGTACCTGATTTTGCGTGGAAAACAAAAATAAACTAAAACATACCCGAATACAAAGTTCCTCTCCATTTTCATCGGTCGGAACAAAAACATAGCAGTTGGGAAGTTTCCAACAGATAGTTGAAAAGAGCCAATGAACGCAAGTGTGACTTGTTCTTCTTTTGATAAAACGTCAACTTTCTAAAAATGGATGGCCTTAAAGCTTTTTGAATATCTGGAAAAATTGATATTTTTCGATAAAATTCACAAAATTTGGGAAAACTGGATCAATGAGTAAAACTTGTATTTCGCTGGGAAAAAACTAAAATCCAGTTTCGAAGATAGAAGCCAATCACGTTTCTCGCGACTTTTATACTTTCGCTGTTCGATAGTGGAGTTTGCCTTCCTTTTACAGAGGCGAAGCTGCGCTTCGCAAACACTAGCAAGAACACGACCAAAGAGCAGCTCTATCAATTGAAATAAAGAAAAAGTAGAAATAAGCCTCGAATTAGCAAAAACTTGCTACGTGTAGGATTCGAATCTGCATGCTACTGCAATTAAGACACTTTGAGTCTCGCGCACTATGCACTCAGCCACGCAAGCTTAATAACCGACAAACGCTAGTCACGAATAAAGCAGCTACATATGCTAATAAATTGCCAATGCGATTGTCGCACCAACTACACTTTATTTTGCAAGTAATAAATTGGAATATAACAAATTGACGGCATCCACGCTACCTTTGCATGTAACAAATTACAAAACATAAAGCCACATTATGTATAGATTATGCAATTGAGAAAAATTTCGAGATAAATTGAGTTAGAAAACTTCTGAAATCGACTTTTCATTACTGTTATGTTGTTTGAAACGAATCACTTTTTTCGGTTCATTCGATGAACTAAAAATGCATCAACTGTGTTAACTTATTTCTATTCGAATGCCAAAGCACGTACTATCAAAAAACTGTAAAGATGCCCCACCATTATCGGGGTTACTTATGGTGAAAAAAAGAAGGTTCGTACTAATACAATAGCTTTACAAGTGTAAACACAGGAAATGAACTGAACTTGAAAAAAAAACAAAAGTCTAAGCGCGAAAAAATTAATTACAACCTGAACAAAATATAAGAAACGAAAAAAAATAGCACGACCTATATAAGGGTCTGAACACCTCGCGAAACAGCTGGCAATGCCCAGCCACCGATAACTTTGCTAGAAAGGAACATCGAATACAAGAAGGAAGTGACGATACTGGGAGTCCAAATCGACTCACAGCTGAGGTTCGGCAACCACGCCCAGAAAGCCTGCAAGAAGCTCCGCAAGCGAAACCAGATACTTCAGGCGCTGGCAGGCAGAGACTGGGGGATGAGTGCTACCGACCTCAAAAGACTCTACAGAGCTTATGTCAGACGCGGCGGTTTATACGCAGCGGAAGTTTGGGGTGCGTTCACAGCAGACTCACACATAGCTCATCTGGAGACCTGCAACAACATGGCAGCCCGGGCCATCACAGGAGCACCGAAAGGCTCGCCAGCAGCCCAAACAAGGGCTGAGATAGCGCTTATGACCATCAGGCAAGAAATCGAGCACTCTGCAGCCAAACTGCTGATCAGATGCAGCCAGTTCCCAGAAGACCATCACCTACGTGCACTGAGCCAGCCAAGACCACGCCAGAGACTCAAGTCCCGAGGAAAAGACAACACACCCCAGGACTGGAGATCTACTGCCCGGAGACGCCTAGCCACCATCGAAGAAGGCAGAGACCCGAGAGAGGCCCTGAACATGGACAGAGATGACCGACGCCTAGAAGACTACCTACACCAAGTCCCGGCCCATCACTTCCATTGCAGAGCAACCGGAGGGCAGCCCATGCCGACAGAAAACAGAAGAAGAGAAGAAGAAGTTATCCTGCACAAACTCAGGCTGAATAGGGCGCCATTCCTACAAGCAACAAAACACAGACACGGACAAGTGGATGACCCAAGCTGCCCCTACTGTAATAACGGAGAAGAAGATACAGAACACGTACTCCTACATTGCAGCATCTGGGATAAAGAGCGGAAGGACACACTTGGAGAAAACCCGAAACTAGACGTACTTCAGACAAATACAACCGCCGTCTTGGAATACTTGGGGAGAATTGGGGTTTACCCCCCGTCAGCACTGTAGATGGCCTACAACTAACAACAACAACAACAACTACTACTTTCATCAATTAATAAACAGGTTCATTTTCATCAGATCAATCAGAAATTGAAAGTACAAAAAATAACTCCTTTTCAGCGCTTTCTCCACAGTATTTAGCAGGGTATAAATTTTGACATAAAGCTTAGCAGGTTTTACACAGAGGCGAAGATGCGCTTCTCAAATACTAGCAAGAAAACGAAATAGCAGCTCTATAAAGTGAAGTAAGAAAAAAATAAACCTCCAATTACTTAAATTTTGATACGTGTCGGATTAGTTCCTGAGACCTCGAGATTAAATTTTGATACGTGTCGGATTAGTTCCTGAGACCTCGAGAGTCTCATGCCCTTCCCTCTCAGCCACGGATGCTTAACAATCAGCAAACAGAAAGCATATATCAAAAAGCCACAAATAATAGCAAAGTGCCAAATGAGCATTTTTATTTGATAGTTAGCTTGGAAAAAATAGTCATAATGATACATTGCGCTCGCTAGCCGGCGCAATAAAAGCCAATTCAAGCTGATGGGCAACAAATTTCTTGCTCAATCAAAAAACACTGGAGGAGGAATAATTTTTTTAAACTAACGGACAATCGAGCGAAAAGATAACTGTTGACGAATGAACTTAGCTGACCTTATAATCAGCGATGACTCTGTCTTGAATGGCCTTGTCCATCATCTTCTTGTACCAGTCTTGAAGTCTCTTTGGTTTCGGGATTTTCTGGTCTGGCGGGTGGCAGTGGAAGATGTAATCATCGCCCTCGCCAGGTGGACATGCCCAGATGTGAGCGTGGGAGTATCCCATTTGCTTGCAGTAGTCTAGGTAGTTGATTAGGATCTCGTGGTAAACAGCTGTTCGCAGATTCTTCGGCTGGAAGTAGTGCACGCTGTCCAGATACGACAGATACATGTGTCTAAACAAGAAAGCCATGTATACAACTTAAAATTTTACATCGAATAAAATAAAGAACTGAGACAGTTCAGCCTGTCCATAAAATCACATTTAGCTTTAAATTCCTTAATTACAACGTAATGCAAAATCTTCCTTATGATAAGGAACGTGTCGTCATGCACAGAACATTCACGTGAGAAGCTTGATTATGTCATTGAGTCATTAAAGCACACACTGACTGACATGAAAGAGTCAATCTGACACTCACCTTCTGTTAGGAGGCATGGCGTCCGTCCCGTACTCCTGCACGTGCATTCCGTAAAAGCAAATATCAGTTCCATCAATAGTCTCAAACGCAAAGATCGCTTTCGACTTGTACGGAAAGCTCGCCGGGAAGTCTGCGTGCCTATAAACAGCGTAAAACAGTGATTTGATCAGACCATACACCACTTGCGATACATTCAAACATCACGAATCGACAAAAATTGTGAAAAATCGTTCATTCTCATTTAAATTTTGATCTTTGCCAGAAAAGCTCCGCTTAAACCGAAAAATCCAAATAGCCGCCCTTTAAGCCGGAAAACAGAAAAATTTTTCCAACTCAGTAAGGATGCTGATATTACTCTACCATAGATACGCTAATTTATTGTAAGAAGCTCGCTAAAAAACGTAACTAAACTGAGACTTACTTTGACCTGACGCCCATTTTGGCATCTAGAGTTTTTTCAGAACTGGATAGCACTCTAATTGTGATATGACCACAGTTTGGCTCACGCGCTTTAGTGAACTTGTTTACTCTTGTTTCCAGGAAATTCGAAAGTTTGTTACTCGGGAGTTCTGAAACAAAGCATTAATCGTATCTGTAAAAACATAGTTCGCAATTACGCACTTAAAATTAACACTTCATAGTTCAAAAGAACGTGTCAGTGCACCTGCCACACCAGAAAATCCCGGTTGTATAAATGAAAATGGCGGAATCCTTCCATGCACAAAGGACCAAATACGCGAAAATTAGGTCAGCCAATCATAATTCAGTATCATAAGTTTGAAGGAAATTAGCGATACATTCAGTCACTTTGGACAATTAATTTTCATTGGTTGAGATTTTTGCACATTCGTAAAAGAATGGAGCGAATAGCCCCCGATGAAAACGTCTTTGGCAAAAACTCTTTCGGACTGAGTGGTTCAAAGCATATTTCACGTACTTTGGGCAATAAAACGGTTGTCTTTTCTCTTTGTGCTCCTGTTCTTCAGACAGGGCTCACACGTGAATGTACTCCAGATGTTCTCATGATAGAGAGCACAGATCTGGTGCCACTTGCGGCCGCATTCTGTGCATTCTACGAAGGGTTCCGGTTCCACCTTGTTATTGACCAGCTCATCAAAACTATTCTTCTCAATCATTCTAAAATCGAGAAACAATTATTCTGAAAACTATCTACATTTAAACTAAAATTAAATAATATGAAATTAAACATTAAATTAATTTTTCCCCCAATTTTCTTTTGAATTTTTCAGTGACATTGAAAAAAAAAACGCATCGCCTTTAGGCTATTAGACTTTCGATAATGTTCTATGACTTAAACTTTTTCAATAACAAAACATACGCAAGTTAAGAAAACTGGATCAAAAAACTATTTTTTTTGGATAGGAAACTTAAGAACCATTTTTGAGAATAAATATCTAGCTAGATCTCGACTGGATCCTCGACTAAGCTAGCTCCTTATTTTCCGAAGGCGCATGCTTCAACTATAGACCAAAGGATAAAGTGCCTGAAAGGTATTGATGTTCCATTCTTAAGGAACTCAAATTTATAACATAGCCAACAGACAGTTGGAAAAGAGTCAATGAACGCAATTAAACAAAAAAAGACGTAGATATTTTTGAAAAAATCGCAACTATCGAATTTCAAAGAAAAAATTGATGCCCTTAAAGCTCTTTGAACTTCTGGGACAATTGATGATTGGCACTTTTTATGATATTTTTGATAAAATTAACCAAATTTGAGAAAACTGGATCAACAGGTAAGTTTTCACTTTCGCTGTTCGATGTGGAGTTTGCCTTCCTTTTAACAAAGGAAAAGAACTGAAAATCTAAAGTCAAACCGCGAGAAGTAAGTTTGAGCTTGAACGAACTTCAAGACTTTTCCATTAAAAAATCATCACGAGCTACATAAGAGTCTTAACTACGATCATCGACTCTTAAAAAAAGTTGTTAACGGGAAAAATGTCCAGTTCCTGATTACAAGTACACTTTCTCTCGCAAGTAAAAAAACATTCAACTGTTTGGTATGCATTACAGCTTACATTGAGAATGCTTTTGGGACGAGTGGTTCGTCTGTCACTGTCATTTTGTTAGGATCTCCTTCCTGGAAACACTTTGCACAGTATATGTACTTTTCACTGATCAGACCGGGCCTCGGAGACCTAAACAAACAAACAAACACAATCATTCACTTTGGTGAAGGTAATACTATATAATCACGGCTAAATTTCACAGACCACATTTTTTCATCTAAGGACCGTTTTTTATCAAATTCAAGATGAAAATTACAATCATATGAGCTGCTCAATACTTTGCGCAGAACGACTACTGTGGCGTTGTCTTAGCTCAGACATCTATGCAGTTTTTGGACAGAAAAAAGTAGCGTCATTGTCAAGTTAAAATCATGGGTCACGCAACACAGGACCTCAAACTCTGATTTGGTATAGATCTCGCTCTCGCAGACTACCACACCATAGCAACCCATAGTTCGTAACTTATATGACTTACAGTGTAACAAATAGTTAGCTTGGTGTACCTGTTGATCCACTGGTAGTACTTCTGGTCTTTGGGGATGGGACAGCTGTTCTTGCTGTAGCAGTAGAGCATCTGAGGAAGGAACACGTAAGTGTGTCCACAGCAGTAACCCAACTCCTCCATGATCGGATCGATGCTTTGATCGAAGATCTCACTCAGCTAATAAAAACATCAAATTTTTCTGGATTGTTAAAGTGTATATTAGGGAAGCAACAAACTTATTAATAACCGCAAGCTTATGCTTTTTTGCTTTGATAAAAAAACAACTTTTTCAAGATAAAATGACAATCAACATTTGAATTGACAATTTGAATAAACTTCTCACAATGTTCACGAAAAAATTTTTTTCAATGCAACTGTTGCATGAAATTTATGCCATTTGGGACATTTTTAATTTTTATGCCATTTGAGACGTAATTAACCTTATCAATAATTACCACACATTCTCAAAAAATGCCTGCACTTGCACACAAAATCTTTTTTTTTCTAAAAAGATGATAGAAGAAAACTCGAATCAACTGATTCTATCACCAGTCCGCCCTTCACAAAATGAGTCCATAAGTTGTTCAGTTCTATCTAAGACAATTCAAGCGGGATCTAGCTTCCGACGTATTCTCCTTAAGCCGAATAAGTACTTACCTTAGTGCATGACTTGTACACTCGTGTGCTTTTCTTGTTGTACAGCCATGCATTGTTAAACATGAGCTGCACATGGTCTATGAACTCCCATGGGTTACTGTAGACTCCATCTTCCAGATTCCTCCTAATGGTCGACAGATCCATTGGCTTCTTAATGATGGAGAAGTAATCAGGGATATTGAGGAGAACTGGATCGACTGGTTGTTTGAATGCCCACGCATCTTCAGCCACGAACATCTTCTGGAACGCCGGCCACAGGGCATTTCTCAGTTCCTCCTTGGTGAAAGTCTTAATATTGCGTTGAACTTTCGTACTCTCCTCGTCCTGTGGAAAAACATCAGTTATAATTAACCTATTTTCCACTCCACCTTTGCATCCGCATCGAAATTTCACATTTAGGGACTCCATTTACCCATTTATTATTTTTAAACTCCCATTCTCTTGCCGTTACAATTATCTAGCTACAATACGCCTCGATTGAGTAGCAAAAGTCTCGAGAACCACTTGACAAAAGTATGTGCAAATAGCTTCTCGGTGATTAAGCTCTGTATCGTCAATTGCACTTTGATTTCTGGGAGAGTTTGAACTACAGAAGCGCTGGTAACATACCTTGGGCTCTTCTTTGATTGACTCTGTTTTGACCTTTACTGTCCCTGGCTCTTCTTTCACTGCTGTTTCCGTCGATGCGCCTCCACTGCAGTTAGCATTGGTCCATGGCTTATCCTCAGGGTCTGGCTTAATGCTACTGACATTTTGATTATGAACGACCGGATGTTCTGAACTCTGTGTTTGTCCTTGGCTGGCTCCCCTTACTGGGAAGGAAGGCAACAAGTTGTTGATCTTACTCTTATTATCTTCTAGCATTTCATTTAGGGAATTCTTGAACGGCCCGGTCGCATCTGGTTCAGATTTGACGGGTTCCATTTTGACATCCCGCACCACCTAAACAGATTGAACCATCGAGTTAACTCACTTCTTGGGCAAAGTTAGGATAATGAACCATGCCCATAACAAGAATAACCGGTTGCCATGCAGCTAGCACAGCATGCTCCGACCACACTAATATAAGAAAAGTTCAAAAATGAAGAAAATATCGAAATGTCATTTTTTTCAAAATTCCGTTTAAGGGCGGCTGAATAAGATAAAAAACTGCAAGTTTAAGAGGTAAATACATTTGAAATCAAAATATTGTTGAAATTTAATTGGAGGTCAGCCTTATCATTTCTCTAATTTAGTCTGAAACCGAAAAATTCAGACCAACTTTTCTCAACACTGACGCGCCTTTTCTGATTTTCTATGGAATCTAAACCGCAGCCAATTGGTGGAGTGGTCGAAACGCTGATTAATGTTTGCAGGCAGTTAGATATTGGAGAGTTAATAAATGTACTGCGAATTAAGACCCTAGAAGGTTGAGCCTACCGTAGGAGGGTTAGGGTTTGACTGATTAGTCTGATCCATGGGTATCCAGTTCTGAGTGCTTGTCTGGTTCTGCTGCTGGTTGGCACTCATTTGATTCATTTGTGGTTGATTTTGTGGGTCTAAACGAGCAAATATGTACTGATTGTTATGCGAAAAATTGTTTTCGAAAAATAGCCGATAAATATCCAACATGGCCAACAGACAGTTGGAAAAGAGTCAATACATGCAAGTAAACAGAAAAAAACTGACTTGTGTATTTTAAAAAATCTCAGTTTTTAAAAATATATAAGGCCTTTAAAGCTCTTTGAATTGCTAGAACACTATATAATAAATACACTTTTGATAAAACAAAGCAAATTTGAGAAAACTGAATCATTAAGAATTTTTTTTTACTTCGCTTGGTTTTTTCTGACCTTTACACTTTTTCTGTTAGATAGTGGAATATTCCTTCTTTTAAACAAATGAAGTGAACTTAAAAACAAATCAGAAGTCCAACACCGAAAGAGTAAATTTTCGACTGAACAAATTTTAAGACTTTTCCTCAAAAAAATAACGACCTGCAGTCATTAACATAGAAGTTGCAACTTATTGATTTGAACGAGCAAATGAACGAAATTTTTCTTCACGCAAATCTGTTTTGACGACACATACATTTAAAGTTCTTGAGAGCTTATATCACTTTACAAAATTAGACACAGCATAACTGCTAATGAGAATCTTGTGCATTGATTGGAGCAGAAGTTTCACCGAAATATTGGCTGGCATAGCATAGTTCTTTTGAAAAATGTTGATCCTCAGCGCGAACTTATTCAAAACTTTCAGCCGTTTTCTGACGCCGGGCAAAGTAATTCTTTTTCAATTCTGTTATTTGTCATTTTTCGGCGGCATAATGTGGAAGTCAAGCTTGTCAGCTTCCCGAAGAACTAATTGGAGCCCATTAATTCACATTCCGTATATTGCTTGCGAGGATGTTTTCACAACAAGAACACCTCTGAAACTAGTTATGATATACTGGCTATTTTACGCCTTGAAAACGATATTTTTCAAGTTTTGGCCCGGCTAAATATTTTTCAAAAAGTTTCATCTAGCATTTGTCAAAATTTGAACCCTACAAATTGTCGCAAAGAAAACGACAAAAACGTGAAGAAAAATTTGTTCATTTGCTCGTTGAAATCAAAAAAATGCAACTTCTGGGTCCCGTGTTTGTATATAGAGTCTAAACCACGTTCATCGACTCTTAAATACAGATTTATTTTTGATCTAAAAAGCACTAGAAAAAATATTTAAAATATCGTCTAATTCAGTCCTCTTTTTAGAACTGACTGCTGCTTTATTGACTGAGCAGTGTACTGTAGTGTACATACTGTTGCTGTTGGGATTTGCCGTTGTCGTCATTTGTCTTTTCTGCTGTCTCTTATCTTCGATCTCCTTTTGTATCCTGTATATCTTCTGAGCCAGTCTCAAAAAGTAGTCCTCCTTATTCTCCGCCGTGTCATACATCTCCACTTCTACACGCTTCGCATAGTTGATCAGGTTCTCCAGTCTCTTATCCATCATAACTAGGTCAGGGTTGGGAAATATTGTTTCGACTAGTTTATAAACCAGCAGGCATCTCACATTTTCTTTCACTTGCTCGTGCCACTCTTTGTGACCACAAGGCTTTTCTACACCCTCTTTTCTGAGAACAGCCATGAGGTACTGGTTATGTTCGTTGTTTGTGGCAGCATTAGCCATATTTGCCGCAACATTCCCTCCGCCTGCGCCACATCCCGATCCCGCATTTCCTGGTATCGCATTGCTACCAATGTTATTTCCCCCCATGACTTGGTTGCCAAAGTTACCTCCAGACATGTTGTCGCTGCCGCCATTATTTCCTAAGTTTTCTACATTGAGGAACGCTTGCGCATTGGATCCATTTGGTATTTGTTGATTGCTCATCATCCCTTGTCCTTGGTTGATCATGGATCTCTGCGGCTGCATAGCATTGCTTACATTCATCGGAGCCCTAATTTTGGGCTGTGGTCCGTTGTTTGCAAACAAAGTTTTCTGCTGTTGCATTTGGAACTTTTCGTTTGGGTGGTTCATATTATTTACAGCATTTGAGTTCATATGCTGTCCTGGGAAGCCTTGGTTGATATTTTGGTTCATCATTTGCTGATTGCTCACCTGACTGCCATCTGGGACCACACGTGGACCATTTTGAAACATGTTTGGGGGGTTGTTATTTGACCTTATTTGACCCTGGGGCACTGCTTGAGGGAGCATTCCTCCATTGGGACCAGTACTCAAGGCCATGTTATTATTAGTCTGCAGACTCTGTTGCCCTTGAAGGACAAACTGCCTCTGTTGATTCTGGGGCTGCATTTGACCTGCGTTGTCGCCCAATAATGAAGGACTAGTCATCGACATGAGACCTGCCTGTGGGTTGGCGGGAGCATTTCCACCTGGTAATCCACCCACTGATTGCATCAAGGCTCCTCCAGGTGATTTCTTGGATGTGTTGCTTGCATTAGCGTCATGGGACTTCAATGGATAACAGACGGGACATTCTGGTCGGTTGCAATTTTTCCAGTGCTGAATGATCTGTCTAGACGAAGAGCAGTGTGCCACTCGGCATGCCTTTCCCTCTTGGCACTCGTACAGATGCTGCAACACTCCCTTCATCGTGCTACAGTGGGGCAGTTTGCACTTGAGGCTTTCGGGTCCAGCGGACTTGGGATCCTGTTTATTACACTTGTGGGCATGCAGCAGCAGAATCAACTGTTGCTGGATGAGTTTTCTCTTGTCAGTATCCACTGAGTTGTTAGATCCCCCGCCGCCGCCGCCGGTACCTAGGCCATTAGAGGCGTTAGGAGTGGGTGTGGCTTGTGGAATCTGCGGCGAAGCTGTGCTCTGGTTGTTCTGTGCTGTGCTGCTGTTGTTTGTGACGTATTGGGGTAGGCGGGGTGAGTTCTGCTGATGCGATACGTATTGAGCTTGCTGATTTATCTGCTGCTGTTGAGAAGGCTGAACAATCTAAACAGTTGCTCTCATTAGTACCTCATTGGGCACGTCCATTTTCTTTCAAAATGATGTCAAAAGAAAGCTGAATTTATTCACAGCGTTTTTTATTCCAGATTCCATCGTCTGCTGCTTTTACCTGAGACCTTCAATTATAGTTAGTAGACATGAGTATTATCGCCTTCGTGGCATGTGGGAGCAGAAAGATGATTATAAAGCACAATAGCAGCCGAAAAAGATTTCCATCTAATTGACAAAAAAATCAGGCTAAGGCATTATTAATTCCAACTATTCTTATTACTTCTAGCCTTGAAAAGGAAATTGAGATGCAAATGGACATAAGGGTTTATTAAATTTTGCTTAATATCGACCTTGAATTGAAAATGATGGTCAATTATTAAACACAGTGCCCATTTGTTTCAGTATTCAAGGCCAAAAAAAAACAAATCCAATCTCTTATTAATTCCGACTATTTTTAACATTTCTAGCCTTGAAAAGTGAAACTGAGATGCAAATGGACATAAGGGTTTATTCAAATTTTGCTTAATGTCGACCTTGAATTTAAAATGGTTGTCAATTATTGAACCCAGTGCCCCTTTGTTTCAAAGCCAAAAAAATCCAATCTAATAATCCACACTTGTTATACTACATTTGAGCACTTGACTACATTCGAAAGCCCAGGACTATTCAGAACAACTTAGACCTGGGATGCTGCAGGGTGCTGTAATTTAGAGTGTGGTTGATGCTGCTGCTGTTGCTGTTGGCCTGCGGCGGAGGTAGGCGCGGAGGCAGGCTGTGTCATGTTGATGATAGTGGTGCCGGTGTTAATGTTCTGGGTGAGGTTCATGTTGATCTGCATTCCCCCTCCTCCCCCTACACTGTTTCCGGGGTTGTTTCCGGATCCGTTATTAAACTGGATCACTTCTGTCATCCCACCTTGGTCCATCTAAAAGGCAGATGAAGACTTTCAAGTAATACGTAAACTTCACTCCGCAAACAAATCCCCTTTTACACTAAATAATTTATTTTGTCTTTAATAAAGGTAAAAGGATAGAAATAGCTATTTTATTTTCAGCTATTATTAGATAAATGTTATTTCTTTTTCCCACCACTTCACGACGAAGTTTAAAAAAGGAATCACGGATAAGCCTACGTCCCCCCCCCCCTCCCCCGAATTCGACTACCTCATTAAAATCTCGTGGGTAGTCAAGTGTCGTATACCAAAAAAGCCTTTCAGCAATTATTCAGATTTAAAAAACCAGTCGTCGCAGTTTCGAGAATAGTTGGCCTAAATTTTTCCATTTTTCAGAATGGATAAATTTCAGACTACATTTACCAACTAATTTTTTTATCAATTTTTCATTAACGTTGGCCATTATTTTCTTTTGTTATAACTTAATAAACAATTAAGTCCCCTATTTAAATACTAAAACAAGCGTGGTGGGAATATTGTGTGCTAATTGCAGTAATAAACTATTTTTGCTTTTAAAAAGGTGTGGCGGCGACTGTACTTTTGCGAAGTGTGGCGACTGTTGATAGAAGGTGGTTGAGGTGGTCTGCTGTCCTCCGAGCATATTGTGAGACTCTGCCGCCTGCATGCCCCCAGTGAGTGAGTTGGACCTGCTCATGACACCACCGCCGGGGTTGATTGTAATGAAGTTGCTATCGCCAGATGTCGTCTGCTGGCTGCTGATTATGATTTGATGACCAAATGGGTTAGTGCCGTTGCTGTTGTTACTTGTTCCAGCAGAGTTTGGTCCCTGTGGCAAATTCTGAGAGCGTACGCTAGAGTTGTTCCCACTGCTAGCCGAGAACTGCTGGGTTTGCGATTGGAAATTCTGCTGCTGGAACATTTGATTGTTCCCTGACACGTTGAAACCCATGGAGCCAGAAAACTCCTGTAAAAAAAGCGAACTGCGTGACTTCTACCAAGAACCATGTATCACAATGATCTGTATTTTACAGAAAATCTAACAATAGAAACTCATTACACACAATATTCAGATCAATCACACAATATTTTGCGGATTAACATGCACTCAAAGTCACTGATGTTTTTTGTCGGTGGGTCGTTACCTGTTGAGATTCTACTCCATGGTTCGAATTAGTGAGGAGTCCCGTGAGGTTGGGGTGATGGGTCTCGATTCCATTCCCACCCACTCTGCTTCCCAGTTGCTGTGAAGTGGCAGCAGGGGAGTTGGAGAACACGTCGGCCGGAAGGTTGCTGCACAAATCATCAATCAGATCTAAATAGCAACAATGACCTTCATAAACTACAATCTTGAGATGAATCATGATAAAACCTGTGTCTCCTAATCGCCTAAATTTGACACAGGAAAGCAATATTACTGCCTGGTCAGTCTAGTTGAGCATAAAAACCCTGGTCATGATAACACTGACCAACTACTAGCGCAAAATGACAATTGAACCAAGAAATACCGATCGACGTTTCGTTCAAAATAGTATACTATTTATATTTTACTTTGAGTAAACCAAAATGTTCTTTCGCTCATTAAAATATCGAAGAATGTGCATCTCGAATGCCTCTGTCTGATATACGGCGACTTCATGTCGCAGTAGTTTTCACCTGAAGATGTTTCTGGCAAGTCGTTAAGAGATGTGTTTGAGCCACATTGTAGGAACCCCCCGGAGGCAGGCGAAGACTGCGAATGCGGTTGCACCATTCCTCCTACGGACGATGTTGACGATGCTACTGAAGAGGGTACTCGACCCATGCCACCTACTGACCCCATCATACCACCCGGGGGCATCATGCTTGAAGCAGCTCCCGATTTGGCGGCAGGTGAGCTTTGTGATCTATGCATGGAGCTGGGGGGCGTGGTCTGGGACTTGGGCCTCTTAGCGGCTGGGGGCCCAATATTGTCGACACTGGAGGGTGCGGCGGGTGACGCCGACATCTCCTCAAGTTCACTGGTTCACTACTTTGAGGTCAATTGAGTTGTGTTCGCTACTGAAACCAATCCAATCCGAACTATTTCGAACCCCACTGCGGCGACGTGATCGTACCTTCAGACGAACATATATAATAGATGCCCGCTACTTTTATTGTCATCAACGCATACGCGTAACAGCAGTTTCATTTTTTGTCGCCAATTCAAACTTTCAAATGCAAATTAGCTTCTAATTGGGCTCACATTTACCTGAAAAAAAAAAACAATTCAAAATCAACAAACTTCACAGTTTCCATTTTACAAGTACGTTTCAACACTTTAATTGGCTTATTGATGGCATTAAGAACTGTTAGCCCACAATTCAGATAAACCAAGATCCCAAGACAAAGGTTTTAGAATTGGAAATCCTACATATCACAACCGTGTGTAAAACAGCGGGACCTCCTGACAAAGGATAAAGTTGAAGCTGCCTACGAGACCAGTCAAGTCAAAATAGTCGCTCGTGCTGCAGGTGATTAAACGCAATATGCAATCAAACCCTAAATGAAATGAAACCTGGTTTGAGAGAAAGGCGAATCTTTTAAACTTTAAGACATTTAGGTTCGCCTATCTCAACTTCATTTCAAACAACTTAAGTATGTGAGACTGTCATTTTAATTGAAACCACTCGGATATTATTGAATACTTCTATGGGCCTCTTAACAGTCAATCTGACTTTGCTTTCCACCATCCCGCCTCTAAATTTAGCTTGAAACAATTACAACTTGTCTACTGGATGTCAACTTGAATTTCAGTAGCAATATACTTCACAGCATTTGGTCGAGTTCCATTCTTGTCAAACCACAGCTTCCCTGCTCAGTGCCCTCACGGGACGCACAATTAAACTCATTCTTAGCAATGTAACAACATTACCTGTGCCGCCTCTTTTCTTAACATATGTTTGGTCGTATCACATTACACTCTATGGGGACCGACCACGGCTACGTAAATCAAAACTAAACCAGCCTGGGCCGTAAAAGTAGGCGGCTGCCGTCCTCAGAAGAATGCGTGTAAATTAAATCGGCTGCAAATTTTTTCCCAACTCGGCACTTAAAATGGATAATCTTTGTACACTCTATGGACATGTGCACTCGGTAATGGATTCAGGTGTAACTTTTTAAGCTTTTCTGGATTCTAATTTAAGGCGTTAATTACCACAAGCCGAGGAATTTCGGCCGCAAGACGAAATAAATCGATTCTGGCAGACACTTAACGCCTCGCGCACGATCGGCCCAAGTTAACCCTGAGTACCCTTTGGGAGCAATCTATCCTTTATTTCCCTTGCCTGATCTTATTTGGGAACGAATTTGATTTGGTACATCCCTACGTAGGAACAGTAAAAAAAAAGCTAACTTAACCCCATTTTGACCAAATTCCAGTTGGCTTTTATGAATTACGTTCGCTTATTTCTTAATCCCAAAACATCTTGTGAACGCAAGAGGGGCAGGACATTAATCGGGCCCAAAGACATTTTAATGATACTCTTAAAATGTCTTTGGCTTTGATACTTTCTTAGCTCAATTTGCTTTAAAACTGCCGCAAGCTAGCGAATAGAACAAATGAGACAAATAACTGTCGAAAAAAATTCAATTTCAGAAAAACAGTCCAAAAATACGACCAACAGCATTTAAAGTATTTCTAGTATTCAGCGCGCGGCCATCAAGCCGACAATACGGATGTACTCCATTTAGCCGAAAGCAGACAAAAATGCTACAAAAAAATTGTTTAAAAAAATTTAAGCAATCAAGTTTGAACTTTTACACCACAACCGAGCTGATTTTTTTTAAAGTAAATTTTGTCCAATTTTTGACATGGCACATGCTTCAGAAATGACACAAAAAATGTTGACTAAAAAAACAAAACACAAACCAAAACCATTCTAATTGAATAAAAAATAATCAAAAAACTCAAAATTCGAGTTTTTCAAGTGTCAAAATAAAGGGAGGACTGTCAATTGAAGACTCTCAGACAAAAAAAGTATTTTTGTTCAATTTCACAAGCTGAAAAAACAAGGTCCGACAGGGCTCGAATCCATGGCCTCAGGTAGCTCAAGACAACAACGTTACCTCTGGACAAAGTGGAGGTGAGCCTGAAAGTTGTTAAGGTTCAATAAAAAAGCAAGTTCGGTTTCTTACAGATTTGAAGAAAAGTTGATTATTAGACACTTGATTTCCGTTTATTAGACACTTGAACTCCCAAGTCTTATAATCTAATCATACTTTCCAATTTTGTCCAGTTTTTAATTAGTTAATCAAAAGCAGGCGAAGGACTTTGCCTAATCTGACTACCGATTCAATATTTCAAACTAAGAATTAGAATGTAATATACTTGTAATCAAAAAAGAAAGAAAAATGAGTGACTTAGAAATAAAGAGCGAGTTATTTGCCAGTCATAGTAAGCCAAATATGTGATTAGAAATATGACAGAAATGAGTTTAACAATAATCGAAACAACAAAAACTGATTTTTTTTCCATGGAAAATGGTTTACTTCTGAATTGTTTGTTTTGAACTTTTGATGTCAGATTTCAAAGAAAGCCAATAAAAACAGAATCAGACGACATACATTTTAGTTTTTCGTTAAAAAGAAACAAAACGAACCGACGGAAAACAATCCGAAAAAATAACTACTGCTGGAAACGAACAAAAACTATTTATTACTTAAATGGAGGTCGTTTTATTTTAATTTTCAAGGAATTGAGCATTGCAAAATCCGATTGCAAAATCAGTACTACCCGATTGCAATATCCTTACTAATCGCTAGCTATATTACTAGCTGTTCACTTGAAAAAAGTATGTTCCGCTTTGATAACGCTTGCTCATCACAGGCATCAAAATCTCTGTTTGCATAAAACACAGGTGATCAGTTCGAACATAACTTTTGTCGTCCCAAGCACGGGTGTTATCTCTGTGCCAGATACGCAAAACGAGTAATTCAATTTAAAAAATATTAGATCAATTTGAAACAACTGTGTCATTCTCACGTGCGATTACTGTGAACGCCATTTATAAGGGAAAAGTCTAGCACCCGCTAGCAAAGCCATTGCTAACCGTAAGCTTAATAAAACAGAGGCGAAGATGAGCTTTGCACCTTGTTGCGATACAACAATTATAGGATGAGTGCACCATGACTCTAAAAAAAATTAGCAAACAGAACTTCGAACAAGGTTAGCATTGAAGAAGGAAGTGGAAAACGATTTAAAAAATTTAAACGCAAAAAGCATTTTTTAGTTTTTGAATTTATTTGAGTTTATTAAAGACGTCCTAGAAGGGTTGAATTTTGGCAGTCAAAAACTGGTGTCAGAGTCTTATCAACTGCCACTTTTACACTCCAAGAAAAAAAAACGGTAAATGATCCGACAGAATTGAAGCCGACATCCAATGAGCTGAAAATTTAAACAAAAAAACATACCACGATATCAGTGGCGTATGCAAAGTAGATTACAGACCAGCTGAAGCTGGATGGAAAAACTTGTTTAATATTTTCTAAGAAAACGTGCTGATGCGCAAACGGGCAATATAAGAAATCGAAACAAGCAAAAATAGGTTTTAAAATTATTACTTTGAAAACTACTGAAATAACAAATTCTTATACAGAGTTTAAGAATTTTCTCCCCTGCTGCGATGGCCTCTATTTTCGATTCGGCGATGTGACTTTTTCGATAAACTGCGCCTGCAGCCGCTTTTATCGTATGCGGGATTTTTGATCGCACTTTACTCTTCAAAGGATTCATGAGAGCTTTTCCTATTCTCGTCTTTCCTTAGCAGATTAGGAGGTCGCCGTTCTGTTTGTCCTTGTGGTTTATCCTCAATAAACCCATGTTCCAATGAGTATAGGAGTTCTTTCCGCAACTCGGGATCAATTGTGCTAGTTTCGTCGACAATTCGTCTCAGATCCTTAGTGGAAGTGTCTCGTCTTGTGGCGTTCCACCTGGCATTGGCTTCAAGGAGTATTCATAGTGCTTTTGCTCGATCCTTATCCCTCGCTGAATCGACTTCTGACTTAAATAGCGGGCTGATTTCCCGACTATTCTGCCCCTTCCGTACGATTTTGAGATTCTCTCGACTGATCAATACGTTTCTTTAGCTGTAAGGCAGTGAGGGCCGAGCGCTCCACCTGTCTTTATCTAAACGATCAGAGTTTTTTACGAAATTATCCCCTAAGATTTTAAATTGACATTTAGGAGGGCGTCCAAAATGGGCTTCAAACGGAGAGCATTGATTTGTCTTTTGTTTGCTCCATCTAAGATCGCGAATTATCGTGCTAAGGCAAAGTTTTATTGATGTAACATTTGCATCCAACAACATAACTCCCAATCTTCTTTTGATAGTTTGTATGGTTCGTTCAACTGATCCACACCCCCTGTGGTCCCCCACTGGGCAGGATTTTTGTTCAATATTATGATCGGAACAAAATTTTTGCATTGTTTTTCCCTTAAAACCAGAGAAATGATCGGTTCTTACATACTCCGGTATTCCGTGAGTATCAACGTAAGTACGTAGAAATTTCACTGATGATTTACCCCCAGTTGACTCAGTGATTTTTACCGACGGAAATTTTGAGTATCTATCTATAGCTACAAGTAAGTAAATTTTCTTCCCCTTGTGATCTTCTAAAGGTCCCGCATAGTCGAGTTGTAATTCTTGACCCGGCTGCGATAGCAGTGGGAGTGGTTTTGAGTCATTCTTCGGTATTATATATTTAGCATTCTTACCAAAGCGAGTGCAACTCCTGCATTCTTCGGCCATGTTTACAATGTCCTCGTGCATGTGTGGCCACCACAGATACTTCGATACGTCTAGCATCGCTTCCTGCACGGGGTGGCCACGATGAATCCATTTGTGAACTGCAAGCCGCAGCTGGCCTGCGACAGCTAGCCGACCGTCCACGAGGATACAATCATCCACCACCGACATCTGATGCCAAATCGAGTTCGTATAAGGTCCCATTAATTCAAAGCTGTGGCGGTCGTTATGTTCAATGACACGCCGAGGTCTGTCCATCCATGTGTCCTCGGTGGTTAGTTCAGCTAGTGGAACTCGATCGAATAATCTCGACAGGTTAAGTACATTGTTCTCTACGTTCTTCTCGGCCACGCTCCCGTCTCGACGTGCGTTCGATTCTTCTTCCTGCTATTAGGCTGACTTCCGGGCTGTCTGTTGGGATATCCGCTGTTAAATCCACCTCTATCACTGTTGTCCCCTTTACATCTTCTGTGTTCTGGTGTGGGCTGATCATTTCCGTGGGCGCTTCCAGTTCTAACATGTTTCTTGGGGTTGATTTGTCATTACGCTCCGATCAAACTAGATCCCAAAATGACATGAGCTTGGGTGGTTCTGTTCGTGCTGGTGTTGACGTAGATGGTCCGGTTTCAGGATTTTTCTTGTAGTATAAGTCCATTTTCGGCCATTCGACCTGCGGTAAATCTGAGTCCGAGCTGTCCGACACGTTTCCCCCGATGTTCCTCTGTGAACCGTGCTCGTTCTCTGGAAAGTGGTTTCCGTTACTTGTTCCAATATCTGGTCTCTTCTTCCCTCGTTGGTTTTTCGCTCTATTATTTTCACTGTCTTTTTCGGTTTTTCTTTTCCTGGTTGTCTCTCCATCTGTTTTTCTTCCGGGTATTTGAAATTATTTGTTGTGAAATCGACGGACTGTTTACACTGAGATATTTTGCTTGAACTGTTCCGTATACAGTTTGTGAGACATGAGTTTTGATCGTTTTCGTTCCGGTCGAGCTTTATTCGTTTTTGAACAGATTGGTTGCTATAGCAACCGTGGGAAGACGTGTCTTGTGTTCTATCCAGTGTGTTTCTTTTTCCAGAATGTTCTAGAACTTCTTTGTTTCGGTCAGGCTGTGTTTCATTGCTTAGCCGACTGTTCAAACAGTCGAATGTTCGATGAAATTCCTCAATCGACGCTACCACAAATTTCTCATCCATTTTTGACTCAGGCCACGGTTCCTCGTTTGCTTCTCTTGACAAATAATCTACTATTCCCATATCTCTACCCGGTATATGCACGACCTTAAATTGGTAAGGTAACAATCGGTCCACGCACCTAGTGAGTTGAGATTGATATGTTTTATTTGATCTGTTTTCCGCCAATGCTGATGTGAGAGCTTTATGATCTGTGGCTATTGTAAATTCTTTCCCTAAAAGATAGTGTTTAAATAGGTCTATCGACCTTACTACTGCAAGCAGTTCCAGTTCATTGGACGAGTACTTTTTTCTTGGGTGTTCAGATAACGTGAAGCGAACGCTATGGGTACCCACTCGTCTTTGGCTATTCTCTGTTCCAAAATTGCCCCCAGGCCACTGTGACTTGCGTCGCATTTTACCCGAGTATCTTTTATGAGATTATAATAGTTAATTTGTGCGATCCGTGCTACTGCCTTTTTATTTTCGTCGAAAATAAGGGAGTGTTCGTCCACCCACTCGAATTTTTTCACCGGCATTTGTATATTTTTCATCTTCTTTTTCTCATTTTCCTCCCTTAACAGTGGTCTGAGTTTATCGGTTAACCTTGCTGCGTTGGGAATCAATTTAGAGAGGTGATTGATACTACCCATGAATGATCGCATTTGTTTAAGCGATTTTGGGGGTTGAAGATTAAGTATTGCCTCCGTTTTTGTAATTTTGGGGATTATTCCACTTGGTGTAAGTTTATGTCCTAACCAATTCACTTCTGTTTGAAAGAATTCACATTTTGAGGGCTTTAACGCTGGATTTTCATCATCTTATTTCTTTAATACTTCGAGTACCAACTTTTCATTATCTTTTTCGTCTCTTTTTGAAACGATCAAAATATCGTCGAGAAAGCAAAATGTGTTCTTATCATGGTTTAAGGTCCGGTCCAATGCCTTTTGAAATTCAGCAGGCATGTCTGCTAACCCATAGAGCCCTGTAAGGAACCTGTATGTTCCTGTTGCTTGGCCACTCACAAACTGCACTGCTTCGCTGTTTCTGCAGTTAGTTTGATTTGACTATATGCATATTTCAGGTCAAGTACCGTAAAAGACAATGTCCCAGTTGTTTTTGTAGTGACAATTTGACTCACCCCATCCAATAATTCATCTACATTTGGCATTTGTCTATTAATAGGCTTTGCGTCTAATGCCAATTTAATGGAGTCGTCTTTTATCACTGTAATTACTATTGGAGCAATAAAACAGTCGCTTGTACATTTGTCTAGTTTCGTTATATGACCTTTCGATAACAATTTCGATAACTCTGCCTGGACCTTGTCCTGCATATGAATAGGGGTTCTCCTACCTTTTTCTTGTATTGGACATAACGGGTACTTGAATTTTGTGTTAACCACATGATTTTTTGACTTTCCCTGCCGGTCAAATTGGGAACTAAATTTTTGGTAAAATTGTTGTTTCATACCTTCTGACTGCTCGCAGAGTAGCACGTCAAACCTAGATCTTTTTGATGGTGCTGGCCTTCGAGATGTATGAATTCCCATCTTTCCTTGTAGGTCTAGCCCCAGAATGCATCTTGCTCGTCGTTCTGTGATTAACAAAGATGCGTTTTTGACTTCCCAGCCTGCTGAACAAATACTGGCTCGTATTGCTCCCAATATCAAAGCTGGGTGATTGTTATAGTCCACAAACTGTGCTGACAGGTTCAGCTTCCCGGCTGGAATAAATTTTGTTTCTGATGATCCATCTAATAGTTGTTTGGCCGTGGTCCAGTTCAAGAATGAAGTTGGACTACCTGTGTCTATTGCCAAATTTATGATTTGATTGTTTACTCTCACCAACGCTTTCAGTGCTTTTATTTGATGCGACTGTGGATTTCTGCGTATATCAATATTCCATATATCCTGAGTAACAGACTGAGGCTTCGTTTCGATGGCCATAATCTCGAACTCGTCGCATGAATCAGAGCTATGAATTAGATTACACTTTTCCTCTGAACTTGAAATTCCTTCTGTAACCTCGTTGACTTGTTGCCAACGGCACTTTTTGGCCAAATGGTTTGGTTTGTTAGTTTTTGCAAGTCTTTCCCATTGCCATACAGTTTTTAAATATCCCTCGCTGAATGTTCTTCCATATTTAGTGCACTGTTTTTGCTCTGGTCGAAATTTTGTATTCCTTTGCTCATTGGTTTTCTTCCTGAATTGGTATTTATTTGGTCTTTTGAAGTTTTGACCCTTGTTCCCAACTGACATTATGGGTTCTTGCTTTACGTTAATCTGCGGCCCGGGAAATTGACCAATGTTTGTGTTTCCCGACACTGATTTTCGGAACGCTTGTGTCGCTTGTTTACTCTGCTCAAACTTAATGGCTCAAACTTTAGAGTGTCCTATAAGGCAGTATTTTTCATTTTTGATATGAATAAGTCTCTGACTACTTCTTCTTCCAGCTCACTCAATTCAGCCGTGCCTGCCTGTGCAGTTAGTGCCGCATGAATTGATTCCAACGTTTCTCTATTTTCTGGCTCTCTTGCGAATAACCTATATCGCTCATACGTGATTTTCTTTGTTTTTTCGAACGATATTTTTGCCAATCTCACCATATCCCTGAACTCAAGTTTTGATATTTCCGTGTGCCGGTTTTTTTGATTAAATTTCTTTTTTCCCTCAGTACCCAATGCCAGAAATAATCGAGGGGTGAGTCGTTTCTGTACTTCCTTATAAAAAACGTTATGAGCTACTTTGGGCCCGTGCTCCCTTCTTTCTTCATTTTCGAGAATAACTTTATCCCTTATTAGTCTGTCTCTTGCTTCCCTGTCCGTTACTGCCTGTGCATCTTCATTTGTTCCTGGAGTCTCTGAACGAGGAAGTGGTTCTTCAATAACTGCTTTTGGGTCTTCTACTAATATCTTAGGATTCACGTTTGCTTTTACCGTCACCGCTAACAAAAATTAGTCAAATCAAATTTTGAAATTCCACGGAGGATCCGAACTTGCTGATGTCGAGAAAACAGGAATGCCTATGTCCGTTCGGTTGTCCTGTGTCATGAATCCTGCTGGCTGCGCCATGTGGTAAGGGATAGAATGGTATAATACTGGTGTGAAAACAATGTCGGTTTCAAGATGTAAATTTGAACTTTGAAACTATTTCTTTTGGTTTTCTCTAAAAGCTTTCAGGTCAGACCGAATTCCGTATCTACCGTATGGAGATCTGCCTCTCATATGAATCGCCTCAGTGATCAACACTGAACAACCTTGATATAATAACAATATATGATTACAGATAGCAATATGAAACTCAGGGTTAGTGTACAGCAAGGTTAACATATAATTAATGCACATGCAAATGTGCTGTACCACAACTCATATAAAATAAATTTCAATCGGTCTATTGATTTCGTGCTACAAACAAATCAACCATCAACTTGCGTTTGCTGGCGTCTTTTTGTAGCGTTTAACCGTTTTTGCTTGGGGGAGCTCAAAGGGTCATAAGGGGGGGCGGGGGGTTTGGGAGAGATTGCTCGGATCAAGTTAACATCCTCCCCCCCCCCCAAAGGGAACAAATTAAGACCCTCCGCCCCAGCTTTAAAAACATCCGACCCTGCCCAGGTTTGAACCGTCTTGTTTTGTTGCAGAACTCCTTCCCTAACTCTACGCTACAGATCCATAATAAAATTGAAGCTTAAGTGCTATTTGTAATATAATAGTCTGTGTTAATATTCTTGGTATTGGCTGTACTTCATAGCTGGTTATTGATCAAAATGAACACATTTTGTCGCAACAAAATTTGCTACTTAGGCTGGAAAAAACACAAGTTAATCAGAGAAGAAAATTTGGATCAATTGAGCAATCTCCCCTCCCCTTTTTTCGCGTGGGGCTGGGGGGAGGGGGGCATATAGCTCAATAGGTACTTGAGACATGTTTATAGCCACTTAAAAATAGTTTGTAGGATAAAAAATCATAAAACAGATTTTCCAACGAATGTGGAAAGCCAAAATTTACAATATCGAAGCACAAAAATTTCATTCAGTGAAAAAAGAATCAATAAAACAGGCATATAAAGCGACTTTTTCGGTCCTAAAAGGACAAAAAAACTATTGCGAGTAATAATAAGGTGCTGCAGAGAACCGTTTTGGCTATTCAAATAGGCTTTCCTCGATGAGGCTATGGTCTCTTAAACAAAAATTTGCAAAAAAAATTTTTTTTTAAATATATTTCGGTTTTTTTTTCTTTTTCAAAACTTTTTTTGATACTCATATAAATAAACTTCAGTCGGTCTATTGATTGCGTGCTACAAACAAATCAACCTTCTACTTGCGTTTGCTGACGTCTTTTTGTAGCGTTTAACCGTTTTTGCTTGAAGGGAGATAGCTCAATTGGTCATAAAGGGTGGTGGGAGATTGCTCGGATCAAGTTAACATCCTCATTCCCCACCAAATTGACCAATTGAAGATCCTCCGCCCCACCGTTTAATTTAAATTAAACTAGCGTTTAACGCACATCCGGTGCATCGAAATTTTTCGACAACTCATGAAAAACCGCATATATTGGAAACAACATCTGCGAACTTTTAGTGTACTGACTGCACCCAATTACAGGGTTGGTGATTTCGAACTTTTTGTTTTTTTTAAATTCCCATTTTAAAAGCAACATCTCGAAAACTTATTGGGCTTCTGGAGAAATTTGGAGGCCAGATTTGCAACCACTGAGAGTCCCTGAGAGCACCCTACTATAGGGTTGGGAGTTCAAAATTTTGTGAATTTTTTTATACCTGTTTCCCGAAAAAAAAATTGAAAAAAACGTCTTGTCTCGGAAACTAAAAGGATAAGGATTTAAGCATTCATAATAAGAGGCAAGATTTGAGACGCCTGGGTTTACGCTGAAAATAAGGTTGTATCTTCATCAAGTTAGTAGTTTTAAATTTTTGAATTTCTTTTTAGAGCAGATCCTTGAGAAATTTAGAAAAAATCAATAACGTCACATCTCGGAAATTAAAAGCATTTGAGAAGTCGCATGTGGCAAGATTTGCAAATCTTTAGAGTACCCTGACAACGCTGAACTTTAGCGTTGGGAATTCCAAATTTTGAAAAATAATTAATTTAAACTTTCTGAAAAATTTTGAAAAAATCACAAAACGTCATATCTCGAAAACTACCAGAATTTGAGCAGTCATATTAGGAGGCAAGATTCGCAATCCTTGAGAGTACTCTGACAGGACCTAACAACAGGGTTGGGAATTTCAGATTTTTAAAAATTAATAATAATTAAAGTTTTCTGAAAATTTTTGAAAAAGTCACAAAAAAACACGTCATATCTCGAAAATTACAAAGAATTGAGCAGTCATATTTGGAGGCAAGAATCGCAATCCTTGATAGTATTCTGACAGTACCCAACTACAGGGTTGGGAATTTCAGATTTTGAAAAATAATAATTTTAAGTTTCTGAAAATTTTTGAAAAAATCACTAAAAACGACATATCTCGAAAACTACAAGGATTTGAGCAGTTATATTTGGAGACAGGACTTACAATCCTTGATAGTACGCTGAAAGTACCCAACTACAGGGGTTAGGAATTTCAGATTTTCAAAAAATAATAATTTAAGTTTTCTGAAAATTTTTGAAAAAATCAGAAAAAACGTCATATCTCGAAAACTACGAAGACTTGAGCAGTCATACTTGGAGGCAAGATGCCCAACCTTTGAGAGTACTCTGACAGGACCGAACTACAGGGTTGGGAATTTCAGATTTTTAAAAAATAATAATTTAAGTTTTCTGAAAATTTCTGAAAAGATCACAAAAAACGTCATATCTCGAAAACTACAAAGAATTGAGCAGTCATATTTGGAGGCAAGACTCGCAATCCTTGATAATACTCTGACAGTACCCAACTGCAGGGTTGGGAACTTCAAGTTTTGTAAATTATTTTGTTATTCGAAATTTCTGAAAATTTTTGAAAAAATCTCAAAAATCGTCTTATCTCGTTAACTAAAATGATTCGGCATTCAAAATTGGAGGCCAAATTCGCAACCCCTAATTAGATATTGGGCAGCTGAATTTAAACTCGGTAAAATAACTACTAAAATCAAATTGGAAAATCGAAAAAAAAATTCTTAACCATTGCAATAGACGATATAGCTTAAACAAGCAAAAATAATACGTTGAAAAAGCTTAAACATGGGGAGATAGTGAAGCCCGCATTTAAATATATAATAGATAGATAGATAGATTTGCTAAGCGCTGCGTGCAAAATGGTATAAAATGGTCTATTCTGATTGACTGAAAAATCGAACTCAGAACCAAGTTAACATCCTCCCCCTAAACGTATTTGGGGGAGGGGAAGGGGGTGGGGAGAGGGGGGAGGATGTTAAATTGGTCCGATTGCTCAATTGATCCGAAAATCTCACAGAGAAGAAAATCTTGTTTCCAATCGGCATCAGATTTGTTGCAAATTAGCACACGCTTCGATTTTGTTTTTGAGAGGGAAACAAAAGATTAAAACAAATTGTATGACACTGAGTATGAAACAATTCATTTCACAGCACCATACGGAACGGAATATGTTTTTGTATTGTTTAATCGAAAGAAAGCAAGTTAGTTATCAAAAAATTTGTTTAAGTCTAGCATTCAGTCACGTCTGAAACAGCAGAGAACAAGTTCACATCATTTACATATGCAATGAAATTTTTCCTGAATAATCTAGTAGCAATTAAAGCAAAGGAAGAATAAATTGTAATCGCATAATCAGACCATATAATCACTTATAATTTCCATTTTAGTTATATGTTGGCAAGAATGAAGACTCACTCGAGGGCAAAATTTGGAGGAAGATAAAATTATCGATCACAACGAAAAATCTTTCGAATTTTTCAATTGAGCCAATCTATCTGAAAATGACAGCCTCGAGCCCTAATTCGGAGCCTCAAGGCTTGAATGCATTTTTTCACCAAAAAAATCTGATCTCACAATGATTTGATGTTAATTGCGAAGAATCGCAATTTTTCACGGCACATTTATAGAAAGTCTGCTGCGAAGAAATCGCAATTTTTTACGGCACATTTATAGAAAGTCTGCTGCGAAAAATCAAAGGGAAAGGAACCATTAAGCGGACGACGGAAACTGCCTTGACATTGAGAGACCTAACTAACGATTGTCATGTGAACAGATATTATTCAAGGAGTTATCAAGGTCACTGAAAAACAAATCTGAGACAATTCTGGCTTGAAATAATTCACTTTCAAAAATACTATGAATCCTGCCCAAATTCGAAAATTTTCCGAAAATACAAAAATCATTATCATTACCAAATATTCTACAGATAATGAGTTCAAGACCAAACTTGGACATGTTTATCTCCGTTACAAATTTGAGCTGGTCTATTTGAGAAGCTAGCGAATATGTTTCTGGCTGATGTGTGTTCAATTCTTGGATAGTGTTACCGCCAAATCCTGCCTATAATTTGATTTACAATTCAGAGGCAACAACATTGCCACAATTCATGCATGATTAGATTTTACGCTCTTTCACTCGTTTAATTCGCCAATTCCATTTGAAGTTAAATAACAACTTCGTATCTCGACTCATATATAACCTTTACAGTAAAATTTACCCTAAAATATACAAAGAGAAAGAAAAAGAAATTAACAACCAATCAAAAAACGTCTACAAAATCCTTACAATTTCCCTAACATATTCCACATTTCAACGGATACTGAAAAACGCACAAAATCGAATTCTACTGAGATCTACTTTTTTCTTATTTGATTTTTCAATAATTTTTATCGCAACAAATGACATCAACACTCTTTACTCTGGCTTTGTTTTCATTGCCGCTAATTGGCGTGACTTTAAATGGCTCCATAATTTTGAGCCTGCTGCGTAAGAAACAGATGAACAAAATAGCAAACATTTTCTTCTTCAACCAAGCTCTTGCAGATGTTCTTTTCTTGTCGCTACTTCCCTTCATCAGTCTTGAATTCTATCTTCAAGACTGGCCATTCGGAGAGATGTCGTGCCAGACACTTATAGTTCTGGACTCTATGAACCAGTTCTCAAGCGTGTTTCTCTTAACTGTTATGTCTGTCGACCGCTACTTCTGTCTGTCGCGACCTCTTACCAGGATGCAGTTCCGAACCAAAAACTACGCCTGGCTTCTATCCCTCGCAACTTGGATCCTATCATGTCTGCTTTGCTGCCCTCTTTGGTTCTTCAGCCAGTCGTATGGAAGCCCAGGTAACTAAATTTTTTACGGCTCAAACAAGTTTTCAACCTATAAACGCTAAACAAATTTGTGTATAAAAAGTTTGGCTCTAAATTTTTTCAAAATCAGAGCCCTTTGCAATGGTTTTTTCTGCTGGTGACTTAACGACTGATAGATAATAAATCCTATCTTTTTGTTCGCGTCTGTCTGATCTCTCTCATACTTTAGAAGATGCAGAGTCAGATGCATCGGAGAAATGCTACTTCCTCGAAAGTGAAGATTCTAATTCAGCCAACCAATACAAAGTGTTCACACTCTACGCGTTCACCGTCGGCTTCCTCGCCCCTCTGCTCGTAATTTCAGTCGCCAATTACTCCATCCTGGGCCACATCAACAGGAGCAGCAAATCAAAAGCAGCTGACAGCTACCAGCCTCGGATCCACACTCCTAACCAGAACAGTGATAACGAGAAACGGAAGAAGACTTGCGTCATAGTTGTCATTTGCACTGTCATTTTTGCAGTATGCTGGCTGCCACTCTATCTCTTTCTCATTCATGTTTATTTCTTCGCCAGCAATCAAACAGAAGTACAGTCCACAACTCAGCTTCCTTCCTCGTATATCGATTCAAACTCAACAACAATCACCCTTGTGAGTGGACAACTGGAGATAATGGAGACTGACCAAGCTCCTTTAGACACGACTAATGACACCATCCGAATGGCCTGTTTACTGTTAAGCTACTGCAATGGTATGTTGAATCCCCTCGTTTTACTGGTCATGTCTAGTTCTGTTCGAGCAAATATTCCATTCTTTTGCTCGAGATCCAGTACATCCCCAAATAGCCACAGTCACCGCAACCAACGTCCTACAGTGAAAGATCCACGCAAAGATAGTGCAAGTGCGACTACAGTTCAGAAAATAAGGGGTACGGCGAAGGAATCAAGTCGAGTAATTAACCAATTCAATATTGAAGACAATGCGAATCAAAAAAAGAAATCGAGTTACGTTTGAAAGGAAACAATCACTTTACCATTGTGCAATATATTTTATGAATGATCATCAATACATAGGCACAGAAGTTAACCAGATTACTTATAAAAATATATTTTAACGTTTTAGTGTTGCAAGAAAATGAAATTTTTTGAGATGGCCGGGTTATTTAATTAAAGGTGAAAGCAGACGTCTGCTGCAAGGAAACTAAATGCGGAAATTTTGTACCATTTTCCATTTCTCAACACGGAAAAATTTCTGGCATTTTATTGACCTAAAAGAGAGCTCAAGTTACGACAGTGGTTCATTGTCATAAATCACTCGAATTTATCTGATGTTAACTTGCGTCAACTTATTTTGCGCGCTAAAACAATCAAACAGGTTGCTTCTCACCCTCGTTGATCACCACAATTACAGGCTCTTATTTAACAGCTGCAAAATATCCATAAAAAACATGCATCTGTCAAACCAAAAATTAAGAAAAAGATATAAAAACACTTGCTATTGTAACTACAGCAGAAACCAAACTTCTCAAAATATGTGATACATTGCATAGCAAGATAGCGGATAGAAAAACGTTTTTCTCGTTTTACCTTGACGCTCGTCGGGAAACAAATGTCCGGAAACAATGAAAAGCATGAACTTATAAACTCGAAACTTTTACGCCACACCCCTCCTGTATCAAAATCAAAACATAGAGGCGAAGCTGAGCTTCGTACCACTCGCGATACAATAACTATAGGATTAAAACAGCGAGACATTCAAAAAATATCACAGAAGACTTCGAACAATTGTTATTGCTAAAGAAACAGCTAGAATAACAAAAAAATGAAAATCAAGTTATTTTTTAATGTTGAAATATATTTAGATTTTTTAAGAGTTCCAAGTGGCGTTAAATATGAGCATTCAAAAACATTAAATTTGGGGACTAAATTCAAAAACTGAAATTTTAGGTAAACCAATAAAGCCGACAGCCAATTAATTGAAAACCAACCAAAAATGTGACGCAAAATCTTATCTGAAAAAATACAAGTACTGCCAAAATAATATCCACGAACGCTATATATGTACTGAAATCAAGCTGTAATACTCAATTCGCAAATTAAATCGAGAGCTTAATCGAAAGCCGAAAAATCATAATATCGATTTTGAAGCGAACTATCGATAATTTAACTATCGATAATAATTCGAACTATCGATAAAAAAACTAGATGTATCAAAATGAATGAAGATAGTTTTGAAAAAGCATGCCCAGACAAAAAAATGCAAAAATAGCATAGGAACAAAATTGACCAAGCGGTAACAAACCAGAAAACACCTCAGCAGAAACCTTTCCTGTCGGAAAAAAATGTTCTCCCTTCTCAGAAAACATACGCACACTAAAACATTTTCGTTCATCAAACGACGCCATTCGTTCATCAAACGACGCCATGCTTAAGCTGTGTCATCACATTTAGCCTAATTGTTGTGATAAACTTATTAAATAGTTTCAGGTCATATGTTTCTACGAGGTAGCCGTGGTTGCCTCATTTTTCAATGATCCACATTATTGGTGCAAGTTCTCTATATCACGCCCTTCACCCGAAGAACAGTGACGATCAGGAACTCATCCAACTAGCTGACCAATTGCGAAATTATATCCTCTTAAGAACTGGACTTCATTGTCCCGGTCTTTTCTCCCCAATTTAAGAACTGGACTTTGTTGTCCCGGTCTTATATCCCCTGACTAAGAACTGGACTTTGTTGTCCAGGTCTTAGACTCTAAGACTTAACCTATCTCTATCTCTATTACTACTTCGATCTAGTATTTGTTCTATAAGTTTATCACATCATCTCAAGAAAACACCCTTAAAACCTACAAGCGAACATTAATCAAAATGCTAGAAAACGGCAACATCTGTAACAGAAAACTCAAAATGGGACCTAAGTTCTCATGTTATACATGTGACAAGGTCCTACATCTATCCCCCGAATGCACTATGTTCACTAACGATGAAGTCAAAGTCCTCAACAAACTGAATGATAACCTCCTCCACATCTGCAATGACTGCAAACCCAAACGTGACGATCTTGTCAAAAACAAAACTACAACAAGTAACAAACTTGACGAACAACTTGATAACCTGCAACTACAAATGAAGGTTCTCACCGAAAAAATGGAGCAATCCAGCACTGTCATCACTCAAGTACAAGCCGATATGAAAACACTTAAAGAAAAACCCTACAATTTCCGAGCAGCCGTGGGAAACGTAAGCCCAGGAAGAGTGGTTAATTCGCCAACTGTACCAAAAGCTCAACTTGGTATCCGAATACGCGGTGTTCCCGAAAGCAAAGACAAAAGCGACATTGAACGAATGCAAGAAGATCTCGGGACAATCGACAGAATACTTGCATTCCTCCAAATTGACGACCGAAAATTATCCAAGGCAACTCGGATTGGAAAATTCAATCCCGATAAGGGGCCTCGTACCCTGCTGTTCAACACCGAGAGTAGCATAAGTAAAAATTTGATCCTAAAATCGACTTCCAAACTAAAAGACTTCTCGGAACTTCGGGTCTTCATCAGTCCCGAGTTATCCAAGGCGGATGCCGAAAAGGAAAACAATTGTCTCAAGAAAAGGAGGGAGCTGATAGTAAAAAATCACGACCCGAGCAAGATAAAAATCAGAAATCTTAAACTAGAATTGAAAGAAAACGAAAAATGGATTGTTTACGAAGAAAGTAAAACTTCCCAGGAAACCGATAATAATGCAGACCAAGCTGGTGATGTTGCCATTACCGGATGACTAAGACCGATGAAAATGTTGACATTCAACACCAGAAGTATCCTGGATATAAACAGGAGAAAGAAATTGTCAAACGCAATAGCAAACTCAGAATACGATATTATCTGTCTCTGTGAAACCTGGCTCACAAAAGACGTAACAACTGCCTCGCTCTTCCTAGAGAACTATCAAGTATATCGCAATGACCGGGAAACATCAGATAACAGAAAAACAAAGCACGGTGGTGTACTCATTGCCATCAAAAATGAAATCTCACATGACTTACATTCCATTGAGAGTCTCAAGTCTGATTATATCATCATAGAAATACATTCCAATAAAAGATCAATTATCTTAAGCTGTGTTTATAATGCACCCACTCCTAGCACATACCAATGGTCCACTGAAAGTTTCTTAACTTTGATGAATGAAATGGCAAATCTCAAACTAGCCAACAAAAATGACCTCTGTGACTTAATACTCACCGGTGACATCAACTTCTCACAAACATACTGGGAAGCACTCTCCTCATCTGACATATACGAGAGTCAACTACTGGACAAATTAGTTGAACTAAATCTTTCACAACATGCACCAACTCAACTAGACGTGCTGCTTTGCGACAATCCAGAATTATTTTCACAATGTCAAATCGACAGGAATATTCGAGATAAACTAACTAGTCAGTTCTCTGACCACAAACCACTCTACACCACAATTGCCGCCTTTAGCTGCATTAACCTTCCAAAAATAACAAATCATCGATATGCTTTCAAACGAGCAGACTGGGACAGCTTAAATTGTTCAACAGAAACAACCGTTTATCCCGTACTGCTACAGTAACGTGAACGAAATTATCCGACAATGGTACGAATGGCTGTGGGAAAAAATCGAAAAGTTTGTACCTAGAATAACTGAGCATCGATCAAGGTTACAACCCTGGATCACGCCAGCCACCTCCCACCTCATCATAATGAAAAGAAAACCAAAACAAGGTCTCGAAAGACTATTAAAGATCAAAAAACTTGAAAAAGATATTCAAAGGTTTTCCGAAGATGACCTAGCGGAATATGAAAAAACCGTCCTAGAAGGAAGAACTTTCAGCAAAAATCAAAAATACCTTAAATGCATACGCAAGACTCCAACAATTCCTTCGACGGTCAAATACGGAAACACTGAATCATCAAATGAAAGAGAAAAATGTGAATTATTCAATGACTATTTCGTCAGCGTGTTTGGCACAAAAGAACATCAAACCGGTATCCTCTAAAAGTGAGCTGAATAGATTTATTGTTGACCAAAGTCAAGTTAGCGAAATAATGAGGCAACTTAATGTCAATAAATCAATGGGACACGACAACATTGGCAATCTCATTTTGAAATCATGTCACAAAACTCTAAGCAAATCACTTACCCTTATATTTCAAACCTGCCTTAACAAAGGAATTTTTCCTGAAAGATGGAAAATTAGTGAAGTAACCCCTGTTTTCAAGGAAGGAAGTAAAACCGATGTCAGTTGCTATAGACCAATCAGCCTACTCTGCTGCTGCTCAAAATTACTTGAAAAAATAATATTTGACAAACTCTATACTAAAGTGAAATACAGATTACATGAAAGTCAACATGGATTTCGAAAGCCTAGATCCGCCACAATTCAACTTCTTCTTTTTCTTGACCGAATATACGAATTGAACGATCAACAGGATGTACAAGAACTTGCAGTTCTATACTTGGATTTTGCCAAGGCATTCGACACTGTACCTCATGATATTCTGCTTACGAAGATCAAAATTTTTGGAATTGGCGGGGAAATTGCTGTCACTGATATATTCATACCTCAACAACAGAAAGCAATGCATTAAGATTGAGCCTGTCGCTCAACCCTAAAAGAAGTCACCAGTGGAGTTCCGCAAGGTTCAATTCTGGGACCGCTGCTGTTCTTACTTTTTATAAACGATCTACCTGAAACCATGAAAGACACAGACAGTTTTGGGTACGCAGATGACTTTAAGGCCATTCTACTAAATCAAACTTCCCTTGACACTGCACCTCTGAAAATAGAGAAATGGCTACATGGAAACAAAATGCAACCCAACATCAAAAAATCAACGCTCCTCGGCATCAAAGGTGATTTAAAAGCTAGTCTCCTGAACAAAAATCTTTCCTCAGTAAACTCACAGCGTGACCTAGGACTGATTGTGTCCAACAAGCTCACATGGAACGAAAATTGCTCTCGTCGGACATCCAAAGCAATTAGTGCTCTCTTCCAGATTAAACGAAGTCTGACTATGAAAAGCAGTGTGACCACCAGGCTTAATACATATACTGGGTATGTAGTACCCATAGTAACATACGCATCCCAAGCATGGACTCCTAGCAGATCGAACATGGAACAACTCGAACGAGTTCAAAAGTTAGCAACAAAATGGATTTTGGGGACAAGCAAAACTTATACTGAAAGACTGAAGGACCTGAACCTTCTTCCTTTGAACCTATACATGGAAATGCACGACATTTTAATACTAATAGCCCTGCTTGAAAATCGTTACGATGTAGAAATAGAACGAAAACCATCTGAATCATGCGAAATCACCCGACAGTCATCAAGAGGCGAATTTCAAATCCCAAAAAGCCGCTTGCAAAGAACGGACGACAATTTTTTCAGACGAGTGAAACATCTATACAACTGTCTTATCCGAGCCTGCCCAACTTTTAGCCGTAGACCAAGCAAAGCGACTCTGACCTACATATACCAGAAATACTTCAAAAAAATGTACAGTGAAGTCAACAAATGTACATGGAAACTCTTATGCAGATGTGGAAACTGCAATGTTTACAACAAACTGAGATAAAACATGGACTGTAAAAGGGGTGAAATTCCCTAGAGCTAATGCTCTGAAGCCTATTCTACTACTACTACTACTACATAAGAGACAAACAAGTCAATAAAAACAGCCAAAACCGATTAAGCCGAAAAAAAAAGAGAAAGAAACTGAAAAAAAAATTTAACAAATCGAATTGGTAAAACTACAACCAATGTAAAAAATTCGATTCGGCCAGATTTTTAAAAAGCTTTAAGAATTAAACCAACTACAGCGACATAATTGTTTACAGCAAAAACAAAGCATTCTTAGATCTGGCTACTAAGCCGACAAAACAAGCAGACAAATAAGTCCGAAATGTTTTTGAACAGGAATATTTACCGTTTCAAACAAAATAGGTCCTAGCCCTATTGGAACCCTGGACCTTTGTCTCCCGAGGCGTATTCGTCACCTCTAGGAAACGGTTAAAAATTTGAGTTCATTATGAATCAAGGTAAGTTATTTACGGGGGAAAAAAGTCGATGAAGAAACCCCATTACAATACCTTTGCTAATCGCAAGGATAATTATATATTATTCGCTTGAAACGATGTTTAATAAAATTTTGCAACCGATCTAACACAAGCAGAGAGTAATAAGGAAAAATAAAGTGAAAAGAAAATTATATAAATGAGAGTTAGTGAACTAAAACTACAACAATTTTCACTTTAAAATTGCTTGAATCAGAATAAAAACCACGCTTTCGATAGCAACCTGAAAAGTAGGCAGACAAACAATAGTCGGACCGTTCAAAACCTTAAATATCAAAATTTAACATTCCGGTCGAGACCTCAACTCGACAATCCGAAGGCACGCGCTTCACCCCTAGACTATGTGGGAAGGGACTAGGAAATTTACGCGTTTCATCAATAAAGCAAGTTCAATTTCTTACATTTACAGGAATAATTGCTCAAGTGAAAACAGTTCAGCTAACAATTACACGTAAATTTTTTCTTACTAGTGAAAAGTACGATAAAATAGCCAAAAGACTGTTGAAAAACAGATAAAAAAGGCTGAATAGTTAGATTTGCAGCATTTTCAAAGAAAAACGTATGTTATTTAAACCCATTGAATTTCAAGAATCTTTTATGATTTCACTTTTTGAGAAAACCGGATCAGTAGGATTTTTTGTTCATCTGGGAAATCTCAAAAAATTTACTTCGGAAACCGATTATGAAAATAATCAGTTTCAAAGAGACCAAAATTTCATTTTGTTGTTATTAGACAACGTAACCTGCCTTTCATCCAGCAAATGAAATAAAGTTAATTCAAAATTCAAACTGAAAAATCGAACCAACCAAAAAACGACCTGAAAAATGTTTTCACCTCGTTCATTAGCACTTAAAACAATAACCAGACAACATACGTATCGGCACAATTTTGACACCAAGCACAAACCAAATTTCCTAAAAGCGATTTACATTTTAAAACCGTTTTGAAATAGTTATAAAAAAGCCAAAGGTTTATAATACGAAGCACTCTTGTAACATTTTTCACAAAAAAATAAACCTGTTGAAAATGACATACCTGTAGAACACTTGAATTACTATACAATAAAAAGCCGAGGCATCAGTGTAGCAAAGTGTAAATAATAAAATTGGTTATAAATTCATTGGTTACATCAAACAAAAACAAAACATCAGAAAACAAGCAATAAACAAAACAAAAAAAAACAAAATCGGTTACAGTTCGGAAATTGGTTGATTAAAGTATATGAAGTTTCGGATACTATAGAAAATTAAAGATTTAAGAATTAGGAACAAGCTGGTAATAAAACTTTACAAACAATTTTACAGATAGTCCAATTATACAACGTATATACAGAGTATATACAGTTTCTCTTTCAAGCAATGTGTGAAAAATTAAACTGAATTAAAAAATATAGAACTAGCAAAAACGGTAATCACGCCACGTATTTGTATTAGTACATATAGGATTGTTTCTCAATTCACTCACGTAAAATTCTTTCAATTTTTTCTTGAATTCTGTTTTCGATTTTTCTAAATTGCGCAAAATTATGGGCAGTGAATTCCATTTTTTAGAAGTCAAATGAAAAAATGATTTTTGTAGAGAAGCAGTCGAACAATGTTTGTCAAAAATAATTTGTTTCGTTCTTTCGTTGAGCCTATAATTGGCAGTCGGTAGTCTCAGTGTATTTTCAAAAGCCTTCTTTTTGTTTGTAAGATATTGGTATAAGTATGTTATACACTTTAACTCAATTCTTTTCTCGATTCCAATGAACGATTTGCTAATGCGAAGAAGGGAAGAAGATTTAAAATTCGATCTGAAATATGTTCTTTTTAGCGCCCAGTTCAACTGTTTCTTCAGAGATAGCATCAAAGTAGCATTAATTTGTTGTAAAAAAATTGCTGAATAATCTAAATGTGATAAAACAAGACAATGAAGCAAGGCAACTAATGATAATGTCGGCAGTTGTTGTCCAATTGTATCAATAGTTTTAATCCCTTGGGCCATTTTTTGGAGAATTGTTTTGATTTGAGCATGAAAAGATAAACTTGAATCAAGAATTATGCCTAAATATTTGCATTCTGATTTTTTGGCTACATAATGCCCACTAATTACTAGTTTATCAGTATCCACATTTTTGCTATCATTTTTTTGACAAAATGTTATAAATTCCGATTTAGATGCATTCAGATTCAATTGGTTCTCTGCAAAAAATTCCGTTAGATTATTGAGTGATTTTTGCAATCGATTCAAAGCATCCTCAGAAATTATAGAAGAGGAAAAAACCATACAGTCGTCAGCATATTGAACTAAAGTACAACCCTCATATAATCGCTCTTGTATGTCATTAACATAAATATTGAACAACAACGGACCAAGTACCGTTCCTTGTGGGACACCTCGTTTTATTTCAATCCAGTCTGAAAAAATTCCATTGACGTTTACTCTTTGAATACGTTTGTTTAGGAAGCTAGCAATTAAAGCATTTGCTCCATTTGAAAAACCGAGAGAAAGCATTTTTTCAATTAAAACTTCATGCGAAATAGAATCAAAAGCCTTGGACAGATCTAATAAAGCTGCATGTACGATTTTTTTTGAATCTATTTGATTTCGAATACTTTCTGTCACATAAACAAGAGCATCTTGTGTTGAAATGTTTTTGCGAAATCCGAATTGAAATGGTGTCATTATTTGAAATTTGTCAAGATGTTCTGTTATTTGGGCATGTAAAATTTTTTCAAAAATTTTAGAAAAAGCACAAGTTATTGATATTGGCCGATAATTTTTTGCATCCATTGGGTCATCTTTTTTGAACAAAGGGGTTACGTTTGCTTTTTTCAGTTCGATCGGGAAAATGTTCTCATCTAAGCAAGTATTTATGACAAAAGTTAAATGTGGAACTATAACTGATTGACCGTCAATGATTGCCCAAGCAGGTACGGTACAAGGTCCGAGAGGTTTTCCAACATTGATTTTTCGAACTATATCAAAGCATTGCTTCACTGTAATGTGTTGAAAATGAAAAGATGCAGATTCAGAGGCAGATTTGTTGTAATTCGGAGGCTTTTTAGCGCCGAAAAATTCGCCTAATTTTGAAAAAATATAATTTAAATGATTGGCAATTTTTTTGTCTTGGGTTATCATTTCACTGAAGGAATTTCGTAGAACTGTAATTCGATGGTTGCCAGAACATGTACCTCTAACTTGGTTAATATATTTCCATTTTTGTTGGATAGTGCTGAGAAGTGAAAAACAATTTTTTGAATGATCGAATTGTTTACTTCTAATCAATTTGCTCATTTGATTACGTAAAAACTGGTACTTTGACCAATTATCGCTTGTGCTTTGACTGCGATATGATCTCAGTGAATTCTGTTTCTTAGTCAACAATTGCTGACATTCTGAATCGAACCATTCCGTTTTCAACACGTTTTTTGGTTTAAAATTACGAACAAACTTTTTTTCGATAGGAGCATGTTGCTGTAGAGCACAAGAAATTAAATAAATCATCGTCGAGAACATGTTTTGTGCGTCTGTACATTGATATAAGAGATACCAAGGAAGAGCGGAGAGTGAATTGCAAAATTCATTTTTCTGATAATTTTTCTTATTGAAAGTCGTAATTATCCTCGGTAAAATTTTGCCGCATTTTATATCCGTCAAAATAAATGAAGCAAAATGGTCGGTTTTATAAGGTGTATCAAAACAAAACTCAATGCCGTTTGTTTCATAGTCACTGATTATGTAGTCGATATGAGTTTTTGTTGAGGAACTAATTCTGGTCTCATCGTTTGGACAAAAAACCTTCAATCCATATGGGATAATTATAGAATCTAAATTTTATTTTTCTTTGCTATCCAGATAATTTATGTTATAATCACCCAAAAGCGTAATTTTATTAGAAACTGAAAAAGCATTATCTATGTTAAGCGTTAATTGTTCCAAAAAATCAATAAAGTTTGATCTGCTTGGGTTATAACACAAATTAACTAACATTTTTTCTTTACTCGAAATGTTAAATGTAGATTTGCACTCAACCCACACTGACTCATATTTTTCTTTATCAAATAAATTTAGATCAGGCCTCAATTTCGGAGCCAATTTGACTGGTATATATAACAAAACGCCACCGCCTTTCTTTTTTACCGCTGATTGCCTATCATATCTGAACATCGCATGCGTTCTAGGTTGGAAATTCCATAAATTGTCACTATCTTCTTTTTTAAGCCACGTTTCGGAAATTCCTATAATTGTGTTTTCGCCCATATCATCAAGAAATTTTTTCAATTGCATCCGTTTTCTAATAATACTTTGAAAATTCAAATGAACAAATTTAAGATTTGCACAATTTTTTGAGCAGATACCGTAGACTGTTTCAATGGTTTCGATAGGACCAGGGTTTCGATAGGACCTATTTGGATTTTCAGAATTTCTCCTGATGGGACTTCTCCCCTAGTTGTTTTTAAACATCTTTCCAAGTTTTTCTGCAATTTTGACAGTCAAACAAAAATTTGGCTATCATACAAAAATTTTGACACAACAAATTTTGAAGGAAACACGTCCAGAAACACAATATTCAACTTTAAGAGACTTCAAAAAATCAAAAATTGGGTAAACTCCCGTTGTAGCAAAAGCAAAATTGTTGTTGAGCAAAATTGAAGGTTGAGTGATTCCGCACCCCACCCACAAGGATAGAAAAGAGGGAAGACTTCATATATTCTGAAATGGATCAAAGTTCCACTGTCCAATGAAAACTAACAGTATACTTAAGCTTCCGACCATGTTTTTAATGGCGTTCGCGTGTTCTAGGTATTTAGCGACCTGACCATGAGGGCGTTCTTATTACTAGAGTGGGGGGTATTTAGGTAGTAGCCTTTAAGCTGTAACACGGTTTGTAGTCTCATGTCGCAAGTGAACCGAATTGGCTCCGACCGAATGAGGTAGTAAAACACAAGAGATGGTAACCCTGACTCTTGAGCCACCGGTTATAGGGCATATATTTTTTAGCCTCATATGTGACTTAAATACGCGACTGTTACATAGTGTTTTTATGGCGCTCCTGGGTGTTTTTACGAAATCAAGACTACGGGATCGAACCCACTTGACACAACTGCGGGCTACATGCCCATTCTAGAGTACCGGTGGTACGGTTCAACGGGAACGTCTCCACCTTCTGGTTTTACCGTGATAGCTTTTTAGGAAAACTCGAGAAAATTTCCAGGTGCTCTTTCCGATACGAGGCCTAGCTAACCGAGTAAGGGGCCACTAGAGGGACAAAAAATAGGTCAAAGACAAAAAACGAAACAAAAAACGGAAAAGATTAGAAATAGGAAGAAAAAACTGTAAAAAAATTCGAAAAGGCACCGTGGCTTTGAATTTCAGATTAGTTGGATCAAACCTTTATATTAATTAAAATAGTATACTCATACTGTTTTCAATAAGACAGATCGTTTCGATCAAAAAAGCAAAAATTCTGCAGGTGCCCGAGTTCGGGGCGTTGAAAGGGTTTTCAGATAGCCTTGCGACCTTAGAGGACTACTGGGAGACCAGGATGGAACAGGTGACTAGGCGAGTGGCAAAGTGGTTCTCAGGACTGGGATCTGAGAAACAGGAGACACGCGACTGGGAAAAGACTACCAGCAACGTGACCAGAGCAGTGCGCCAGTGAGAAGGGATCACAGGGGTATTCTGTTTGGTCAAACGGGTATCGTTGAAATCCACTTTATACTTTAGGAGATAAGTGTAAAGATGAATAAGCGGGTCTCCACAGTTTTGAGGAAACGTTTTTATTTGAGCAGAGCTTGGAAACAGGTTCTACGGATTTCTCTCGAGAGGTTTAGCAACCATCGGGCTTAGGGTATTTTTCGACTCAGATGGGGGATAGATAGGGGGGAGGTTAGAAGGGGGGCTGAATAAGATAAAGGTTGGTAGTTGGAAATTGTAAAAAGGGCGGCTTCTTTACAGTATTGTAAAAGTCGCCAACTTAAGTCATATATGAGGTTAAGAAAAATAGGCCCTATAACCAATGGCTCAAGAGTCAGGGACATTATTTCTGTGTTTTTCTACCTCAAGTGGTTGGAGCCAATTCGGTTCACTTGCGACATGAGACTACAAACCGTGTTACAGCTTAAAGGCTACTACCAAAATACCCCCCCCCCCCCACTCTAGATAGAAATAAGAACGCCCCCATAGTCAGCTCGCTAAATACCTAGAACACGCGAACGCCATTAAAAATAGGGTCGGAAGCTTAAGCATACTGTTAGTTTTCATTGGACAGTGGAACTTTGATCCATTTCAGAATATATGAAGTCTTCCCTCTTTTCCATCCTTGTGGGATTTCAGATGGATCAACCTAAAAACTCTCCCTAACTCAACATAACAATATAAAAACACCCTCAAGAAAATTAGATTGGATACTTTCATACCAACAGGACCTCTAGAATTGAGTAACTAAATTGTAAAGCAAGTCTAGAATTGATTTGGTAATTAGGTTTGACTCAGGAAGTTTTAAATATACAAGTTTTAGCTCAAGAAACAAGTCTTCTATTTGAACCTTTGGGCAGCTTCAGCTGTCCACCTTTCCACTGAAGGTTCACTCTGGTACAATCGATTGTTTTTATTTCTCTCTTCCTGCAATTTCGTCTTCCTACCAGGAACAAGATAGCTCTACTCTCCTCGTATAATTCCAGTAAAATTACGAATAGCAACTTTACTGCAGTATATTTCAGCAACTTTCCCGCGATTATTACTCGATTCTTCTGTTTGTTATTTTCTCGTATTTTCAGTTGTCGCGAGAAACTTGAGCCTGACAGGATCATTTCGATTTTTTCAAAATTACTTTTCTCTACAAAAACTAGATTAAAAGTTCAGCTCAAGGTCAAACTTCTAAATATGACCGACTGGCACATACTCCCCGAACTCAAGAACGATGTCCTCATCGCGTGTCTTCGTCTGTCAGTGAGCCACCAGAATGTTGAGTGCGTCTCAAGATACAGTGCCAGTGGTCATTTACAGAAGTTTTTAGCAGATTTAACTTTATCTACAACCCAAAAATCACAGCCATGCAAAATTGTCACATTATCGCTAAACAGCAACCAAAATTTGCATCCACCTGCACCCTGTATTCCAGCTTTATTAGCTATTTATTAAAATTTTTTTTGTCCCATCCAATCAGAAAATTTTCATGCAGCATTTTGGTTTAAAGAGAAATTATAGTATATTATTAACAATATTTTTGTATGTTAAAATTTCATTTCCGTGCCCTCCGATTTTATCTGAGTTCACACTCAAGCCCCTTTTTTCCTCTCCCGCTCAAGGCTCCAGAACAAACTCCTGAGCACCCTGCTCGGTTCGCGCCCCCCGTCTTCGAGGTACTTGATCCAGATGCACTTGACACCGTAATTTGCCTCGATAATTCTTCTTCACCATCGGAACTGATTATGATTTCTTCCCACGCCTTCAACAGTTCGTATTCTCGCATCCATTCCCTTTGCTCTTGCAATTTCTTCGCCTGGTTCGGTAGACTCTTTACTTTGAATTCCCTGTTCAAGCAAAAGGAGTGGTGCAAGCTCAAGCTCACGTTCTTTGCCAATTCCTTCTCCAATATCGATTCCCTGGCTTTGGTATTATCTCTTGAGACTTTAACAACCCTTTTCCAACCCGTGGCTATTGCATTGCGATGGGTTAGCAAGGGTCTCTTGAAGGCCTCCAGCCCCATCTCGGCCAGGAATTGACGATATTCTTTTTGATGTTTCTTCATGTGATTATTCGTCAACGTGTACAGCCACGACGTCAGTGTCGTCCTAAACCATGAGAAGAATTGTATGCGACTCCACACGTGCCTCACCTCCATAGGTACAGCAAATATTTTGCATGCAGTCTCAAACAACTCAAGCTTCCGGCTATAGCCAATGGCATGTATCGACCCCACTGTTGGCGCCTTCGACTCCCGATACTTCGTTACGTTCTCCTCAATCCATCGCAGCGCTAGCATGGAGCTCACCACGAAGAGAGTGACCTTCTGTTGATGATCGGGTAGCCTTATTGAAAGGATTTCCTCCACATCCCATATCAAGCAGAGGTTTGACTACTCTGTGTACAATACTGTCTGTGCCAGACAATGACATGAGCCTCACCCGCTCCCTGACTTCTTCGTTTAGACTCGCCTGGGGATGTGGGCACCAAGGTGGTCTCAACAACTTCCAAACAGTTCCCAAACTCGTAGACAAAATGTCATCTTTGCCTCCCAGCCTCAGCTGCACCTTCCTCTCAGAGCGTGGCACGCTGATGACTTCAGGCAGCTTCTCAAGCAGCTTGGTTTCTTCCTCTCAGTCGGATCAACCTTGGTTATCTTCTCTGTCCAGAACTTCAGCAGCTCTGTAACTTAAAAACTCATTGAGGCAGCTCCTGCCTCCGCATCCAAGAAAGGGTTGTAGGCCATCCCCATCACACCGGATACGTACTGGTACTCTCCCCGCTTCGTGGGCTTCGAAAAACCTTCTGCCAGAGCCATGGTACGATGCACGTCATGGTCCTTGCCGAACTTCTTGTTGGAGAACCTCCATTTTTCATCAAGCTTTCCATGGCTCTCCAGAGACTGCCTCAAACCATCTCCCTTAGCGATCCCAGTACTCTGGTACACGTTCAAGATGACGGCTGAGACTCGCCTTTATATTGCTTTATTTCCTGTCACTTTCTGACTACATGCCTGGACGGTGGTGTCTGGCATCACTGACATGATCAAACTCAAGAAATAGGTGGCATCTTTCCTCCGCGCCAGAGTTAATACCAAGTTGTCTAGAGCAATCTTCTGCCTCAACATCTGATACACGCGCAAGCCCTTGTCACCTAACTTGGGTCTCTCGCATGAAGTCAGCATCTCCAGCGCCACTCCTGTCAAGCTCCACGTGAACATCAACTGTCCCGCCGTCCTGACAAAAGGATTCGCCATCAATTATTGTGCCGAAGAGGGTGCCCTCATCTCATCTTCAAAATACTCCAGCAGCAAGTTCTCCCAATTTCATCCCAGCTTATTCCACAAATCCAGCTTATTCACTTCAGCTCTTTGTTGGGTAGCCCAATTCCGACGCTTCCTGGATATTGCGCAATCAAGTTTATTCAGGCAGCTTTCTAATTCTTTCGTGGTTTCTGGGGCTATCCACCAGGGGCGAGCGGTGTTTCTCGTTGCTCCTCTCTCAAGAGCGTCATTTGTCATTTGTTTCCCCTACACTCTGGTGTTGCGTTGAGATTCAATCCTTGTCAACGTCTATTTGCCACGTCTGACCACTGGTAGGACCCCTTTTTGCATTTGCCTTCTGAGGTTTGAAGTCTTCTTCCGTCCCTGGAGTCGTCGAGGCTTCCATTTGGACTATCACTTCAGCCAACCTCCAGGCCGCTGAATCGCCCTTGTAGGCCATTGTCTTTTACCTCGCTAGAACCATGGGAGCCGTCTCTTTCAAGTATTATTCCGAAACCGCCTCCGTGAAAGGATTCGCTTCTTCTACCTCCCGTTTCCTTTTCCTAGACCTTACTCCTTTGTTAGGGGGCGTAGTCACAATCATCACTGACTCCACTTCTTTGTCCGGATCCCCTTCATGTGGCTCTTGCCTCCCCCTTCTCTAGCTTTAAAAATATTAATATCTTCAATAATAATATCAGTTTTACACTTCTTTTCAATTTTAATCCTATTTACCTGATTTACAGTTTTTCCATCTGGAGTATAGCTATCTTTAGATGATTTGTCCTCCGCTTTCTGCTTCTGTTCCCTCAGTCAAACCATCTTCTCTAGCAACTCTCCTCTCGCTTTCTCATCCAGTCCAGTGGCCATCAGGACAGGTTCTCCAAATCCCAGCACAGTGTCCCACAATCCTCTTTGAAATCGCCCAACTCGACTTTCTGTTCCACTTTCTGGTTGAAATCGCTCAAGAAATCCTGCCATACCTTCTCATCCAGCGTGATCAGGAACATCCACTTATTCTTTTCAAAGGCGCTCTCTTTCCTCACTTCATCGCTCAAGAGCACCATCCCCATATTAGAGGGTTCACTCGCCAGAGGCAGCTAAAGATTTTTGAGGGGAGACCCCAAGAGTGGGGTGGCCGTGTCCGCCCAGTCCTCACCACTCAAGCCTTGTAACAGCTCACGCGTGGTGCAAGGATTGAAACTCCAGGTCACCGCTCCTTCTTCTGGCATAGTCACGAACTCCATTTCTTCTCCAGCGTCGCTGAGAGTTTCGTCCATATTTTCACCCTCTCCTGACTCCGCTTGATCTCTCTCTCATGCATCCTTTAATCTTTTTTCTACGGGAAGGCATCTTCTATCCCCCGGGGTGCCGACGGACAGGGGTGAAGGTGTCGTTGTGTCCGTTACTTTGTGTTCAGCGAGGGGTACATATAGGGTCCCTGCCGCGTCCAATTGTTGTCCCTCCTGTCGCAACTCCACCTCCTCCAACCCATAAGGTGCCAGATGTTTTCTCGTGCTGCACGTCATGTCATCCTTCAGAGCTATGTGACCTTCCTGCATGATCATCCTCCCGTTGTCTCATACTGGCATTCTGCTCTCAACTCAAGCGTCTTTAGAACTTCCCTAACTTCATACTTAGGAGGCATCGAACCCCGCATCTTCTTTCCTTGAGTAGTCCATGAAATTATTTTGATTTCGCAAATGTGTGGAAACACACCGCGGCTGAATATCCGATAAACAAGGGGTCCCAATTATCCGTGAACGCTTTCTGCTGCCGCTCCACTGCTTTTCTCGCATGTATCGACGGGACTACTATCTGTCTATTCATTCCCAACGTCATCCGTCTCACCGTCGGTAACTCGGGAATCACAGCGGGTAGCACGTCCCGCTAAAGTATCGTTTCTAGCTCCTTTTTCATGAACTCAAACTCTTCAACCACGCCAGGATCCTCATGACCTCTCTCGTGTTTTGGGCCACTGGATTCAAGTTCCAGAACTTCGTGTAAGCCTCGGTGGGACCTTCTCGTTTTCCCCCCATCCTGCACTGCAGATGGCCCCTGAAATTGAGCACTATTAATTCTAGATCCTTCACTTTCCCGAACAGCACTGTTTCGCTCATCCGAGCTCTCAAGTCCTCCTGCTTACACCAATTCAGTGCCGTCCCATCCAGAATGCTGATTAAACTCAAGTGTACCACTGGATGTCGATACGCTGTCACAAGTGGATCCGGGAAGGCATACGTCACGGCTGGCCCGTAGACGCAGGTCACCACCTCCCCCAGTCCTCTGATCATTCCCAAGGGTTCCGATCTCATCGCTAGACACAAGTCGGTTAGGAGGGGTATGCTTCCGTTTGACTCCCTCATCTCTGCTCTAGTCTTCGGATTTCTTTCCTCGCCTGTCAAGTACCGGTTTTGCATTAAGAGGTATTCCACCAGCAGTGTCTTTAGTCCGGCAGCACCTTGGTAGGAATAAGTCTTCACGTTGGCATTTTCTCACCGACAGTGGTTCGCCATACTTCATTAATCGATGAAACGCCGTCAAGTTTTCATGCGTCAAGAGTACCAGCGTCAAGTACCCTGAGGGTCTCTACACCTCTGCTAAACATGTATGCCGCACCCATGTTGAACAAGTACCTGGGGTATACCAGATACAAGGCCAGTAGGAGGTTGATGGGCATGTTCAAGAGATCCTGCACAAATGCCTCGAAGATGGTTTTCCCGCATAAAACTTTTTATCCATATAATTCTTCTCCCAGCAAGGACTCAAGAATCTCAGGATTTCGTACGTCTTCATGGTCCTCAGCTAACCCTTCGAATGCTCACACCAGAAACCGCCGATAGTGACCTCGTTGGCTGACGTGACAAATCTTCCCACTGTCAATTCTCTCTTCTCTGCGATCTCAAGCTCCTCTAGAAGTTCCTCCAGAAACTCCCAGATCTGCTTAATCAAGGGAGGTGCGCTCTCCCTCGTCTTGTCCGTCACATTCTCTAGTATCGGTGCTAGGAATGGCCGCCTCCCTCTCTCTTGCGTCAAACAATATCCCATCGATTCCAGCTTCTCAGCTGCCGCTACTTTCTTTTGTTCATTGTTCGGTCCTCTCGCGCTGCTGGTAGAGCTCGTTATCGTCAAATTCTTGCTCCGAAACCACAGGCTGGCTGTCAAATGAATTATCACTGGATGATCGTCCCCCACATCCGGGTTGAATTTTAACCGCCGGGCAAGATTCGACACCTCAAGACAAAGGACCTCGTCCAACACAATCAAGATGTCCGCGAGCTCATAAAAGCCAATCAGAGCATGGAACACATCCACCCATGCCGCCACTTCCGACTTCAGAAGCCTCAAATTCATCGGTATCAGGATCAACATAGCATACACGAACTGCAGAGCTGGTGGCATGCCTGCGTAGCCTGGGGATGATGCAAGCACCGCCTTCGTTTTTGATCCCAATCGGGAAGCTACCAATTCCTGTACTTCGTTCATCGCTGCAAACAGCGTCTGGATCGCCTCTTAGATTTTCTTTGTGTCGTCTCCTCGCTCCTCATGTGCTCAAATAGTCCCGCTGCGTGTAGGTGGTCGTTCATCCTCGCTAATAACAACAGCTCCGGCTCACACGCTGTCTCTGACTTTATTGCTACAATCAGAGTCAACATCTGATTTAGCTCCGCGCCCGGTAATAGATATACCAGCGTTTCTGGCCAAAACAATTTCGGGGACGTTTCCTCGAAGTCCGATGCCGCCACAATTATGGCTCTCGTTGTGTCAGGATCTGATCGATCGTAAACAGCCAACGTCTTGGCTAGCTGCGAGGTTCCATTGGATCTCCCGCACCTTGGGTCTTCGGCCAGCTTCGGACCCGTATATGCAGTGTCAGCAAGCCCCATATTTTTAGGCTCAAGAAGCTTCTCCACGGCCTCCAGATGCGCGGGAATCGCCACTCTGATCCTGGCTGTGCTGGTCCGATGCTTGGGAGGCTCCACTATGAGGCCTGGACTCCCCATTTCCTTGAGGAGCCTGTGGTTCACTGGCCCCATTATAGATTTCTTGGGAATCCCCGTAAAGTCCGCAGTCTTCAGTGTCTTGGCTCGAGAAAAGTGCGCCTCATGGGCCTTCAGTCAATCCACACAATAATGATTGCTCAAGTCCTCGTGTAACAGACTCTTGAGTTCCAGGACCTCCACTATCTCGTGTCTACAGGCCAGATCCTCGAGATCTAGATCTTTCACTGGCTCCAGGTACCGGGCTCTACTCGCTTCTCCCGGACCTTCTGTCTTCTTCCTGTTGTCCACCACCACTACCGATGACACTAACGAGCTCTGGGGCGTAGAAGACTCCGCCTCGTCTCTCCCCATGGTTGTTGAACCTAGTTGTCTGCTTCTGCTGCTTCTTGAGCTTCCTCTAGAGTCGACCCTTCCATTCACGCGATCAGTCGCGGGCCAAAATGGGAAGAAGGAAGGTTTCGGGGGCGGAAGTTTACTTGAGGAACTCGAGGAAGTTTATGTGCTTCTGGAAGACACCGTTCAGCCACTCCGTGCCCTGGGCCTGTCGAAGTGGAAGCTGTCCGAAGACGAAGTCTCCGGAAGGGAATCCTCCATCATTCTTGCCATGTCAAGCAATCTCATGCGCAGTACACTTCTCTGTTGAATTTGCCTGATGATTCCGTTGATATGGCGCACTCTTTCATTCATATCTCTCGCGTTCTGGTCGGACATCATATTGTAGGGGACGGTGCAAATGGTGAGCACTGCTTGGTCAAGATAGATTCTCAGCTCCTCAAGAATGCAACTCACTTTGTCCTGTAGCCTCATCATCTTTCTTGATTCACCTCTGGAAACATCGTTGGTCCCCATCATCAAGGTGACCGTGTTTATTTTCCCCATCCCATGCAACTCTAGTGACGCCAACATCTGGGGCATTGCTGCACCAGAGATAATCAAGATGTCCACATGCCAATTCGCCTGGATCCTCGTTAAGACCCGGACAAGACTATCCCCAATAATCAAGTGGACTGTGCCTTTGGGTATGCTCGGCTGCGCAAAGCATTCTGCATGGAAGGCATCACTTTTCTCGCGTTGCGCCGCTGTCCAATCCTCTCGATTATGTCGGTGATACACGCCGTCAGTATTCTTCTTGTAGCTCGAGATCACGACGCTCCTCACTGGATATTTCCTTAACGTGGGCGGTTGCTCTTCATGCTCTGATTTCTCAAGATCTCTCGAATGCAATCTCTCCTCTAACTCCTCGAGGCGTGATGTCCCCGTTCCAGTTTGAATGCCATTGGTCGAACTGGGCGTCAATCCTGGCAGCGCAATGTCCATTAATGGTCTGATTCGATCTGCCTCTAGATTTCTCATCGAAGGGACGAGCTTGGGTGGTGTCCGTGTTTCCAGGCCTTCATTCATGTGCTCTTGGGCTACGCGGTCCAGGTTGAAGCGGTCGCTCGACCTGGGGGCTTCATACATTTCCATCCTCGACTCTGGTCTCGATCTAGTCACCGCTGGTTCTTCTTTTTTTCCTCACCACTCGCAACTGCTTGCTGCCTTCTTTGCAGTCGTTCAATTCCTGATTTTATCTGGTCACTAATCGCCACGCTTTCTTGAAGTCTCTGCTCTTGCTCCCGTTCCGCCCTCAGCAGGTCCCTGTCAAGAAACGCTTTGCCTTGCTCCAGAATTGCTTGGTCCCGCTAAAATTTGGCCTGGTCCCTAAAAAAAATCGTCTGGTCCCTATCCAGATTGGCCTTATCCCGTTCCCTCTGGGCCCTTTCCAACTCCCTTTTCATGCTGCTGAGATCTGGGTACGATTCTTCCGGTTGTTGTGACCGTATCATTGATGACGTCTTGCTAGTTGATTGGATCCCTGTCCCTGCCAGTGGTTTGGTTGGGATTGGAAATTCTTCTGCGCCATACTCCGCGGTGTTGCTCAAGCAGATTCCTTGCCAGGTAGAATCCCCTTACGCCTCCGTCAACGTTCCAGGACAGCCACCTGGTTTGCTCTTGATTTGAGATTCCATCCAAAGTGTAACACACCATTAACACCGCCTCGGTACCTGATTCCCTGCACTCTCCTTGCGATTCCAGTTGCAAGATGGCATTGAGCATCACAGCTAGTCTCTCGTCCGCTTGCGTGTAGTCGAGATTCCTCAAGCGCTTGATGGGCTCATCGAGTGTGGGCTTTTTGAAGGCTGCCGGCACCGACTTCCAGAAACGATCTGCCATTGCCGTGCGTCTTTCTCAAGAGTTCTAACGAAATACCTTTCTCGAGAAATAGCTTACCTAGATCAACTCAAGAAATACTTTTCCTAGATTTTTACTCAAGAGATACCTTTCTTCAATACCAATTGCGAGAAGCTGTTTGATATTTTTTCAATCCAGTTGTCGTTATTGTGTTTTTGATTCAAAACCAATCTGAAAATAGTTTTAGATCAGGATGTTTTTCCGCTCGTGGCTAACCTAAAACTCCCCCCTTACTACCTTAAAATATTATCCTAACCATTTCAAGATAAAATGATTTATTAAGTCATTAAAAACATGCAGATTTATATTATGTTTTAGCACCATAGCGTTTGAATTGAAAACTCATGTTATAATTGTCATGCCAATCATTTTAAAACATATTTTCCTGACCCGTCCCCCCCTTATACCTAGCTCAAGACCCCCGTGCCCCCCTAACTCGAGAACTTCGTGTCCTCCAGAATGTCAGGCGATGCTCAAGTAGTACTTCTTGTGTAGATGTACCCTTATTTCCGTCTCTGCAAAGACCACGTGCGAGATGGCGTATAATTCCCTCGGGCTCAGTTTACCTCTGTTCGGATCATAGACCGGCATTGAAACCTCTTCTACCTTTCTTTTGACCAGGAAATTCTTCAATCGTGTCAATGCCAACATCACATGCCGAGGATCTATCACGTTTCTCTCGTTAGTTCTTTTCACCAAAAAGCACAGATTTTTGCCAGGAACTTGAGACACTGAGGGTGGAAGTGCAGCCATTCCCCCCAACCCTGGTCTCTGTCTGAACAGAAACTCCACATTCTGGTTTTCTCTCTTAAAATCTGCTTCCAATTTGGTGTTAAAACTCATATCCGCTGTTCTGCAAACTGCGCTGGTCCTATCTGACAAGATAAAGTCGCTGTCCGTGATCAGGTTGTTCTCTGAGTACTCATTCGGTATCTGAAACTTGGTCTTGATGGTAGGCTCGGCTTCTTCCAGATCCAGGTCTAGTCCATTAGTCTCTCTCATTTCCCTGAACTTCTTTATCATCAAATTTTCGGTGTGGTTAAGTCCTACCCCAATCTCCGGACAAAAATAATTATCGACGTCCCCGTCGATGGTGCTGGGCTCAAGTTGTCAGGTGGTATGTCCATCGGCCGGTCAGTCGTCGTCCAACCAAACAGCTGGTTCCCCGCCTTTACATGCTTTGCAGCAAACATGTCGACATGCTGGATACTTTGCGCCTCCTTCTCGTCAGCTTCCAGATTGTGCATCCACTCTAGTATCCTAAGATTTGTGTACCTCCTTCTTTCTGTCTCGCTCTGTTCTAGGTTCATTTCTTTCTCTGGCGTAGTGCGATCCTCCTGCAAGGAGTGCTCACCATCTTCGATGATCTGCCACTCCTCATCGGCTGTCAGTTCATCCACGTTCACCATCTCTGCACCTAGCTCTTCTGGCTGTGTTTTGTCAATTAAGAAGTCATCGCCATATCTTTTGTACCTCATAATTGTCTTCTTGCGCCCACCCCTTCTTGTTTTTTTTGTCGCGGACTGATCTGTCCACTTTGGCACCTTGTCCAAATCTGGTACGTTCCAGTCCTCTTCTGCGAAAGATCCTTCGTGCGAGCCTACCTCCATCTTTTCATTGTCGTCCATACTCATGACTTCATTGCCATCGTTCTTCTCCCTGGTGCCTTTCTCATTTACCTCACATGCTGGCTCCACCAGTAGATACTCGAGTCCTTCCATGTTCTGTGGTACGCAACAGTCTTCCGGTGATAGGACGTGAGGTTTCAGATTTTCGTAGTGTAACGTACGCCCTATGCTCAAGCGATAGAACCGACCTTGATGGTGCACTTCCGTTATCATAAACGGTCCCCTCCATTTCTTTAGTAGCTTTTTGTCCCTTTTGAAGGTATGACGTTCTAGAACACCCAGATATATTGTCCCACAGCATATGGCTTTGCCTGAATCATTTTTAAAATCATACTTCCTCCGCTGTCTCATCTCTTTTTGCGCTGTATTCCTCCTGCACAGCTCATTCAACTCTTGTTGTCTTCTAACTGCTTCCTTCACATATGCCTGAGGCGATGTCTTTTGTTTTCATATTCCGGATAGAAGAAAGAAGTCAGAGGCATCGCGCTCTCTCTCTCTCTCTCTCTCTCTCTCTTTCTCTGCCTGTCAACATCATGAAGGGACTGATCCCTGTTGTTGAATGCTGCATGCTATTGTACGGCCCTACCACTTGCGGCAGATATTTGTCCCTGTCTGTCATGTACCTCGAGTAATATACCCTGAGTATATTCACTAGCGTTCTGCTCTGCCTCTCCACTAGCCCATTCATTTGTGGATGGTATATCGTCGAGTGTGCCTGTGCAATGTGGGATCTCTTCATGAGTTCTTTTATCAGGTCCCCAACAAAAGCTTTCCCATTATCAGATTGGAAAGTCATCGGACAGCCATAGCGTGATATCCAGTACGTTATCAAATGATCACAAACTTCCTCCGCCGAGCTTCCAGTCAGCTTCCAGATTGTGCATCCACTCTAGTATCCTAAGATTTGTGTTCTCCCTTCTTTCTGTCTCGCTCTGTTCTAGGTTCATTTTTTTCTCTGGCGTAGTGCGATCCTCCTGCAAGGATTGCTCACTATCTTCGATGATCTGCCACTCCTCATCGGCTGTCAGTTCATCCACGTTCACCAACTCCTCACCTAGCTCTTCAGGCCATATCTTGTCGATCAAGAAGTCTCGACATGATACCAATTTTCTCGTCTCCGTCGTCATGGGCATATCTGGTTCTGTCCATTTTGGCACCTCATCTTGCTCTGGGTCATTCCAATCCTCTTCTGCGAAAGACCCTTCGTCCGAGTCTGCTTCTATCTTTTCGTTGTCATCCATACTCATGTTCTCGTTGCCATCGTTCTTCTCCCTGGTGCCTTTCTCATTTACCTCACATGCTGGCTCCACCAGTAGATACTCGAGTCCTTCCATGTTCTGTGGTACGCAACAGTCTTCCGGTGATAGGACGTGAGGTTTCAGATTTTCGTAGTGTAACGTACGCCCTATGCTCAAGCGATAGAACCGACCTTGCTGGTGCACTTCCGTTATCATAAACGGTCCCCTCCATTTCTTTAGTAGCTTTTTGTCCCTTTTGAAGGTATGACGTTCTAGAAAACCCAGATATATTGTCCCACAGCATATGGCTTTGCCTGAATCATTTTTAAAATCATACTTCCTCCGCTGTCTCATCTCTTTTTGCGCTGTATTCCTCCTGCACAGCTCATTCAACTCTTGTTGTCTTCTAACTGCTTCCTTCACATATGCCTGAGGCGATGTCTTTTGTTTTCATATTCCGGATAGAAGAAAGAAGTCAGAGGCATCGCGCTCTCTCTCTCTCTCTCTCTCTCTCTTTCTCTGCCTGTCAACATCATGAAGGGACTGATCCCTGTTGTTGAATGCTGCATGCTATTGTACGGCCCTACCACTTGCGGCAGATATTTGTCCCTGTCTGTCATGTACCTCGAGTAATATACCCTGAGTATATTCACTAGCGTTCTGCTCTGCCTCTCCACTAGCCCATTCATTTGTGGATGGTACATCGTCGAGTGTGCCTGTGCAATGTGGGATCGCTTCATGAGTTCTTTTATCAGGTCCCCAACAAAAGCTTTCCCATTATCAGATTGGAAAGTCATCGGACAGCCATAGCGTGATATCCAGTTATCAAATGATCACAAACTTCCTCCGCCAAGGCTGTCTGACATGGTACTGCTTCTGCCAGCTTTTTTCAAAAATGATCAACAATTACCAGTATCTGGTTATACCCCAAGTCTGTTATGCAGATCTTCTGATGGCCTATCTGCACAACCTCGTGAGTTTCCGAGTTTTCCACAGATTTGAGAGGGAATTTCATTTTTTTGGGATCTTTCACCTGCAAGCACGACAAAAATGCGTTCACCCATCTTTCACAAGCCTTCCTCAACCCTGGCCAGTCAAACCTGTGTAGTATTCTTTGTTGCACCTTATCTATCCCATGATGTCCCATCTGGTCGTGCGATCTGAACAACACTTCTGTTTGATATAGCTGTGGTAGTATGACAAGGTTATGCTTGTGTAGCAACTTCTTTTCGTCTTTCCTCCTGCAGGCCACCACTCAGTCAGCTGTGTGGTAGAGCAAGTCCTTCCGTTCTTTGTAGAACTGGTTCAGGATCTTGTAGCTATCCTCCTCCAGGTCTCCTCTCTCTTTCTCTCCCGTTCGTATCAAAGTTTGGAGAGAGTACTCGTCATATTGTCGTTCTTCTGGGCTCGTATAGCCAGTACCTCGCTTTGACGTGCTCCTTCAGCGCCATCATTTGTCCATTCAGTTCCCCGGATTGTGGATGTCGCCCTTAAGCTTAACGCAAACTATCCTTCTCAAGTCCTGCCTGTCGCTCTCCGGTTCCAGATTTGTCCTGATGTCTGATGTTCCCCGAACGGTTTCCTTGACACTGCGATCATCTCCAGCTCTTCCCCTCCATTCACGTCATGATACTCCAGGTTGTATGTCCCTGACAGAGTATCAGTTTGCAATTCCCTGTCATGATACCTCCTTTTTTCTTCAGCTAGTATCATGCAGAGACTATTCTGTTCATCATCATTCTTCTCTGATCCTTCGTCCCATCTTCCTGACTCCCGGGAAATTTTCTTCTTCACCATCCCTCTCTGGTGGTTACCACTCCAGAGTATGTTTTCCTGGATTCTCTAAACTAGTTATTGTACAACCTCCTTGTTCTCTGGTTCCCTGGCTCTTGTCGAGTTCACATCATGTGTTTCTTCCCTTTTCATTATGGTGACCTCTGGTCCGTCATTTCCACTGTTCGAGCCCATGGTTTTGTCGTCAGCCAGCTTCTCAAGAAGTAGTCTCCACAAAGCCTGTCCTAAAGTCTTCTTTCCTGTCTCCACTTTGTCGAGGTCATAACTTTTTGCCTTCACTGTCTCCCTTACTATCTTCGACTTGAGCATTATTTCCATCGGCATCCCAGAACTTCTCTGCAGTTTTGCTTTTCCCTGATGCTCAGTGGAGTGGGTAATTCGGGATGGTTTTCTATCGGTTTGCCTGACTTGTCGAGCCATCTTGTGAGCGGTAGGCTGTCATACGTTTCCTTGTCCACAAACGAAAAGCCATCTTTGATCTCCGGCTTATCAGCCTCTCTCTGCTCCTGTATCTCGTAGAATTCCGTCTTCTTGCACAAGCTGTCGGCGTTTTGGTGTTTGTCCCTTGTCCTATGTTCAATGATCATTATGTAACCATCCAACCGCTTTTCCATCTCTCGATGTAGCTTTGATCCATTGAGTACGTCTTCAGCCAACTGAGTGCCCTGTTGTCGACCCGTAGTCTGAAAGTCTCGCTGCCTAGATATGCCCTGTACTTTTCCACAAAATTGACAACCGCGAACATCTCCGCCTTGGGTGCCCTGTACTTCATTTCAGTGTCGCTCAAGACTTTGCTCCTGTATGCTATTGGTCTCAAGACTGTCTTCCCGTTCCCTTCCTGTTCTTGATGGAGTATACCAGAGATCGCGACCACCGATGCGTCAGTGTCCAGTGCGTACATTCCCTTCTCTGTAGGCATTCCTAGCATAGGTGCTTCACACACTTCTTTTTTTATTCTATGAAATGACTCTTCTGCCGCGTTATTCCATGTGACCTTCTTGCCTTTATGCATCATGAGTTGTTGCGTCGGATATACTTTGTCCGCATAGCCCTTAATGAACTCTCTGTAGTAGTTGGCGAATCCAATAAAGCTCATCAACTGATGTTCGGTTTTTGGCGACTTCCAAGTTAGCACTGCTTCTGCCGCAACTGGTTCTGGTCGGATGCCATGTTTGTCTACCATCCTGCCCAGTTATTTTATCGAGTCCTTTAGAATCTCGCATTTCGAGGGCTTGCTTTTCAATCCTGCCCTCTTCATTGAGCTAAGGTCCGAGTGCTTGAGCTAAGGGTCCCAAGCACTTGATCTAAGGGTCCCAACACTTGAGCTAAGGATCCCAACAATGGAGCTAAGGGTCCCAGCACTTGAGCTAAGGGTCCCAAAGTCCCTAAAGTCCTAGGTGTGGCAAATTGAAATAAAATTGGCAGATTGGAATTCGAATTGGAACAATATTAGCCTGGAATTGTTTTAACAAGTTTTTTGTAACATAGGAGGTTTTTCTTATATTTTGATTGCATTTTTAAAGCAATAACTGTACATAGTCAGAATTGTAGATAAAACAAAACTTGTAAATAAACACCATGAAGAGAACAAGAATCTTTTTGGTGATTTTGTCATCACCAAAGAGGAAATGGGTAGGAGTTAAGCAAAACCAACAGAACCCAGAGTAATAAGAAAAAACATTTCAGTTAACATGGTCTACACCAGAAGCAACGAGGGGCAGGAAACTGAAGAAAAGCAAACCAATCAAAAAAGTATGCCCGTAACGGAAATTGATCTTGAGACGCCAGAGCAGAGCCTAAATGGAGAGGAACAAAAAGCGACGGACTCGACGCCTATGCCGAATGAATAAGATCAAGAACAAAGACAATTGAGTTCTCACCGATAGGCAATGGAGACGAAAACACTAAAAACGCACCGGAGACGATAAAGCATGATTCGCAAACGAAGAGAACATCGTTCACGGAGAGACTTGCGGCGATAGTCGGAATTAAACCAAGAGAGAAGGAGGAGGTGACAGCAACGACCGAAGAAGGCAAAAAAACTTTGGTACAGTTTCCAAGATAAGCACAGAAGCTGGCTAGGGGGAGGACCAAACTGTGAAGGGCGCAGAGGGTCACCAAAATGGTCAAGCAGCGGAAACAAAATTACCGCTAGTTGAGTTAGGGAAATGGATGTCAAAGTTGGAAGACAGCCAGCAACTGAGGAAGGAATTACGGCATAACAAAAATGAGTATCTAGACAACTACTTCGTCTTAGCGGGAACCACTGAAGAAATTCTACAACTGATGGCGAGAAAGGTGGAGTCAACGGATAAGGAGCGAGAGAAACATATCAAACAAGACCGTAAATGATCAGCTATGGAGTCTAGAGACGAGAATGGATACAATGAGCAAGGAACAAGCATAAAGTTCTTAAGCCATACAATCGAAATTAGACGCGCTCCTGAGAAACTCTATTGCTCAAGAGAAAACCATACCGGACAAAACAGAAATGACAACCGGAACAAGGTTGGACTTTCTGGAACCTCAACGTAAGAAGCAAGAATCGACACCGTTACCACTGATCAACAACAACATCGAATCAGGGATGAGCAAGACGGCTACAAAAGTAGGAGTGTCAAATTCAACAAGGATACCAAGGGAATCGAGCGCACACACGAGTGTAACACCTGATGCCATGACGTGGGCGAATGCTTGGGAAACAATGAACAGGACACTTGAAGCATTCGCAACAAGAAACTCAGACTCCAGTGATAGAGGAGGAGGTAAATCGAGAAAGACCTTCAAGAAACCTAAAGAATTCAAGGACAACTCAGACGGTTGCATAGATACCTGGGTTGAGGTGATGAGACTACATCTGGAGCAGGACAACCTGAATGATGAAAGACGGTACTCGAATGATGAAAGACAGCACAGCGGTACTAAGATGATGAAAGACGGCACAGCAGTACAAAGCAATCTGGAGGGCACGGCACGGAAGTTCGTGGTAGTCAAAAAGGAAGAGGAACGTGACACCGCAGACAAAACGTTTGAAATTCTGCTTAATTGCTTTGCATCCGGAACGAAGGGACATCAAGCCATGATGAGAATTGAGAAAAGGAGACAGAGAGAAGATGATTCAATTGAAAGATTTCTAGATGATCTTGAGAGCTTGAGAAGGAGAAGTGATCCAGAGGAACCGACTAACAGGAGGTACTTTAGCATTGCCTCAAAGTTTATTGATGGGGTGAAGAGTAATGACTTGAGAACAAGGTTGGCAACATACTACACGCTTTCGAAAGACAATGCACCAACCCCGGAACAGATGAGACAGAAGTCTAGAGAAAACATGTTGATGAAACTGAAAAAAACTCATTTTCAGACAACAGGAATCTGCAAGGGGGAAGCCAACAGCAGAGGTCGTCATGGTACAAGCCAGGAGATGATATGGACAAACGAAAATCATGTGCAAATTGTGGCTACGCAGATCACAATGTAGCGGATTGCACGACTTATAAGTAGGACATGAAGAGCCTGGGATACACGCGTGATGAAGAGGTTTTGAGTGAGGTGGAAGAGCACGAGTTTTATAGTGGCTTGATTATTAAAAGGTGCGCCAGGTTTTTTTTTTGCTATCAAGAACGACAGTTCAGGATGGACCGTCCCCTATTTTGGGAAGCAGTGAAGAATCAGAATCACCCAAAACACAAATTAGCACTTGCTGCGGTGCAAAACATCAAAAATAGACAAGCGGAGAATTGCTTGCAGACCAAACAAGCGACAGGTGGTGAATTAACGACTAAGACTGTAAAATTCGTGACCGAAGTGAGAGAGGCCGGAGTGGCTGAGTCAAGGATTTCACTAGGGATAGATTACCGAGAAAGCAGCGGCAGAGGCTGTCAAAAAAGTGAAACAAGACCTGGCGACCAGAGAAATTGAGCAACGGCTAAATCAAGAAATAGAAAGACAGAAGATGAATGAGACGCTCTCTATGACAAAAACAGTTAGAGACTGGTGACAATCTGACAATCAAGAGTAAATGCACTGCCTTGAAAATGGTGACTGGGAAACCTTTCGGCATCACAAAGATTGGGGCGAGAATCATGTTAATAATCACGGTTGGTGGCCATGAGGTAACGAGGCATCTGAGTGAGCCCAGCGACCAAACACTAATGCACATAGATGTAAATACTGACTACTTACACACCATCAGCCCACAAATTCCTTCTAGAGCACTCAGGGCACTACTCACGAGAGGTGGTGGCAAATCGATTAGGATAGACAGCAGGTACACGGAGGCCTATGGTCCACATGAGGTCATGTTGAACATAGATGGTATAAACACCTACACAAAAACAATGATAACGTCTGACGAAGATCTTGCCGGTCAAATCTATGTTGTTCAAGAAGAACTCAAGGTGAGACAGATAGATAGGGCAGATTGCGTCATGCTGGAGGAAGATGCCATGCATCTAGGAGCAGAAGCAGACGTATCCGCACATGTACTAAACATAAACAAGAAGAAGACCCAACTACGAGGATTGTTGATACAGGGGTTGTCTTGAGTGTAGTACCGATAGTAACATGGAAAACAATGGGACTCGACAAGGACGACCTGATAGACACAAGGATACGGCTGTCAGCGGCAAACAAGGGGACATTGAGGGTTCTAGGTAGAACACCGATTTTAGCTCTGAATCTGGGGGAACGCAATATATGGATGAAATTTCTGGTGGTCGAGAATCTAGATGAGTCTGATCAATTCATTTTAGGCAGAAATTTTATCAGAAGTTTTGATGTAACGATTGATCTTAACAACGCGATCTTGTAGATAAAACAAAACATGTAAATAAACACCATGAAGAGAACAAGAATGTCTTCACCAAAGAGGAAATGGGTTGGAGTTAAGCAAAACCAACAGTCAACGCAAAGGAACCAAACACCAACACAACCCAGAGTAATGAGAAGAAACATTTCAGTTAACATGGTCTACACCAGAAGCAACAAGGGGCAGAAAACTGAAGAAAAGTAAACCAATCAAAAAAGTATGCCTGTAACGGAAATTGATCTTGAGACGCCAGAGCAGAGCCTAGATGGAGAGGAACAAAAAGCGACGCTATCGACGCCTATGCCGAATGAACAAGATCAAGAACAAAGACAATTGAGTTCTCACCGATAGGCAATGGAGACGAAAACATTAAAAACGCACCGGAGACGATAAAGCATGATTCGCAAACGAAGAGAACATCGTTCACGGAGAGACTTGCGGCGATGGTCGGAATTAAACCAAGAGAGAAGAAGGAGATGACAGCAACGACCGAAGAAGGCAAAACCTTTGGTACAGTTTCCAAGATAAACACAGAAGCTGGCCAGGGAGAGGACCAAACTGTGGAGGGCGCAGAGGGTCACCAAAATGGTCAAGCAGCGGAAACAAAATTACCGCTAGTTGAGTTAGGGAAATGGATGTCAAAGTTGGAAGACAGCCAGCAACTGAGGAAGGAATTACGGCATAACAAAAATGAGTATCTAGACAACTACTTCGTCTTAGCGGGAACCACTGAAGAAAATCTACAACTGATGGCGGGAAAGGTGGAAACAACGGATAAGGAGCGAGAGAAACATATCAAAAAGGATATGGAAGAATTGAAGAAACGGTACAAGACCGTAAATGATCAGTTATGGAGTCTAGAGACGAGAATGGATACAATGAGCAAGGAACAAGCATAAAGTTCTTAGGCCATACAATCGAAATTAGACGCGCTCCTGAGAAACTCTATTGCTTAAGAGAAAACGATACCGGAAAAAACAGAAATGTCAACGGGAACAAGGTTAGACTTTCTGGGACCTCAACGTAAGAAGCAAGAATCGACACCGTTACCGCTGATCAACAACAAAATAGAATCAGGGATGAGCAAGACGGCTACAAAAGTAGGAGTGTCAAATTCAACAAGGATACCAAGGGAATCGAGCGCACACACGAGTGTAACACCTGATGCCATGACGTGGGCGAATGCTTGGGAAACAATGAACAGGACACTTGAAGCATTCGCAACAAGAAACTCAGACTCCAGTGAGAGAGGAGGAGGTAAATCGAGAAAGACCTTCAAGAAACCAAAAGAATTCAAGGACGACTCAGACGGTTGCATAATTACCTGGGTTGAGGTGATGAGACTACATCTGGAGCAGGACAACCTGAATGATGAAAGACGGTACTCGAATGATGAAAGACAGCACATCGGTACTAAGATGATGAAAGACGGCACAGCAGTACAAAGCAATCTGGAGGGCACGGCACGGAAGTTCGTGGTATTCAAAAAGGAAGAGGAACGTGACACCGCAGACAAAACTTTTGAAATTCTGCTAAATCGCTTTGCATCCGGAACGAAGGGACATCAAGCCATGATGAGAATTGAGAAAAGGAGACAGAGAGACGATGATTCAATTGAAAGATTTCTATATGATCTTGAGAGCTTGAGAAGGAGAAGTGATCCAGAGGAACCGACTAACAGGAGGTACTTTAGCATTGCCTCAAAGTTTATTGATGGGGTGAAGAGTAATGACTTGAGAACAAGGTTGGCAACATACTACACGCTTTCGAAAGACAATGCATCAACCCCGGAACAGATGAGACAGAAGTCTAGAGAAAACATGTTGATGAAACTGGAAAAAGTTCATTTTCACTCAACAGGAATCTGCAAGGGGGAAGCCAACAGCAGAGGTCGTCATGGTACAAGCCAGGAGATGATATGGACAAACGAAAATCATGTGCAAATTTTGGCTCGGCAGATCACCATGTAGCGGATTGCACGACTTATAAGAAGGACATGAAGAGCCTGGGATACACGCGTGATGAAGAGGTTTTGAGTGAGGTGGAAGAGCACGAGTTTTATAGTGGCTTAATTATTAAAAGAGGCGCCAGGTTTTTTTTGCTATCAAGAACGACAGTTCAGGATGGACCGTCCCCTATTTTGGGAAGCAGTGAAGAATCAGAATCACCCAAAACACAAATTAGCACTTGCCGCGGTGTAAAACATCAAAAATAGACAAGCGGAGAATGGCTTGCAGACCAAACAAGCGACAGGTGGTGAATTAACGACTAAGACTGTAAAATTCGTGACCGAAGTGAGAGAGGCCGGAGTGGCTGAGTCAAGGAGTTCACTAGGGATAGATTATCGAGAAAGCAGCGGCAGAGGCTGTCAAAAAAGTGAAACAAGACCTGGCGACCAGAGAAATTGAGCAACGGCTAAATCAAGAAATAGAAAGACAGAAGAGGAATGAGACGCTCTCTATGACAAAAACAGTTAGAGACTGGTGACAATCCGACAATCAAGAGTAAATGCAATGCCTCTAAAATGGTGACTGGGAAACCTTTCGGCATCACAAAGATTGGGGCGAGAATCATGTTAATAATCACGGCTGGTAGCCATGAGGTAACTAGGCATCTGAGTGAGCCCAGCGACCAAACAGTAATGCACATAGATGTAATTACTGACTACTTACACACCATCAGCCCACAAATTCCTTCTAGAGCACTCAGGGCACTACTCACGAGAGGTGGTGGCAAATCGATTAGGATAGACAGCAGGTACACGGAGGCCTATGGTCCACATGAGGTCATGTTGAACATAGATGGTATAAACACCTACACAAAAACAATGATAACGTCTGACGAAGACCTTGCCGGTCAAATCTATGTTGTTCAAGAAGAACTCAAGGTGAGACAGATAGATAGGGCACATTGCGTCATGCTGGAGGACGATGCCATGCATCTAAGAGCAGAAGCAGACGTATCCGCACATGTACTAAACATAAACAAGAAGAAGACCCAACTACGAGGATTGTTGATACAGGGGTTGTCATAGTAACATGGAAAACAATGGGACTCGACAAGGACGACCTGATAGACACAAGGATACGGCTGTCAGCGGCAAACAAGGGGACATTGAGGGATCTAGGTAGAACACCGATTATAGCTCTGAATCTGGGGGAACGCAATATATGGATGAAATTTCTGGTGGTGGAGAATCTAAATGAGTCTGATCAATTCATTTTAGGCAGAATTTTATCAGAAGTTTTGATGTAACGATTGATCTTAACAACGCGATCTTGTAGATAAAACAAAACTTGTAAATAAACACCACGAAGAGAACAAGAATGTCATCACCAAAGAGGAAATGGGTAGGAGTTAAGCAAAACCAACAGTCAACGCAAAAGAACCAAACACCAACACAACTCAGAGTAATGAGAAGAAACATTTCAGTTAACAAGTACAACACCAGAAGCAACAAGGGGCAGAAAACTGAAGAAAAGTAAACCAATCAAAAAAGTAAGCCCGTAACGGAAATTGATCTTGAGACGCCAGAGCAGAGCCTAGATGGAGAGGAACAAAAAGCGACGGAATTGACGCCTATGCCGAATGAACAAGATCAAGAACAAAGACAATTGAGTTCTCACCGATAGGCAATGGAGACGAAAACATTAAAAACGCACCGGAGAAGATAAAGCATGATTCGCAAACGAAGAGAACATCGTTCACGGAGAGACTTGCGGCGATGGTCGGAATTAAACCAAGAGAGAAGGAGGAGATGACAGCAACGACCGAAGAAGGCAAAACCTTTGGTACAGTTTCCAAGATAAACACAGAAGCTGGCCAGGGGGAGGACCAAACTGTGGAGGGCGCAGAGGGTCACCAAAATGGTCAAGCAGCGGAAACAAAGTTACCGCTAGTTGAGTTAGGGAAATGGATGTCAAAGTTGGAAGACAGCCAGCAACTGAGGAAGGAATTACGGCATAACAAAAATGAGTATCTAGACAACTACTTCGTCTTAGCGGGAACCACTGAAGAAAATTTACAACTGATGGCGGGAAAGGTGGAGACAACGGATAAGGAGCGAGAGAAACATATCAAAAAGGATATGGAAGAAATGAAAAAACGGTACAAGACCGTAAATGATCAGTTATGGAATCTAGAGACGAGAATGGATACAATGAGCAAGGAACAAGCATTAAGTTCATAAGCCATACAATCGAAATTAGACGCGCTCCTGAGAAACTCTATTGCTCAAGAGAAAACGATACCGGACAAAACAGAAATGTCAACGGGAACAAAGTTGGACTTTCTGGGACCTCAACGTAAGAAGCAAGAATCGACACCGTTACCGCTGATCAACAACAACATAGAATCAGGGATGAGCAAGACGGCTACAAAAGTAGGAGTGTCAAATTCAACAAGGATACCAAGGGAATCGAGCGCACACACGAGTGTAACACCTGATGCCATGACGTGGGCGAACGCTTGGGAAACAATGAACAGGACACTTGAAGCATTCGCAACAATAAACTCAGACTCGAGTGATAGAGGAGGAGGCAAATCGAGAAAGACCTTCAAGAAACCAAAAGAATTCAAGGACGACTCAGACGGTTGCATAGATACCTGGGTTGAGGTGATGAGACTACATCTGGAGCAGGACAACCTGAATGATGAAAGACGGTACTCGAATGATGAAAGACGGCACAGCGGTACTAAGATGATGAAAGAAGGCACAGCGGTACAAAGCAATCTGTAGGGCACGGCACGGAAGTTCGTGGTAGTCAAAACCGAAGAGGAACGTGACACCGCAGACAAAACTTTTGAAATTCTGCTAAATCGCTTTGCATCCGGAACATCAGGGACATCAAGTCATGATGAGACTTGAGAAAAGGAGACAGAGAGACGATGATTCAATTGAAAGATTTTAGATGATCTTGAGAGCTTGAGAAGGAGAAGTGATCCAGAGGAACCGACTAACAGGAGGTACTTTAGCATGGCCTCAAAGTTTATTGATGGGGTGAAGAGTAATGACTTGAGAACAAGGTTGGCAACATACTACACGCTTTCGAAAGACAATGCACCAACCCCGGAAGAGATGAGACAGAAGTCTAGAGAAAACATGTTGATGAAACTGAAAAAAACTCATTTTCAGACAACAGGAATCTGCAAGGGGGAAGCCAACAGCAGAGGTCGTCATGGTACAAGCCAGGAGATGATATGGACAAACGAAAATCATGTGCAAATTGTGGCTACGCAGATCACCATGTAGCGGATTGCACCACTTATAAGCAGGGCATGGAGAGCCTAGGATACACGCCTGATGAAGAGGTTTTGAGTGAGGTGGAAGAGCACGAGTTTTATAGTGGTTTGATTATTAAAATAGGCGCCAGGTGTTTTTTTTGCTATCAAGAACGACAGTTCAGGATGGACCGTCCCCTATTTTGGGAAGCAGTGAAGAATCAGAATCACCCAAAACCCAAATTAGCACTTGCTGCGGTGCAAAACACCAAAAATAGACAAGCGGAGAATGGCTTGCAGACCAAACAAGCGACAGGTGGTGAATTAACGACTAACACTGTAAAAGCCGTGACCGAAGTGAAAGAGGCCGGAGTGACTGAGTCAAGGAGTTCACTAGGGATAGATTACCGAGAAAGCAGCGGCAGAGGCTATCAAAAAGGTGAAACAAGACTTGACGACCAGAGAAGTTGAGCAACGGCTAAATCAAGAAATAGAAAGACAGAAGAGGAATGAGACGCTCTCTATGACAAAAACAGAGTTAGAGACTGGTGACAATCCGACAATCAAGAGTAACTGTGATGCCTTGAAAATGGTGACTGGGAAACCTTTCGGCATCACAAAGATTGGGGCGAGAATCATTATAATAATCACGGTTGTTGGCCATGAGGTAACGAGGCATCTGAGTGAGCCCAGCGACCAAACACTAATGCACATAGATGTAAATACTGACTACTTACACACCATCAGCCCACAAATTCCTTCTAGAGCACTCAGGGCACTACTCACGAGAGGTGGTGGCAAATCGATTAGGATAGACAGCAGGTACACGGAGGCCTATGGTCCACATGAGGTCATGTTGAACATAGATGGAATAAACATCTACACAAAAACAATAATAACGTCTGACGAAGATCTTGCCGGTCAAATCTATGTTGTTCAGGAAGAACTCAAGGTGAGATAGATAGATAGGGCACATTGCGTCATGCTGGAGGAAGATGCCATGCATCTGGGAGCAGAAGCAGACGTATCCGCACATGTACTAAACATAAACGAGAAGAAGACCCAACTACGAGGATTGTTGATACAGGGGCTGTCTTGAGTGTAGTACCGATAGAAAATGGAAAACAATGGGACTCGACAAGGACGACCTGATAGACACAAGGATACGGCTGTCAGCGGCGAAACTAGGGGACATTGAGGGTTCTAGGTAGAACACCGATTATAGCTCTGAATCTGGGGGAACGCAATATATGGATGAAATTTCTGGTGGTGGAGAATCTAGATGAGTCTGATCAATTCATTTTAGGCAGAGATTTCATCAGAAGTTTTGATGTAACGATTGATCTTAACAACGCGATGTTCAGGATTCGAAACCCGGAAAGGAAGTACGTAAATATACCGGTAAATTTGATAATGGCTCCAAAGGAGAATAAAGCTCCAGTTTTCTTGAATAGTAGGGTAAGGTTGAAAGTGAACGAGGCTGCAAGAGTAAGTTTGAGAATGAAGAATTATAATGAACTGAGTGACAACAAATAAGTATGGATAGTACCGAATCCGAATAGTCAAAGTGCTGCTATTTTAGTAAGATCATTCTCGATCACCAAGCGTGGCCTCTGCGTCAGTGTCTTGTTGGGTACTCTTGATATACCAATCCCAATCCAGAGGGGGAGGAAGCTGGGATCCGCACTGCCCGTAAAAACTAGATACGAAATGGTTGAAAATATAAAAAGAAAATGAAGTTCTTGATTTTCCGAATCACAAGGACAAGATTTGTATCTTCAGCAGGTTGAAGAAAACAAAAATTTCATCAAGTTTTGTGAATTCACTTAAGTTTGAAACGGATGATTGACTTTCGAGCTGTTCAAATTTTCCAGAAAGACCCACACCAGAGGAATTAGAAATGGATAAACCGGTGTTCGACCGGATTTTCGATATATGAACTCCGTCACGGTGAAGGATGCCTATCCCATACCTAGAAAGGTGAGAGCCTTTCAAAACTGGGGCATGCAAAATTTTTTACAACTCTTGATCTAGGGTCAGCTTTTTGGCAGGTGCCACTTAGGAAACAAGACAGGGACAAAACGGGTTTATCTTGCGAGCTGGGATTGTTTCAATGGAAAAGGATGCCCTTTGGCCTTTGTAACGCGACAACCACATTTCAGCGACTGCTGGCACAGGCACTAACAAGAGTCACGAAGAAATATAGCAACTTGGTGATGTGTTATGTGGACAACGTGGTGATTGCAACACCTACACTGGAGGACCACATCGAGCGACTGGACGAGGTATTCGCATGTATGAAGAGGGCAAGATTGAAATGCAAGCCCTCGAAATGCGAGATTCTAAAGGACTCGATAAAATAACTGGGCAGGATGGTAGACAATCATGGCATCCGACCAGACTCAGGTGCGGTAGAAGCAGTGCTAACTTGGTGCTAAGTCGCCAAAAACCGAACATCAGTTGATGATCTTTCTTGGATTTGCCAACTACTACAGAGAGTTCATTAAGGGCTATGCGGACAAAATATATCCGATGCAACAACTCACGAGGCATGAAGGCAAGAAGTTCACTTGGAACAACGCGGCGGAAGAGTCATTTCAATGAGAAAAAAAGAATTGTGTGAGGCACCTGCGCTAGGCATGCCTACAGAGAATGGAATGTACGCACTGGACACTGACACTTCGGTGGTCGCAATCTCTGGTATACTCCATCAAGAACAAGAAGGGAACGGGAAGACAGTCTTGAGACCAATAGCATACGGGATCAAAGTTTTGAGCGACACTGAAATGAAGTACAGGGCACCCAAGGCGGAGATGTTCGCGGTTGTCAACTTGGAAAAGTACAGGGCATATCTGGGCAGCGAGCGTTTTAAACTACGGGTCGACAACAAGGCACTCAGTTGGGTGAAGACGTACTCAATGGATCTAAGTTACATCGGGAGATGGAAAGTGCGGTTGGATTGTTACAATTTGATGAGTGAACATAGAACGAGAGACAAACACCAAAATGCCGACAGCCTGAGTAAGAAAACGGAATCCTACGAGAGGTAGGAGCAGAGGGAGGCTGACAGGCCTGAGATCAAAGATTATTTCTAATTTATGGACAAGGAAACGTATGATAAACTACCGCTCACAAGATGGCTCGGCAAATCAGGCAAACCGATAGAAGACCATCCCGAATTACCCACTGAGCATCGGGAAACTGCAATTCAGAAGAGAAAATCCGGGATTCCGGACCAAATCATGCTCAAGTCAAAGATAGTCAGAGAGACGCTGAAGGCGAAAGTTTATAACCCCGACGAAGTGGAAACAGGAAAGGCGACGGTAGGGCAGGATTTGATGAGATTGCTGGAGAAATTGGCCGATGACAAAACCGTGATCTCGACCAGAAGAAATGATGAACCGGAATTCACCATAATGAGAAGAGAAGAGGTCTCAGTTTCCCGATGCAGTTGATGAAGACTCATTGAAAGCCAGGCAACCAGAGAACAAAGAGGTGGTACGAACACTGCTACTCAGGCGAACAACGCTACGAAGGAAGAAAGTGTCATTCAAAGAGGAAAGTGTCGCTACGAAGGAAGAAAGTGTCGTTAAAAGAAAGTGTCGTTGAAGATCTCGGACTAGGTCAAGAGTCCGGGGAGTGGCTGCAATAAGAGGGGGATTGTGAAGAGGAAAAATTGTCCGGGGAGTCAGAAGAATGGGACGAAGATTCAGTGGAAACTGATGGTGAACAAGATAGTCTTTGCATGATACTAGCGGAAGAAAAAAGGAGATATCATGACAGGGAATTACAAACTGATCACTCATCCGGGACATGCAGCCTAGAGCATCATGACGTCAAAGGAGGAGAAGAGCTAGAGATGATAGCGGTGCCAAGAAAACCTATCTGGGAGTTATCATGCAACTCAAACATCAGAACAAATCTGGAGCCGGAGGTTGATCGGGAGGTCTTGAGAGGCATAGTATGCGTCAAGCTCAAAGACGATATCCACAATCCGGGAGAACTCAACGGGCAGACGATGGCACTAATGGAAGACGTCAAGACGAGGTACAGGCTATCGGACCTGATACGTGCACAGAAAAACTACAAAACGACAAGCAGCCTCTCCAAATGGATACGAGCTGGAATGAAGGAAAAAAGAGACCTCGAGGAGGATAGCTACAAGATCTTGAGCCAGTTCTACAAGGAACGTAAGGAATTAATCTACTACACAGCTGATGGCGTGGTGAACTGCAGGATAAGAGACGAAGAGAAAATACTACACAAGCGTAATCTCATCATATTACCACATCTTTATTAAGCGGAAGTGTTATTCAGATCGCACGATCAGATGGGACATCAAGGAATAGACAAGGTACAACAAAGAAGATTACACCAATTTGACTGGCCGGTAGTGAAGAAGGCTTGTGACAGATGGGTGAATGCATGTTTGTCGAGTTTGCAAGTGAAAGACCCAAGAAAAGTGAAGTTCCCTCTCAAATCAGTGGAAGGCTCAGAATTCAACGAGGTTGTGTGGATAGATCGCCAAAAGATCTACATGACAGATTCGGGGTATAACCAGATACTGGTAATCATAGACCACTTCACAAAACTGGCGGAAGCAGTACCATGTCAGACAGTCTTGGCAGAGGAAACCTGCGTCCACTTGATAATGCACTGGATATCGCGGTATGGTTGTCCGATGACCTTCCAATCAGATAACGGGAAAGCCTTCGTTGGAGATTTGACAAAAGAACTCATGAGAAGATCCCACATTGCTCAAGCACACTCGACGATCTACCATCCACAGACAAATGGACTAGTAGAGAGGCAAAACAGAACGCTAGTGAATCTGCTCAGGGTATATTGCCCGATCTATATGACGGACTGGGACAAACATTTGCCGCAAGTGGTGGGAGCGTACAATAGCCCGCAACACTTAACAACGGGGATCAGTCCTTTCATGATGCTAACAGGCAGGGAGAGAGCGATGCCACTGACTTTCTTCTATCCAAAATATGAAGGACAGAAAACATCGCCTCAGGCATATGTGAAGGAAGCAGTAAAGAGACAACAGGAGTTGAACGAACTATGCAGAAAGAATACATCCCAAGCACAGATGAGACAGAGGAGGAAGTATGATGAGAAAATACTTCAGCCGAAGCTATATGCTGCGGGACAGTATGTCTGGGTGTTCCAAAATGCCATAACTCCAAAAGGGACAAAGAAGCTACTAAAGAAAAGGAGAGGCACGTTCACGATAACAGAACTGCACCAGCAGGGTTAGTTCTATCGCTTGAGCACAGGGCGTGCGGCGCACTACAAAAATCTGACACCTCACGTCCCGTCACCGGAAGACTGGTGTATGCCGCAAAACATGGAAGGACTCGAGTATCTACTTGTGGAGCCGGCGTGCGAGGTAAATGAGAATGGCACCAGAGAGAAGAATGATGGCAATGAAGTCATGAGTATGGACGACAATGAAAAGATGGAGGTAGGCTCGCACGAAGGATCTTTCGCAGAAGAGGACTGGAACGTACCAGATTTGGACAAGGTGCCAAAGTGGACAGATCAGTCCGCGACAAAAAAAACAAGAAGGGGTGGGCGCAAGAAGACAATTATGAGGTACAAAAGATATGGCGATGACTTCTTAATTGACAAAACACAGCCAGAAGAGCTAGGTGCAGAGATGGTGAACATGGGCGACCTAGTAGCGGGTGAGGAGTGGCAGATCATCAACGACAGTGAGCACTCGTGGCAGGAGGACCACATCTTTCTAGAAAAAGAAGTAGATCTGGTACAGTGCGAGATCGAAAGAAGAGAGAATGCAAACCTGAGGATACTAGAGTGGATTCATGGTCTGCAGGTTGACGAGAAAGAAACGCAAAGCATCCAACAGGTCGACATATCAGTAGGAAAGCATGTGAAAGGAGGAAACTCGTTGTTTGGTTGAACGGCGACAGACCGACCATTAGACATATTACCTGACAACTTGAGCCCAGCACCATCGACGGGGACGTCGATAAATATTTTTGTCCGGGGAGTGTGGGTAGGACTTACCCACACCGAAAACTTGATGACAACGAAACTCAAGGAAGTGAGAGAGATTTCCGGACTGGAGCTGGATCAAGAAAAGTCGAGCCTACCATTGGAAGAAATTTCATGACCAAGTTCGAGATACAAAATGAGTACTCAGAGAACATCCTGATCTTGGAAAAAGACTTTATCTTGTCAGATAGAAACAGCGCAATCTGAGCTTTAAACTCCAGATTGGAAGCCGATTTTTGAGAGAGAGTACCAAAACGTGGAGATTCTGTTCAGACAGAGACCAGGATTGGGATGAATGATGTCATTTCCTCCTTCAGTTTCACAGGTTCCTGACAAATACCTATGCTTTTTGGTGACAAGAGTCAGTGAAAGAAACGTGATAGATCCCGAGCACGTGATGCTGGCATTGACACGATTGAAGAACGGACTTCCTGGTGGAAAGAGGGATAAAAGAGGTTTCGATGCCAGTCTATGATCCAAACAGGGGCAGAATAAACCATAGGGAACTATACGCCAACCTGCACGTGGTATTTGCAGAAACAGAGATAATGGTACATCTGCACAAGAAGTACTACTTGAACATCGCCTGAGTTTCTCGGGTGGACATGAGGGTCTCGAGGTGGGGGCACCAGGGTCTTGAGCTGGGGGTACGAGGGTCTTGACCTAGGTGCAAGGGAGGCACACGACAGGAAAATAGGTTTTAATATAACTCGCATGACAATTAAAACAAAATTTTTTTTCTGAACTGTATGGTGGTTAATGATACAATGGACCTGCATGATTTTAAATACCTTTGAATCATTTTAGCAGAAATTGTTTAAAAATTTTTTTAACGGTACTAAGGGGGGAGGTTTAAATTGGTCATTAGCAAAAATTTTCTTGGTTTAAAATTTAGCTTTATTTTCAGATCGATTTTGAATCGTAAATACGAAAGCGATAACGGAATTGAAAGACACGAGAACTTTAAAAAGAACATCACTCAGTATTATATCTTCAATCGGCATCGGAGTAAGGTACTTCTTGAGTATTGATATAGGTAAGGTATTTCTTGAGTTTTGATCTAGGTAAGGTTTTTCTTGAGTGTTTGACGAATAAAGAAAATCTCTTGAGCAAGAAGCAATGGCAGATCGTTTTTGGAAATCTATGCCAGCAGCATTCAAGAAGCCCGGGCTCGATGAGCTATTCAGGCGCTTGAGGGCTCTCGACTACACGCAAGTGGACGAGAGGCTGGCATTGATGCTTAACGCTATTCTGCAACTAGAGTCGCAAGGAGAGTGCAGGGAGTCAGCGACCGAGGCTGTGTTGATAGTGGGCTCGGTGGGCTCGGCAAAGAGGAGCAGACCAGGTGGTTGTCCTGGAACATCGATGGAGGCGGTCACCCTAATGATGGGAACTAATGATGTTTCTAGAGGCGAATCGTGGAACATGATGAGGCTACCGGGCAAGGTGAGCTGCATTCTTGAGGAGCTGAGGATCGACTTGGACCCTAATGTGCTCACGATTTGCACGGTTCTCTACAACATGATGGCAGACCAGAACGCGATGAACATGAATGAGATGGCAGACCAAGCCCAAAAACTACAAGAGAGCGCGGCAAACTGCGACCAAATAAAATCAGAAATTTAGCGGCTGCAGAGGAAACAGCAAGAACTCGCGAGTGGCACAGAACGAAAGGTGGAGACGTCGACTGAGTCCTTGATGACGCGATCGAGACCAGATTCTAGGATGGAAGTTGATGAGATTGCTAGGTCAGTTGGCCGTTTTAACCTTGACCGCATGGCCCAGGAGCAAATGAAAGAGGTCCTGGCACATGGACGCCACCAGAACCCGTCCCAACCTTGAGACATCTTGAGTCACTTCGGATCAAACCATTAATGGATATTGCACTTCTGGGTGTGACACCCAGCTCGACTAGTGGTAGTCAGGCTGGAGCAGGGACATCATTTCTCAAGGAGTTGCAAGAGAGGCTGCAGGCAAGGACTCCTGAGAGTCCGGCACGCGAGGCTGAGCCACGCACTTGGAGGGAATACCCAATGAGGAGTGTCATGATTGCCAGCTGCAAGAAGAACACAGATGGCGCATACCACCGACACAACCGGATGATTGGACGGCGGGGCAACGCGAAAGGAGGGACCCCTTCCATGACGCGTCTTGGGTGCATTACTTTACGCAGCCCAGAATACCCGAAGGCACGGTCCACTTCATCATTGGGGCCAGTCTTGTCAGGGACCTGACGAGAATCCAGGCGCACTGGCAGGTGGGAATCTTGAGTTTCTCGGGTGCAGCAACGCCCCAGCTGTTGGCGTCGCTAGAGATGCTGGAAATGGGAAAGGTGTACACGGTCACCCTAATGATGGGAACTAATGATGTTTCTAGAGGCGAATTGCGGATCTTGATGAGGCTACTGGGCAAGGTGAGCTGCATTCTCGAGGAGCTGAGGATCGTCTTGAACCCCACGGTGCTCACGATTTGCACAGTTCTCTACAATATGATGGCAGACCAGAACGCGATGAACATGAATGAGAGGACGCGCCACTTCAACGATAAAATCAGTCAAATGCAGAAGAGAAGCGTCCTGCCCGGGAGGCTGCTCGATGTCGCGAGAATGATTGAGGATTCCTTGCCGCAGAGCTTATCTTCGGACGGCATCCACCTTGATAATCCCAAGGACGCAGAGTAGCTGAATGGTGTGTTTCAGGAACATACCAACAATCTAGAGTGGGATCTGGTGGAGACTAATCAGTTCACCTTTGGTCCGCCCTCGAGGCCTTCCTTCTTTTCAGTTAGGCCTGTGGTTGACCGATTGGGAGGGATAATTGATTCTAGAGGGAGTTCGAGGAGCAGCAGAAGCCGGCAGCTGGGATCGAAACTCATGGAGAGGGATGAGATAGATCCTTCCACACCATAACGCTCTGTGTTGTCATCAGTAGTAGTGGCGGAGAAGAAGAAGAATGTCCGAGCACCGGCAGGAGGCCCTGGAGAATCAAGCAAGGCTAGGCATCTGGAAAGAGTGAACGATTTGTGCTTGGAGATCTGGCCTGCAGGCGAGAGCTAATGGAGTTCATGGAACTCAAGAGCCTGTCACATGAGGACCTGAGCAACCACTACTGCGTGGATTGGCTGAAGGCGCATGAAGCACATTTTTCTCGAGATAAAACCCTGGAAACAGCGGACTTAAATGGAATTCCTAAGAAATCAATCTTTGGACCAGTCAACTACCGGCCTCTCAAAGAATTGGGAAGCCCAAGCCTCATAATGGAACCACCGAAACATCGTACGAGTGTAGCCAGCATTGGAGTGGCAATTCATGCGCAGTTAAGAGCCGTAGAAAAACTTCTTGAGCCGAAAACATGGGACTCCCCGATACTGCCTACATGGGCCCGAAACTGTCAGAAGATCCAAGATACGGGAAATCCCATGGAACCTCACAGCAGGCCAAGTCTCTGGGAGTTTACGATCGCTCGGAACCTGGAGCAGCGAGGGTGATCATCGTGGCGGCTTCAGACTTCCATGGAACCTCCCCGAAATTATTTTGGCCAGAGACGTTGATGTATCTGCTACCAGGCTCGGAACTACATCAGATGTTGACTCTGATTGTGGTGATGAAGTCGGAAATGCCGTGTGAGCCGGAGTTGATGTTGTTCGCAGGGATGAACAATCATCTGCACGCAGCGGGATTGTTTGAGGTTTTGAGAAGTGGTGAACCGACGCCAAAAAAGATCTGGAAGGCGATTCAGACGTTGTTTGCAGCAATGAATGAGGTGCAGGAGTTGGTGGCTTCTCGGTTGGGTCAGAAACTTAGGTGGTATTCACATCATCACCAGGCTATGCAGGCATACCACCAGCTCTGCAGTCCGTGTACTCTTGATAGCAGAAGGCTTGAGCCGGTAAACTTGAGACTTTTGAAGTCGGAAGTGGCGGCGGCATGGGCAGATGTATCTCATGCACTGAGGGGTTACTATGAGCTCGCAGACATATTGATTGTGTTGGATGAGGTGCCTTGTCTTGAGATATCGAATCTGGCTCGGCAACTGAAACTCAATCCGGAAGTGGGGGATGACCACCCCCGTGATAAGCCACTTGACTTTTCTGTGGTTTCGGAGCATGGAACTCACGATAACGGGTTCCACTAGCAATGCGAGAGTTCCTATCAGCAGTCGGAAGATCGTGGCGGGAGCTGAGAAGCAATTGGAATCGATAGTGTATCGCCTGACTCAAGAAAGAGGGAGATGACCGTTCCTGACACGAAGGCTAGAAAATGTGACAGACAAAATGAGGGAAAGCGCTCCTCACCTGATCACCCAGATATAGGAGTTTCTGGAGGACCAACTCGAGATCTCCGAGAAGAGGTGTATGACGGTGGAAACGTTCGTTACGTCAGCAAACGAAGTCACTATCGCCGGCTTCTGGAGAGAACATGCGAATGGCGAATTTAAGACCAGAAAAACATATGAAATCTTGCGATTCTTGAGTCCATGCTGGGAGAAGAAGTATATGATTAAGGTGTTTTATGCGGGAAATACCATTTTTGAGGCATTCGTGCGGGATCTTTTGAGCATGTCGATTAACCTGATGCTGGCTCTGTATCTGATGTATCCCAGGTACCTGTTCAACATGGGTCCTGCGTAAATGTTTAGCAGAGACGTGGAAACCCTCAGAATCGACGGATACTTGACGCTGGTACTCTTGACTGGTGAAATATGGGGAACCCTTATCAGTGAGAAAAGCCCAACCGAGTCTTGAGACGTATTCCTACAAGTTTCCTGCTGGACTGAAGACTCTACTGTTGGAGTACCTCTTGATGCAGAATCGAATATTGACAGGAGGGGAGGAAAACCCGAAGACCAGTGAGGAGATGAGAGAAGTGAATGGAGGCATGCCTCTTCTGACGGATCTGTGCTTGGCATTGAGGTCTGATCCTTTAGGGGTGATCAGATGGTTAGGGGAAGTAGTGACTTGTATCTAGGGACCCGCCGTGACATATGCCTTCCCGGATCCGCTTGTGACCGCCTACCGATATTCAGTCGTTTACGTGAGCCTGATCACCATTTTGGATGGGAAGGCGCTGAATTGGTGCACACAAGAGAGCTTGAGGGCACAAATGAGTGAAACGGTGCTATTCGAAAAAGTGAAGGACCCAGAGTTGATACTGCTCAGCTTCAGAGGCCAGCTGCAGTGCAGAATGGGTGGGGGACGAGAGGATCCTATTGTGGCCTACCCGAAGTTCTGGAACCTGAATCCTGTGGCAAAGAACACTACAGAAGTCTTGAGAATTCCACCGTGGAAGAAGAGCTTTGATTTTGTCAAAAAAGAACTTGAGACAATCCTTGAACGAGACTTGTTACCGGTCACCATCCCGGAGTTCCCGACGGTGAGTCGAATGACATTGGGGACAAATAGGACAATAGTGGTCCTGTCGATACATGCTAGAAGCTGTGGAGCAGCAGCAGAAGACATTCACACACAGCTGGTACCCCTTATTCATCGGTTATTCAGCGGCAGTATACTGCCACACGTGTGAAATCAAGATAAATTCGTGGACCACTCAAGCCAAGAAGATGCGGGGTTCTATGATTCCCAAGTATGAAGTCCGGGAAGTAATTAAAGTGCTTGAGAAGGCTGGATTTGAAAACAAGGAGCCATTATAAGATAGCGGGAGAATGATCGTGGAAGAGTGTCATATAGCTCTGAAGGACGACATGAAGTTCAGCACGAGGAGGAACCGGGATACTTATGGACTAGAGTAGGTGGAGTTGCAGCACGAGCGACGAAAACTGAACGCAGCGGTGGCTCTGTACATATCCTCAACGGAATATTAAGCGGTAGACGCGGAAACGCCTTCACTTCGATCGACACACTCCTGGAGACAAGAGGAGCCTTCCAGAGGAGAACAGATTCGAAGACGCACTGGAGAGGGACCAACCTGAATCAGGAGAGGAAGAAAGCATGGATGAAACCCTCAGCGAGGCTGGAGAAGAGAAGGAGCTAGGGGCTACGCCAAATGAAGAGGTGGTGCCCGGAAATTTTAGTCCCACCACCACGCGAGAGTTGCTACAAGACTTGAGCGGGGATGATTGGACAGACACGGCCACACCACCCTTGGAATCCCCCCGGAAGAAACTGGAGTTGCCAATGGTGAGCGAACCCCCGAATACTGGCAGGGTACTCTTGAGTGATGAAGCAAGGGAAACGAACACCTTCGTAGGAAATAAATGGATGTTCTAGATCAGAAAGGGTGGCAGGATTTCTTGAGCGAGTTTAATCAAAAAGTGGAAAGAAAAGTTAAAATGGACGAATTCAAAGAAGAGACACTGTAGTGGGATTTGGAGAACCTGTCTTGATGGCCACTAGACTGGACAAGAAAATGAGAGGGGAATTGTTCGGCAAGATGATTCGCTAGCGCGAAACGAATTCGAATGCCGAGTCTAAATCATGTGAAGACTCTGAGTGAAGAAATTAGGGATAAAAATTTAGGACCAAAATTGATAAAAAAGTAAACCTAGTATTATTATATTGAAGATAATAATATTACTAAGACTAGACAATGGGGAGGCAAAAGTCGAATGAGGAAAACCGGGACCAAGAAGTGGATTCGGTGATGATAATTGCTACACCCCCGAGTAAAGGAGTGAGGTCGAGGAAAATGAAGCGGGAGGTAGAAGCGAGTCCCTCGGTGGAGGAGGTTTCAGGGAAAAATTTGAAGGAGACGGCTCCTAGGGTTCTAGCAAGATGGAAAACTCCAACATATAAGGCAACTCGGTGACCCAAAAGTTGGCTGAGGTATTGTTCGAGATGGAAAACGCGACAAGTCCGGGAACGGAAGAATATTTCAAACCCCAAAAGGCGAATGCGAACCACCACTGGACAAATGTGGGAAGTTGACATCGCGAAGATTGGATCTCGAAGCGACACCAGGGCATTGGAAAACGAGTAGCAAGTGACCCCCTTGAGAGAGGATTGACGAGGAATACTGCTAGCCCCTGCTGGATAGCCGTGGATACTGCGAAAGAACTGGAGAGCTGCCTGAAAAAACTTGATTGCGGGGTGTCCAGAAAACGTCGAAGTTGGGCTACCCAACAGAGGGCGTAAGTGAATAAACTAGAGTCGAAGAACCAGTTGGGTCGATCCTGGGAGAAATTGCTGTTGAATTACTTTGAAGACGAAATGAGGGCACCCTCGTCGGCACAACATTTGTTGGCGAATCCTTTTGTTAGGAGTGCGGGGCAGTTGATGTTTACGTGGAGCCTAGCAGGAGTGGCGCTAGAAGCATTGCGTTTATATGACAAACTAAAACTGGGCGACGAAGATCGGCATGTGTATCGAATGCTGACGCAGCATGTTTGTTAGAGACAATTCAGGGTTGAGTCCTGCAAGGAGAAAAGATGCCACTTGTTTCTTGAGATGGATCTTGTTAGTGATATCTGATGCCACCATCCATGCATGCTATCAAAGTGCGGCGGGAGGTAAAGCATTGGAGACGAGTGTCTCGAGCGTCATCCTGACTGTGTATCAGAGTGCTGGGATTGAGAAGAAGGATGGTTCGAAGCAGTCACTGGAGAACCATGCGAAACTTGACGAGATCCGACAGTTCTCGAACAAGAAATTTGATGATAGTCATGACGTGCATCGTAGCCTGGCTTTGGCGGAAGATTACTCGGGCGAGATGAGTATCAGTATGTGTCCAGCGTAATGGTGATATCATACAACCCTTTCTTGGATGCGGAGGTTGGAGGTACCCATATGAGCTTTGAAGTTACATAGCTGCTGAAGTTAAGACAAGATAACCGAGATTGATCCGACTGAGAGAAAGAAACCGATCCTGGGTTTGCGGATTGAGAAGCTGCCTGAAGTCATAAACGTGCCGCGCTCTGAGATGACACATTGAGGCAAAGATGACACATTGTATACGAACTTGGGAACTGTTTGGAAGTTGCTGAGACCATCTTGGTGTTCACATCCTCAGGCAAGTTTGAACGAAGAAGTCACGGAGTGAGTGAGACTGTCACCAGGGAAGGATGAGGATCTGATACACAAAATGATCCTGTCTCATCGGAAAGAATCTGAAGAAGTCATGAGAAAGCCGAATGAGTCGCTTAACAAGCTAGATCCAGGCAGTTGTCTTGATCTCCCGAGTGCGGGGGGAGATTATTTTTGTGATGGACGGTCTTGTGTCAGGATACAGTCTTTTCAAAGGAAAGATCTAGCCACTTGGTTTGGTGATATTACTGAGAAGGAGAAAAATGAAATGCAAACAATGGCTGATTGTTATGCGAGCACTACGGTGAATTTACGCGAGCACCACGCGAGCACCTGACTTTGAGTACTACAAATGATCCAGAAGCATATCAGGGGATGGAAGGTCTGTCTTGAGGCAGAGATAGGGTTTCACGAGAGTGAGGCATACGAAGTCTCTGGTGGGATCAGTCATGGCTAACTTGTGCGGAAGTCACTATCCGCTGCACATGGCGATGGTGGAGGCATCTAGTCAGAGATTGCTGATTGATAACGCTTTCTCGGTGCCTAAGTGCGTGCGCTTGGCGCGAATGTCACATCACTCGCATCGGTTGTTACGAAATATGCTGAGAGTGGTGCCAGGGGATCGAAGGGAGGACTTGAGATAGATCTCGGGAGAGGAACTCATGAGTTTGGAAACGGAGAACACAAGTGACTTCAAGAGGCAAGGCGCGAACGGGAAGGCGACAAGCAACACTCAAGCTGTGGACGAGAATGATGTGACACCTGCAAACATGATGGAGTTTGAACCTTTGCTAGAGGCTTCTGGAGAACGTAACCTCCGAAGCATCAACTTGACACACGGAGAATACCCATGTCATTGTCTGGCACAGGTGGTGTGGTATCCAGAGCAGTCAAACCTATGCTTGATATGGGATGTCGAAGAAATTCGGTCGATTGGACTACCTGACCATCAACAGAGAGTTACTCTATTCGTGGTGAGCTCGATGTTGGCACTGCAATGGATTGAACAGAATATAACGAATTATTGGGAATCGAAGGCACCAACCGTGGAGGCGATGAATGCCATTGACTATAGCAGGAGGCTTGAGTTGTTTGAGACTGCGTGCAAAGTACTCGCTGTACCCATGGAAGTAAGACACGTGTGGAGCCGCATACGATTCTTCTCATGGTTTCGAGCAACGCTGACCGAGCAAAGTCAGAAGGAGTATCGCCAGTTCCTAGCTGAGATAGGTCCAGAAGCCTTCAAGAGATCGCTGCTCACGGGATGGAAAAGGGTTGGTAAGTGTCTAGAGATAATACCAATGCAAGGGAGTTGATACTGGAGGAAGATCTGGCGAAGAATGTGAGCTTGAGCTTACATTACTCCTGTTGTCTGAACAGGGAGCCAAAAGCGAAGAAGCTACCAAGTCAACCGAGAATATTACTAGAGCAAAGAGAATGGATGCGGGTCTATGAACAACTGAAGGCATGAGAGGAGATCGTGATCAGTTCTGATGATGAGGAAGAATTGACGGGGCAGATCAAGGTATCGAGCGCATCTGTACCTAGTACTTCGAAGACAGGGGTCACAAAGTGAGCAGGGTGCTCGGGGTGGAATCCTGAGACTTGAGTGGGGAAGGAAATGGGGACTTGAGTGTGAACTTGGATGAAATCCGAGGGCACGGAATTTTTTTTTATTATATAGACTATTGTTATCTAATATAATGTATGTATTTATATGTCAAAATTTGCATGCAATTTTCCGACTGGATTGAACAAAAGAAGTTTTAGAAAATTAAGCTTACGAAGCTGAAAACCAGGGTGCAGTTGGATGAAGATTTTGATTGCTGTTTAGCTATAGAATGGCAATTTTACATGGCTGTGAATTTTGGGGTTGTAGATAAAATTGATCCGCTGCAAACTTCTGTAAATGACTTCTGGCACTGTATCTGGAGGCACTCGATATTCTGGACGCTCACTGACATGACGACGACGCGCGATGGGGACATCGATCTTGAGTCCTGGGAGTATATGCCAGTCGGTCTTGTTTGGAAGTTTGACCTTGATATGAAAGTTTAACCTTGATTTTGGGTACTGAAGTAATTTTTCAAAAATTCGAATCGACCATGTCATGCTCAAGTTTCTCGCGACAACTGAAAATCAGCAGTTAAGATCATCAGAAGATTCGAGATATGATTGCGAGAAAGTTGACAGAAATTACAAGAGTAAAATTGCTATTCGCAAAGTTACCAGAATTTTCAGTACTAGTAGAGCTGTCTTGTTCCCGACAGAGTTCAGAAAGAAGTGCAATCGGTGAGAGGGAGAGAAAACCTTGACTGGGAAGGTGGACAGCTGAAGCTGCCCAATGGTCTAGAGGACAAACTTACATCAGCTAAACTTATCTATCTAAAACCTCTTCTAGAGTTATCTTAGTTACGTTATTTACTTGAATCTAGAAGCGTGTCGGTATGTGAGTACTGAATTTATCTTTTTGAGTGCATTTTGTTTGATTATGTTGAGATAAGGCGAGTTTTAGGTTGATCCATCTGAAATGGATCAAAGGTCCACGGTCTAATAAAAACTAATGGTATGCTAGGGCTTCCAACCCTGTTTTTAATGGCGTTCGCGTGTTTTGGGTATTTAGAGACCTAGCCATTGAGGCGTTCTTATTTCTAGAGTGGGGATTGTTTTGGTAGTGGCCTCTAAGCGGTTACACGATTTGTAGTCTCATGTATTACACGAACCGAATTGGCTTTGACTGAATGAGGTATAAAAGAACAAGAGATAGTGTCTCTTACCCTTGAGCCATTGGTTATCGGGTCTGTTTATCTTAACCTCAGATGTGACATAAATAGGCGACTGTTACATCATAGCGAAAAACAAAGGGGTTTTATTTAATAGCTTCAGGTCATTGTATTTCTACGAGGTAGCCGTAATTCCTCATATTTCAGTGATCCACCTTATTGGTGCAAGCTTTCTACATCACGCTCTTCGCTCGAAGAGCAGTGACGATCAGAAACTCATCCAGCAAGCTGACCAACTAAGATAAAACGCCATCAGCAAACCCGGTGTCAGCCTAAGTCAGAAAGCAAAAAATCAATACAAACGTTTCAACAACTGTTGTTAGACATCGGCCTTGAAGCCTCCTTCACTCTCGCCTGACATCACAAGATACACATTAACGAGTCACCCCAACGATACCCGCACCCCCTTAATACCGAACGAACCACTTGACGAATTACAAGCCCTATAGCAAAAAGGTTTAAATTTCTATTGTCATCCTGCTGAAGCGACAAACGTCCTTGCTAACCTTCGCAAACTGGCCTTACGAGTTGCCCAAAAAACGACGTTTTGATTTCCCCAAAAACAACAAAATTAACAGCTGATCAACAGAATTAGCAGAAAGTGCATCAACCAGACTAATTAAAACTACACTCGCTGGAAATTAACATAAATAAAGATTGCAACCTGTCCGCTTTTATAACAGAAACGGTGCGTGTTCATAGATCACAAAATGAAAAATTAGTCCCATAGGTCCCAAAATAAAAAATCAGTCGCAAATCTTTTCAATTGATCAAAAGACTAACCTAGCCGAATCTAGGTTTAAAGTTGCCGGTGGGCGTCGCGGCGATAACCGGCTCCAAATTTTGTATAGAGTCTTACCTTTTGATGGAAAGCTCGCAACACGTTTGCGCGGCTGCGGCGGTCACTATTCTGCAGCTTGAGTTTAAGCTGCTTGAACAGGAAAGAAACAATCCATAAACTCGTTGGCTCAAATTTTAACCAATCAGAATTCACGAAGAGAAATTTTGGGACTTACGAGATCATTTTTGTTTTGTTTTGGGTGCTATGAATATTGGGACCAATGGGAACTCACCTTGAATGGGCCCTTCCTGTAGAATGGCACAACCGAACTTTTTAGTGCACGCTGAAAATGACGTTAAGCGCCTGATTCACGGATTTGACTGAAAAAGAGACTCAGAAAGTTCCAGAAATTCAAACTTTCAAATTTTCGAATGGGTCTGGAATATTTCTGACAAATGCTAAAAATGGCCATTTAGACGATTACGTGTCAAACAGACAACAGCCGAAGACGAGTAAAAAAACTTTTGTAACAGAGAGCGAAGATATTAGAATGGAAATGCAGTCTCCTATCTAGACTCGCCGACACGATAAGTTGCTTAATTGTAGAAGACAGGGTGAAGGGAATTTCTATTGGGACCTTCGGGCATTTAATTTAAATCAGAATTGATTGAGTATTTCAGATCATGAGTAGTCAGGGGCGAAGAAAGGTTCAATCCATCTCTAATGGATCCAAAATTGACTGTCACTACAAATATCTTCAGCTATCGTTTCTAGCCGTGTTTTCAGTAATAATCACTTGAATGGGGATCCGAGACCCAGCTATGAGGTTAATATATCATGAAGACGAAAGCTGATTAAAAGTCGTTTAGCTGCTTGCCTAAAAATGCTAACATGATTATTAGCCCCTGAACAGACAAAACAATAATTGCCTAGTTCAAAACCGTTAAAAACGAATAAACTTCAGGAAACTGACGTCAGCTAGTCGTGAATAGGAAGCTTTTTGAGATCCGTCACTGTGTAATTTCTGGGCGAATGTCACATAGACGTTCTTATAGCCCTCGTGGCTGGGCCTGTTTAAGGCAATCGACCATCAATCATGATAAGCAAATGTCTTAGAAACGAATTCTCCGCTCCAAGTGAATGCCCGAGTCAGAGGCCTGATTGTCCTGTTTTGTAATAGACGGATGGTTCGGACCCTCAGTTTAGTACAATTCAGCTTTTCAACCTTGTTAAGACCAAAAATCCCTGGGCTCGTAGGGTCAGCTAGGAAGTCATGAGCCCACTTCTCACAAGGCTCTGGGACCGAAAAGCATTACAGAGAAAGCGTAATACCAAACAACTAAGAAAAAGCAAAAAACAAATTGACTTTAAAAGGAGAAGAACAAAAACAGTATAAACCCAAAAAAGATTTTAAAAAACAATACGAAACAAAAAAACACTTAATTTTTTATTTGCGGTGGTGATGTGTTTCGACTCTCCTGTTTTTTTTGTTGTTTCGCTTTGATTTATATCATATCTGATTGAAAGATCAATGGTTTTGCTGGTCGGTTAGGTACGCACACTTAAAAAATATTTGAGTATTTAGGCACGTTAATGATAATTTTGCTGGTGATCGGACGGTAGAGCTGCAGGCTGACAGACATGCTCTAGACACAGTAGGGGCAGCAGAGACAACATCCGCAACGACTGTTGGGTATCGTTAGCTCAATTTTGGTTTTGTTCAGGTACTATATCAATAAACTTATGTGGTAGGTGACACTTTTGGACCGGCCCGATAGCACCCTCCATCGAGAGCAAACTTCCAAAATAAGGGTCCTAATTCGAGTTTTGTGGTATAAATGAGGATATAGTATTATCAATTAAAGACTACTAAAAGGTTACAACCCGTGTTATATTTTATCTGTCTCACACTTTAGACGCGAAAGTCCCTATTTTTGTCAAAAAATACCAAGTATCGACAGAAGTGTGAACCCCTAATTTTTGGATATCGGGTTCTTGCTGAATGGAAAAAAACATCCGTGCTGTGAACTAATACGTCCGTTCAAACGCCCTAATAAGAAAACCACGCCGAGAAAGACTTAGGAAAAGTTGATAGAAAAAAGTTTTCGATCAAGTTTTTTGTAATTTTTTTTTCAATTTTTCTGAAACCGTTTTGAATTTATAGTTTTGAGATTTTCAGAGGGGAAGTGCTGAAAATTTTTGCACTAGAAAGATTAACGAGCCCAATCACCTCAACAATTGTGAAACAACCATCCGAGTGGCTCCGTGGATAAAGACAGAGACTTAAATATTGGAAAAAGAAGGAATTGGAGGGTCCAAATTTGATAGTTTTTTGTCCAAAATTCGGTTTCGAAACCAATTTTGGTAATTTTTTTGCGTTAATTTAGCTTTGTACAGCGCTATTGCTCTCGTTTCAATATTTTTAGGCTCTTTAAGCAAAAATTGCCATAAAGTTTCTGAAAACCTTTATAGGTAGTGAAAAAAGGTCAATCTAGCGTTTTCATTGATTTCTCAAAGACTACAGAACCAATCGGAATCATTTTGTACCATAAGTCGACATTTTTATTCATCATCTTGACCCATAACTGTTTTGAGGTCAAGATAATTAGAGAAGAAATTTTTTTGTTATAATTTCTCAGTTCGGAGAGTCCAAATTCAAAGAACCCTCCGAGCACAAGAAACTTTAATAAAATTTCAATTTTATTCTTCACGGTAGGTTGACCGGCTCAACAAACTTTTTTTTAGGTCAAAGAGATCGCAATCGGAGACTGTTCGGCTGCGAAAACACTTGATTTTGTGGAACTTGGGAACCCTCCGAAGCATCCCTCCGAAGTCAGTTAAGCCCCATAATAACCCTCCTTACTAAAAAGAGATTTAACGAACCCTCCGAAGTAGTTAAAGGCAACCCTCATGAAAAAATTTAACCTTGTGCAATTCCTTTTGACTCCAGCCGGAGACCCTTTTGAGGCAAAAAATTGAAGTTTCTCAAGTGTTAAGGAAGCCTCCGAAGTAACCCTCCCGAGTGTATTAGGCCCCTTAATAACCCTCTTAAATAAATTTTGGAGAAACCTCCGAAGTATATTAATTACTTTAGGTAACCTCCGAAGTAGGTGAAGTGCCTTACGAACCCTTCGAAGTAACTCTCCGATGTAGGTTAAGCGTCTTAAAAACCCTCCTTAACGAAATCAAAATGAACCCTCGGAGGTAACTTAGATGCTCAAATACGGCTTTAGAATTGAAAACGATGGTTAAATACTTTCGGGGTGTTCAAATTAGGAGTAAGCGGACCAATTGTTTCGGAGATTCACGGTCAACTTTGGATACTAGATCGTGTTCAACAAAGTACCCCGAAAAC
>NC_087066.1:66202353-66532353 GCF_963678635.1 Symsagittifera roscoffensis
CATTGCATACACAAATTTTAGGCCATCCGGGAGGTGTGCATATCCTGGTGATAACACGAACACTGGCTTTGGCGTTATCTTCTGGAACCCGCCTTTCTATAACACGTCCATGATCTCGCCCATGGACTCCGGAATGTCTTTAATTGCTGGCCACACCGAATCTTCCGCGGTTGTTGGCTCTCTGAGTCTGCTCAGGAGACCTCTTCTATGCAGGTGATCATTAATACTGACGAACACGGTCGCAATCGGATTCACGTCAGTTTGTCGTTGAACCCCAATTGCCAATGATGTCGATTGCATCCAATCCATGTCGATTTCCGCCAACATTTTTACATCGGGCGAAACAAGGACTTAGAGGTATGTCTGGAGTCCGAGCTCGCAATCATTGATATCTTTACTTTCCTCATCTCTGCTTTGTCGTACGGGGCGAAGATGGTCTCGTCTATTCGGAATTTGAGTTCACCGTGTCTATCAGCATCACTTTTTTGGGCTAATTTTTTTTCGGAAAGGCTCTTTCTTTCACATGAGCTGGAAGCGCTCGTACTTGTTTAAACATCTTCACTTGTTGCCCCGTTGGTGCTCTACTTGTCAAGAATCTCCCTGGTCTGTCCTCTCTAGTCTGCTCATTATAATTCATCCTTACATCTTGTAAGGGTATGGCATTCACGGGATCCATGTTATTGTTTGAGGGCAGTCCCTCAAGATCAGCAAACCGTGATGCTGTTGTAGAGCTGAAGTTGAAGTTGATCCCTGCTGCTATCAACCAGTCCACTCCAACGATCGGGTACACTCCATTTACTGACAGTCTCGCGCCATTCAGCATTCTCATCGCATCAGCTGCAAGTCTTACCGTTAGAAGGTTCAGCTTCATTAAATCTTGCTTGTAAACATGCCAGGGGGACGGTATTGGTCTTAACAACATCAGGAATTTTCTATCTTAATGTCGCTTTTTCCTGCTTGTACTCGTCGTCGTTTCAGATCTGGAGGTGCCTGAGGTCACATCGGTCGTTTGATTGACTGGTTCCAATCTTCGTCGGGGATGGATGGTTCTCATTATTGGTGCTTCACCCGGTCGATCCAACACGTATGACCTCTGTTCTTGCTCACTCGAGCTCTGCATCGTTTCTGGAACGGCTGTTACTGATCCCGAGCGTGTCTCCAGATTAGAAGGCAAAAAGGTCAAAATCGCCGGTACATCGCCCCTTTTTCCGTTCTGAGTGCTCCAGTGTCGAATAGTTCAACTTGTTGCTCCTGGGAGATACGGTTCATCTCGCCTTGTCCTTCTATAATTTCGAGGTGTATTTCATCAGTGGTAAATCTGGCCTGTTCCAGAGCCCTCGGCTCATGCTCCAAGTTCATTAAAATCATTCATTCAGCGTTGCGACTTGCCAGATTACGCTCTATAATGTACCACCTAACGACATTTTCATTGTGCTTTCTACCTGTGGGTGACTGCGTTCTCGTGTTCATCGGTATGATGCAAACGGTCAGTGACACGCACTGAAATTTTTGCCACACTGTGGTAAACAAGCACACGAACATTGCCTCCCATTGTTTTTTTTCTGAGTCCGAGCTTCTGGGCACGTTGTTTGTGCCTATTAGAATCATTATAACCACGATTCTGGCTGGGTTCATCAACTCCACCATCCGATACAGCTGGGCTACTGTGGCACCTCCGAGTACGATCTCTGCAGTGATCCATGAGGTTCTCTAGTTTTGCAAAACTCTGCCTAAACTATCGCCCAATATCAGATGCGACGTTCAAGTGGTGGCTGCTGCATATTCACCACTAGACTCTAAGTTGATCGACTGAAACATGCTCGTATGTCCGTATCTAGGACTCATGTGAAGCTGACTTTAATTTGATTGTTCTTCAGCATGTCAAATAAACGCGACACTTTCTTCATTGGTATCTCCTGTATCTTCCTGTCCGAGGTTTTTGAGGTTTTGCTAGTCTCGTTACGGTAGCAGATCCTGTTTTTCTCACTTCTTTCGAGGAGAGCTCTACTCTGCCGGTTCATCGATTGTTCCATAGGGTGCTGTCACCCCGGATTCTGGCACACTCTTGTTGGCCACAATCAGCCCAGCCGATTCCACCAGCTGCTGCATGGTTCTTCACTAGCTGCTCCACCATTTCTACCGGGTGCTGTTGGAACTTGCATTTCTGTTGTCTGACACAATTCGCGCGGCGCCAGAATCTCCATCAGGGACTGCCCACAAGGAATACTCCCTGCGGTTAATGATCGTTTCATCGTTGCTAATTCTAGTCGTTCCGAACGCTCCTTATATTCCTGCCTCAAGCGTTCTATCTTCTCTACTTGATTCTTGTGACAAACATCAAACAGTCTTCTCCACTTATCTGTATCCCTTAAGTTCTGACCAAGGTTTTTCTCACTCGGTCCAGCTCGTCCTTTGTTTCGTTCAGATTTTCCATCGTTTCATTCGTCTGTACTTCTTCTTTTTCCACTCTAGGTCTCTTGGCCGACACCGCAGCTTTCAATTGTGAGCTAAACGAGGCAGCCTCGCTACTCATTTCCTGATGGAAAACTCGATGTTTAGTCCTCAGACTGGGCCTAGGCCTGGCTGGGAGACGCATCTCTCCAGGCTTGTACATCCTTGTGGTACTCACACCGGGTTCGTGCGCAAAATCGCTTCCTGAGAGAGCTCCATTTCTCCATCGCATAACAAGAAGACTTTGGCGGTCCACCACTCCTTGCCCGCCGCAAGCCACCATCAGCAAGACTTCAGTGGGGCGATCCCCACGGTTTTTATGCCCTAGGATGTTGATCAGAGCAGCCGTCAACATGGTCACCTTCGGGTCATTCTGGGCATAATCTCTCTCCAGCAGCCTGCGAAAAAGCTCGTCTATGACTGGTCCTAGATCTGCATCGGCCAAAACATTTGTTGAGAAAAATTATTTTGAATATTGAATGCAATAAGTTGATTTCGCAAAGTTGAAGTTCAAAGACTAAATTGATCAATCAGGATCTAGAAATAAGATTTTTACTATCATATCTGTCAACATTGCTCCAAAATCATATTAAAACTGACTTAAAAACAGTCAGATAAGCAAAGTTTCTGTTCCTACTTCGTCATCGTCCAAGAGATTGAAGTTCAGGCTAGACGCACCACCTACTGAGGCACTGCCGTCGTCCCTTCCCGCTGGATCAGGGTCCTGCTCCATCGGTTCTTCCGGTTGACGGTCTTCTTTCTTCTCCTCATCTCAAATTTCATTTTTTTCTGACCCTGAAGGACCTTGCTCGTCGTTTATCGTTTCGAGTGGAGGCTTCGGCACCACTAGCTTGTCAGCTGACGGGTCTTCCATTTCTCCGTGTCTAATCACAATTTCGTGACAGTCCAAGGGCGCTAGAGTAGCCCTATTCAGCAGTTTCCTAGTTATTGCCAACTCTGGTCTCACATTCTTCACTATCAGTGTGGCCTCCTGCAAGTCAGCCTTGCCTATCATGGTAGTTGGCGCCAGGTCCAACGTCGCCCATTCTTCCTCGAATCTTCCTGGTTTTGGAGTGGCCGCGTTGCTCATCCTTTTCCTCGTGGACTCATCCACATAAACAAGCTGGGTGTATTGCAGCACGGCAGTAATTCTGTCTATGAAGCACGGGTCCATCGATTCAGAGAATTTCGCTATCCTTCTTTCGTTGATCTCGAAGGCTCTCAAACTGGGAGTGAGTTCCACGGAGTCTGCTACGAGCAACATCCTCTTAATTAAGGGAATATAGGGTATTTCTTCTGGTAGCTTTTTGTTGTCGCCCCAGTCTTCAGTTTCTTTTCTCACATTCTGGTATGGGACTATTACACGAAGAAATCTAGTTATTTCACCATTAGGGTCTCAAATTCCAGAGCTTTGGGAACACCTCGATATGCTCTCTGTCCACTTCGTCCATGCGATCACGGAAGTGATCATTGAAGTTATCTGCTGTCATATCTGGCTTTGCGATTTTCGCGAACAGTAAATCCTCACTCAACAACTCGCGTAGCACGTTTGGCTCACACCAATTGAGTATGCTCCTGTCCACTGCTGAAATGAGGTTCAGGTGCAACAACGACTTTCTATAGGCTTCCACTTTTGCATCAGGGAACGCGAACACTGCTGGACTATATAGTCGTCACAAACTCGATGACTCCCCTGATCAGTGCTAAGGGATCTGTTCCCATAGCTAGGCTTAAATCGGTTAGGGGCATGCCCCCCGCATAACTTCGCACATCCTCTTCTTTTTCTTTTGTCTTGTCTTCTCCGGTTTTAAAGTGATTTTGTTGTAGGAGGTATGGCATGAGAGTATGTGTCAGATCCCGTATTTTAGACCAGGAGCCCATGGACCTTTTATGTCGAAGTTTTTCGAATTTTCCTCCCATTTGCTCGGGGTAACGGGTTAAATTTGTCAATCCTCCCTATTTTCCATGCCCGATCGCAATTAATGTCAGGGCCCATCCTGTCGGAGATTTTGTATTCCTTCAGTGAGCAGCACTGCTTGTCCTGTAATGAAATTTTCTGCTCCAAGCGTCACGAACGTTCCCAGAATTACTAAGATAGATAATTTTGTGATGACTTTGAGGAATTCCCTCAATAGATAGCAAATGAGTCTCGGTTAAATGTTCGCCAGGAAGGACGTGGTCCATCCTGCTTCCAATCCTTCTGACATGCTATCCGTCCTCTCGAAACCTTCTTCTACTCTCACGTTCTGCGTCCAAAATGCATCGATCGCTATCTGGAACATCCTGTCCATGAACACTGCTAATTTTTCTTCTTCATTTTCCGCTAAATTTAATTCTCTCACTAGGTAAGCGTGGATCTTAGTGATCATCGTTGGGCCCTCCATTCCTTTGAACCACAGATCATTAGACATACCACTCTCACTTGATGATCATCGCCGATTCCCGGTTTCAACTTGTTCTGTCTGCTGAAACTGGACAGCTCCAATCCCAACACTTCATCTGACACCAGCATGTGTAGCGAATGAACCTTGAAACCTCCCATAGCGCATGAGATATCCGACCACACTGCAGGCAATTCCGACCTAACTGGCCTCATTTTCTTCGCCTCCACTTGGCGGTTCAGGGCAGGTAAAATCACATCATGTTTCATTTCTGAGGGTAACGCTATCATTGCATACACAAATTTTAGGCCATCCGGGAGGTGTGCATATCCTGGTGATAACACGAACACTGACTTTGGCGTTATCTTCTGGAACCCGCCTTCCTATAACACGTCCATGATCTCGCCCATGGACTCCGGAATGTCTTTAATTGCTGGCCACACCGAATCTTCCGCGGTTGTTGGCTCTCTGAGTCTGCTCAGGAGACCTCTTCTATGCAGGTGATCATTAATAATGACGAACACGGTCGCAATCGGATTCACGTCCGTTTGTCGTTGAACCCCAATTGCCCATGATGTCGATTGCATCCAATCCATGTCGTTTTCCGCCAACATTTTACATCGGGCGAAACAAGGACTTAGAGGTATGTCTGGAGTCCGAGCTCGCAATCATTGATATCTTTACTTTCCTCATCTCTGCTTTGTCGTACGGGGCGAAGATGGTCTCGTCTATTCGGAATTTGAGTTCACCGTGTCTATCAGCATCACTTTTTTGGGCTAATTTTTTTTCGGAAAGGCTCTTTCTTTCACATGAGCTGGAAGCGCTCGTACTTGTTTAAACATCTTCACTTGTTGCCCCGTTGGTGCTCTACTTGTCAAGAATCTCCCTGGTCTGTCCTCTCTAGTCTGCTCATTATAATTCATCCTTACATCTTGTAAGGGTATGGCATTCACGGGATCCATGTTATTGTTTGAGGGCAGTCCCTCAAGATCAGCAAACCGTGATGCTGTTGTAGAGCTGAAGTTGAAGTTCCATCGGTTCTTCCGGTTGACGGTCTTCTTTCTCCTCCTCATCTCAAATTTCATTTTTTTCTGACCCTGAAGGACCTTGCTCGTCGTTTATCGTTTCGCAGCATGTGTAGCGAATGAACCTTGAAACCTCCCATAGCGCATGAGATATCCGACCACACTGCAGGCAATTCCGACCTAACTGGCCTCATTTTCTTCGCCTCCACTTGGCGGTTCAGGGCAGGTAAAATCACATCATGTTTCATTTCTGAGGGTAACGCTATCATTGCATACACAAATTTTAGGCCATCCGGGAGGTGTGCATATCCTGGTGATAACACGAACACTGACTTTGGCGTTATCTTCTGGAACCCGCCTTCCTATAACACGTCCATGATCTCGCCCATGGACTCCGGAATGTCTTTAATTGCTGGCCACACCGAATCTTCCGCGGTTGTTGGCTCTCTGAGTCTGCTCAGGAGACCTCTTCTATGCAGGTGATCATTAATACTGACGAACACGGTCGCAATCGGATTCACGTCCGTTTGTCGTTGAACCCCAATTGCCCATGATGTCGATTGCATCCAATCCATGTCGTTTTCCGCCAACATTTTTACATCGGGCGAAACAAGGACTTAGAGGTATGTCTGGAGTCCGAGCTCGCAATCATTGATATCTTTACTTTCCTCATCTCTGCTTTGTCGTACGGGGCGAAGATGGTCTCGTCTATTCGGAATTTGAGTTCACCGTGTCTATCAGCATCACTTTTTTGGGCTAATTTTTTTTCGGAAAGGCTCTTTCTTTCACATGAGCTGGAAGCGCTCGTACTTGTTTAAACATCTTCACTTGTTGCCCCGTTGGTGCTCTACTTGTCAAGAATCTCCCTGGTCTGTCCTCTCTAGTCTGCTCATTATAATTCATCCTTACATCTTGTAAGGGTATGGCATTCACGGGATCCATGTTATTGTTTGAGGGCAGTCCCTCAAGATCAGCAAACCGTGATGCTGTTGTAGAGCTGAAGTTGAAGTTGATCCCTGCTGCTATCAACCAGTCCACTCCAACGATCGGGTACACTCCATTTACTGACAGTCTCGCGCCATTCAGCATTCTCATCGCATCAGCTGCAAGTCTTACCGTTAGAAGGTTCAGCTTCATTAAATCTTGCTTGTAAACATACCAGGGGGACGGTATTGGTCTTAACAAAATCAGGAAATTTCTATCTTAATGTCGCTTTTCCCTGCTTGTACTCGTCGTCGTTTCAGATCTGGAGGTGCCTGAGGTCACATCGGTCGTTTGATTGACTGGTTCCAACCTTCGTCGGGGATGGATGGTTCTCATTATTGGTGCTTCACCCGGTCGATCCAACACGTATGACCTCTGTTCTTGCTCACTCGAGCTCTGCATCGTTTCTGGAACGGCTGTTACTGATCCCAAGCGTGTCTCCAGATTAGAAGGCAAAAAGGTCAAAATCGCCGGTACATCGCCCCTTTTTCCGTTCTGAGTGCTCCAGTGTCGAATAGTTCAACTTGTTGCTCCTGGGAGATACGGTTCATCTCGCCTTGTCCTTCTATAATTTCGAGGTGTATTTCATCAGTGGTAAATCTGGCCTGTTCCAGAGCCCTCGGCTCATGCTCCAAGTTCATTAAAATCATTCATTCAGCGTTGCGACTTGCCAGATTACGCTCTATAATGTACCACCTAACGACATTTTCATTGTGCTTTCTACCTGTGGGTGACTGCGTTCTCGTGTTCATCGGTATGATGCAAACGGTCAGTGACACGCACTGAAATTTTTGCCACACTGTGGTAAACAAGCACACGAACATTGCCTCCCATTGTTTTTTTTCTGAGTCCGAGCTTCTGGGCACGTTGTTTGTACCTATTAGAATCATTATAACCACGATTCTGGCTGGGTTCATCAACTCCACCATCCGATACAGCTGGGCTACTGTGGCACCTCCGAGTACGATCTCTGCAGTGATCCATGAGGTTCTCTAGTTTTGCAAAACTCTGCCTAAACTATCGCCCAAAATCAGATGCGACGTTCAAGTGGTGGCTGCTGCATATTCACCACTAGACTCTAAGTTGATCGACTGAAACATGCTCGTATGTCCGTATCTAGGACTCATGTGAAGCTGACTTTAATTTGATTGTTCTTCTGCATGTCAAATAAACGCGACACTTTCTTCATTGGTATCTCCTGTATCTTCCTGTCCGAGGTTTTTGAGGTTTTGCTAGTCTCGTTACGGTAGCAGATCCTGTTTTTCTCACTTCTTTCGAGGAGAGCTCTACTCTGCCGGTTCATCGATTGTTCCATAGGGTGCTGTCACCCCGGATTCTGGCACACTCTTGTTGGCCACAATCCGCCAAGCCTATTCCACCAGCTGCTGCATGGTTCTTCACTAGCTGCTCCACCATTTCTACCGGGTGCTGTTGGGACTTGCATTTCTGTTGTCTGACACAATTCGCGCGGCGCCAGAATCTCCATCAGGGACTGCCCACAAGGAACACTCCCTGCGGTTAATGATCGTTCCATCGTTGCTAATTCTTGTCGTTCCGAACGCTCCTTATATTCCTGCCTCAAGCGTTCTATCTTCTCTACTTGATTCTTGTGACAAACATCAAACAGTCTTCTCCACTTATCTGTATCCTTTTAAGTTCTGACCATGATTTTTCTCACTCGGTCCAGCTCGTCCTTTGTTTCGTTCAGATTTTCCATCGTTTCATTCGTCTGTACTTCTTCTTTTTCCACTCTAGGTCTCTTGGCCGGCACCGCAGCTTTCAATTGTGAGCTAAACGAGGCAGCCTCGCTACTCATTTCCTGATGGAAAAATCGATGTTTAGTCCTCAGACTGGGCCTAGGCCTGGCTGGGAGACGCATCTCTCCAGGCTTGTACATCCTTGTGGTACTCACACCGGGTTCGTGCGCAAAATCGCTTCCTGAGAGAGCTCCATTTCTCCATCGCATAACAAGGAGACTTTGGCGGTCCACCACTCCTTGCCCGCCGCAAGCCACCATCAGCAAGACTTCAGTGGGGCGATCCCCACGGTTTTTATGCCCTAGGATGTTGATCAGAGCAGCCGTCAACATGGTCACCTTCGGGTCATTCTGGGCATAATCTCTCTCCAGCAGCCTGCAAAAAAGCTCGTCTATGACTGGTCCTAGATCTGCATCCGCCAAAACATTTGTTGAGAAAAATTATTTTGAATATTGAATGCAATAAGTTGATTTCGCAAAGTTGAAGTTCAAAGACTAAATTGATCAATCAGGATCTAGAAATAAGATTTTTACTATCATATCTGTCAACATTGCTCCAAAATCATATTAAAACTGACTTAAAAACAGTCAGATAAGCAGATTTTGATCTTAAGATACATTAAAAATAAATTCAATCTAAAATCTTGGAAAGTCATCTAAGACTGGACAGTCCAAACTTTAAATCCATTCCTAAAATTATTGTTTGAGCATTCGTGATCACTAATCCTTCCAAACTCAAGATCCAAGATCCTTTTAACATAACAACATAACACTTTACACATAACACAACACATCCTACGCTCGACCTACACTCAACATATACTCAATTAAAATTTCGTGTGTAATTACACGTCTGTGTTTGTATCAGAAAATGTCACATCTATAAGCGCATACAATTCGCGAGGATGCACTATGCAGTCCACCTTGATTTGGGTCGTGCACCGGAGGTGAGAGTTCTTACACCCACTCTCCACCAAGAAGTCTTTCAGTCTTGTCAGGGATATAACCAAATCTTCAGGGTCTACATGCTGCTTTTCACCAAGAAGCATAAGTACTTTTCTGGTAATTGCGAAGCCGCCGGAGGCAAAGCTGATATACCTACTATTCCTGGTCTTTTCTTCCACAAAAAATCTATGTTTTTACTTTTCCTCTTAAAATCTGCTGCTAGCGCTGTTCTAAAGCTCATGTCCGCGGTAACAGCCATCGCACACGTCCTATCTGTAAATATAAAATCATTATCTGTTAGTATTATGCTACTTCAGTATTCATTTGGCAAGTTAAAGTATGATTCTAGTACTCTCGATATGTCTGGTTCCTTAGGGCCTTCCTCTGTTTCTGCCTCTAGGTCGCCTGTTTATCTTGCACTTTTTAATTTCTTTATTTATAATTTTTCAGTGTGGGTAAATGCTACCCCCACTTCCCGGACAAACATATCCATCGACGTCTCCGTCGATCGCATAACGGATATTAGGTTAAGGTTGGACGCAGGAAATGAGCAATTGCCTTTCCGGGGCCGACCAGGAAGGAGCATCTTTGTCATCCTTCATGTATTTCTCGCTCTCGCGATCTACGTCCTGAATCGTGACACTGGTTTCCTTTGGATCTGATGTCATTTCGTTCAGCCACTCCCAGATGGCGCAGGTTCGTTAATACTTGTTCGTACGACTGCTGCTGCTCGTCGTCAAACTCCTTTACAGGTTTAGACCGATCGTCGATCCATTCCTTGCCTTGATCATCAACAATGTCCAAATCCTGTGACCCTGCTATCTCTTCTAGACCCACTAGGTCTTCAACTATCCTTTTCAGGTCTATCCTGTCCATTACGAAGTCCTCCCAGTATTGATTATGTTTCTTAGCGGGTCCTGTCTTGTCACTTTGTCTTATTTGCATTGAAAAGGGTAGATCCGGTTCAATGTTCTTGTGAACCTCTATATGTCCTCTTCCGCATAGGGTAAGATTTCCTCATCCGCCTCAATTGTTTCAATAGGTTCCAGGTTTAGCGGTGGATATTTCCTTCTTCCAGCGCCTCATTACCATCATTCTTTTCCCTGGTACCTTTATCATTGACCTCGCAAGCAGGGTCCATCATCAGATAATCGCCCTCCTCAATATCTTGAGGTGAAGGACAGTCCTCTGTTGATGGGTTGTGTGGTTAATTCTTTTCAAATTGCGCAGCTTGGCCGGTAGTTAGTCTGTAAAAACTTCCCTCTTGATGCACCGCCGTTCTATGAACGGTCGTCTCCACCTTTCAGAAGTTTTTTGTTCATTTCGGTGGTTTAACGTTCTGAAAAACCCACACGTAGTCTCCTACCGTGTAAGTTTTTGCAGCAGCTGTTTTCTTTTCAAACCTTTTCTTCTGCCTCGCCTGAGCTTGTTGCGTGTTGCGTCTCCATAAATCGTTCAGCTCTGGCTGACATCCGATTACATCCATTACATATACTTGTGGCGATAAAACCTTTTCTTTTTTTTTAGATAAAAGAAAGTCAATGGCAAAGACTTTTCATGTCCATTAAACATCATGTGCAGACAAACTCCTGAGGTGGAAGGCTGCGTACTGTTATAAGCTCCCATCACTTGTGGGATATAGGTATAGATCACGATATCTATCCCAATCAGCCATACATCGGGAACAAAACAACCTCAACATCGACACCAGAGTTCGGTTTTGTCTTTTCACTAAGCCGTTTGTTTGGGGATGATACGTCGTGGAATGAGCTTGAGCTACTTGAGAACGTCTCATGAGCTCCTTAGTAAGTTCTCCTACAAAAGCTGTTCCATTGTCCGATTGGAATGTCATTGGACATCCATGTCTTGCTATCCATGTATTGATCAGATGATCGAATGTCTCTTCGGCTGAGGCAGTTATGCAGGGTACGGCCTCTGCATACTTTTTGAAGTGATCGATCATCACTAGAATCTGATTTTAGCTACTGTCTGTCATACAATACTTCTGCTGATCGATCTTCACTACCTCATTGAACTCTTTTGACTCGCGTTGTATTTGTATAGGACCTTGTCCTCCTCTCTCCGTTTGCTTGCAACGATCATATCCCTGTTCAGATATCACCTTCCCTCTTTCTGCGTATAGCATACTCTCAAGTTTCCGTATATATCCTCCTCCATATCTCCTTTGTCTGGTGCCCCATTTTCGATCCACCTTTTCAAGTTACTTATCATGTGGTCATTTCCCTGAGCTCTTAGTAAGTCCGAGGGTCTGTATCCCGCCTTCAAATATGTCTTCATGACCCTCAAGTGACCGTTTAGCTGATCGGGCTGATGCACGTCATCTACCGTCTTAATACACCAAATTTTTGCCAATGGCTCTCTCTCTCTTGTTTGAACGGCTGAAAATCAGTCCTGACTGACTCTTTCCGCGGTTAAAGGCTCATCGAACATTTTGATACCGCTTTCATCTCCAGGTCATCTGCCGCGTTATCAAAGACTTCCTCACTCTGGATCAGGTGGCTCTGTCATTCCGCTGGATTGACACAGCCGAATCCTCCGGCGAGCGAAAGAAAGAACATTAATGTTTTTAATCAAGAACTAATCACAAAAAAGAGGGTCGGAATATTCTAGGTAAATTTTTAAAAACTTGAATTGCGGCGGAATATTTCTGATAAATCCAGAAAGTAGCCAAATTTGGCAGAAAACGGACAGAAAAACAGAACAACCGAAGTGACCAGTGAAAAACGGTCAAGAAAAAACAGAAGAAAAAACGAAGTCTCTTATCGTGACGATCACGCACGATAACACATTAGTGGAAGCCAAAAAGAAGAAAGGAGGCTTCAGTGGATAGCAGGAAGGATCAGTATTCTCCTCAGCCACGAAGTTGGAGAAATAACAACGTTACTTCTTGAACAGCACGGAATCGGAGGCCCGGCGCCCAGAGACTGTTATATTATGAGAGACTGTGATAAACTGACTTTTTAGCTTCTTTAATGCCCTGAACGATTGTTTGTTATTTTGGAGCATGAGTAGCTAGGAAGAGGACAGGGTCAATCTATCTTCAATGGATATAGTATGTAACTGTCACTAAAAACATAATAATAGGATATTCGAGACGTGTTTTTAATAGCAATCACGTAGTCTGGGGATGCGAGACCCAGCTATGTGTTTGTCTTCGCATGAAAAAGAGAGCTGATCAAAAGTTGTTTGGCTGATGGCCTAAAAATGGTAACTTTTTACTTAGCCCTAAACAGACCAGAAAATCAACTGGCTAGGTCTAGACGGTGAAAAACGAGTAGATTTTAGGTAACTGACGCCGGCCAGTCGTCAATATGTGCTTTTTTTACGCTACGTCACTATGTAGTAATTAAGCGAATGTTACATAGACGTTTTTATAGCGCTCCTGAGTGGGCCTGTTTAAGGCAAAAGACCATCATAATCACCAAACGTTTCAGCGACAAACCCTCCGCTCCTGGTGTGTGACCGAGTTAGAGGCCTTAATGTCCTGTATTGTACTAGGGGGAAGGTACTGACCCTCCGCCTGGTACTATTTAGCTTTTTGACTTAGTTAAGACCAAAAATTCCGGGGGCCGGAGGGTTGAGCGCGAAGTCTAGAGCCCGCTTATCCCAAGGCCCTTGGACCAAAAACCATTAAAGAGCAAGCGCAAAAACCAAACAAAAATAGCGTATAACGAAGAAAAAAAACAAACACAAAAATGCTACTACGTAGTTCGAACCCCCTAACTAAAGAAACCGCGCAGAAAAATACCTAGTAGAATTTGGGGAAAATAGAATTATTTCGATTAAAATTTTTGTAATTTTTCCGAATTAAGACATTATATTTTGAGAATCAAGTTTTTGAGTTCTTAGAGTTGGAGCGATAGATTTTTTTGCGTTAGGAGCGTGCTAGCACAACAATCTAGGTTGCTGGGGCAATTTTTGAGTAACCCTCCGATTTGCTCCGTGGATAGAGCTAGAGACTTAATGATTGGAAAAGGAAGGAATCGGAGGGCCCAAATTTGAGAGTTTTTGGCCAAATTTTTTTTCCAAACCATTTTTGGTCCAATTTTTTACTTTTTTCCAGTGCCGTACAGAGCTAATACGCTCATTGCAAGAATTTTAGGCATTTTCAGTAAGAAATGCGGAAAAAGTCTCTGAGAACCCCTATAGGTGGTGAAAAAAAGCCAACTTAACGAACGCGTTTTTGGTGATTTCTCAAAGACTAGCCATTGGATTGGAATAATTTTGATACCATAAGTCGATGCTTTTGACCATTTTTCTGAATTGCAACCGTTTTTAGGTTGGTAATTTCAGGAGAGAAAATTTTTTTATAGAATTTGTTAGTTCGGAGGGTCCAACTTTTAGCGAACCCTCCGAGCGGCAGAAATTTTTTTAAAATCACATTTTTATCCTCTTGGGAGGGTTGACTGAGTCGGTCAACCTAGTTTTAAGTAAGTTAGACTGCAATCGAAGGCTTTGTAGCGGTGAAATTATCTGTTTATTTTGTGATTTTTGGGGAACCCTCCGTAGCAGCCCTCCGGAGTCAGCTAAGCCTCTTAGCAACCGTCCTTAGCAGAAATTTTTCACCCAACCCTCCGAGACGATTAAAATAACCCCCAGAGTGAATTTAACTTGTTTTGACTCTTTTTGAGACCAGCAGGAACCCCCTTAAGGCGAAACTTGAAAAATATAGAATTTTGAGGGTACCCTCCGAAGTAACCCTCCGGTGTGACTTAAACCTCTTATTGACCCTCCTTAGTGAATTAAGAGGGGCCGTCCGAAGCAACCTAGTTGTTAAGGTACCCTTCGAGGTAACCCTCCGAGGTAACCCTCCGAGGTAACCCTCCGAGGTAACCCTCCGAAGTGACTTAGGCCCTTTAACAACCCTCCTTAGTGAAAATTTGGAGGTTCCCTCCGGGACAATTTAAAGATCCTTAGATATCCTTTTGAGGTCTAAATAGAAGGTCGACTACTTACGAGACGTGTATATTGGGAGAATAGTGGCCCAGTTGACCCAGAGATTCGCGATTAACTTTGGATTTTAAATCGGGCTCATCAAAAGTATCCGAACAAATTCTTTTGATTGTGGTTTTGGTTGTGTGGTTGCCTTGAGCTACTTAATAGGAGGGCGCGGGCAATCCAGGAACACATAAAAGAAGGCCTCGGTGAGTTTATTAGACAAGACAAACTCATTTGAGAAGACAAAGTTGTTCCCTACTCTCGTGCACTCGGAGCTGTCCGGATGTGGTAGAGCTTTTGCTTAGTTTCTAGATATTTTTGATCAAGAGGTTGCCTTGAGCTACGTAGTAGCACAGCTCGGGCAATCGCAGGACAAATAAAAGAAGACCTCGGTGAGCGTATTAGATAGGACACACTCACTTGAGAAGACGGTGATCTGGGCTTTGTTCTTCTGGGGTGTTCCAATCGAAGCAAGTCTTTTTCTCTAAGGCTAAGTTTTATTTATCTGTTACTGAAACCATCAATGCTCTTTTATAAAATATTTGTCTGATTTTAAACAAAGCATTGATTTTATACATCTATAGCGGTAAAGTGATACTGAACAAAAAGACGCTGTCACCTATAGGATATTCTTATCTGATTATCAATTTTGTTTTTATTTTTAGTTATAGTATCTTGTGAAGTTTTGTGATACTATCATACTAGGTGACTGAGTGGAATTGGTAACAACTTAACGCTGAGCAGGCCTTGTGTGTAATTTTAGCTGAGTCCTTAGTAGCATCTCTAAGAGATTGGAGGGATATTTTTGATATTGAAGGAGTTGAGTAGGCACGCTTAGGCAAGTTTTTCAAATTTATTTTTGTAGTTTGTGCATTGGCGTCACAAGAATTTTTTTTTCACAAAACATGCTGCGTAGAGACTCGCTAGGAGAAACAGCTAAGATTCCCAGGCTGAGGTTTAGATCACGGCGTAGCCAATCCTCGATTAGTAGCATCACGTACGTTTTTGCTTGTGAAGCAGCAAGTGAAGGTCATAGTGATATTTCAGTGAGCGGAAGGAAACTAAGAAGTGAGAAGAATCGAGATGGTAAGGAAGAACGGGACGCCGAGGCCGGAGCGGCTATCGCGACGCCAACTGACCCCTTGAAGGAGCAAGTGAGCAAGCACTAATCCGACCCGACCACCACCATCGCGAGGACCTGGAAGAGCCTGGCGAAGCACCTGAGCGGGAAGAAACTGGGGAAACTCAAGAGCCCTCTGAGCGTTCCGAGGTAGGAATACGAGAGGAACTGTTGTTTAAGGGGCAGTCTAAATCAGAGACAAAGGCATTAGTCGGATAAAGGAACAATCGTTTGCAGTCAAGCAGGGCAAGAACGCGATGATGTCGAGCATAATTCCAAGAGAAGAGCAACCAAGTTCAAAAGCGAAAAGAAGCTTCAAGACGATGTACGATGAGCGCATGACGTCGCTCCGATTTGATGAATTGTCCTCTGGATATGACAGTCTAGTGCTGATGCACTCGGACATGGACTTCACACCTAGCCCGAGACAGGAGGAGAGCAACTAAGCGTCGTCTGACTCGCCAATTAGACCAATGTCAGATGGGATAACGGTGGGAGCATCGCCGTCATACGACAGGCTGATGATCTCGATTGGCACACAGATGAGTGGTGCATCGTCGAGTACCCGGCTGCAACCTCAATTGACGTCATCGTCCTGGGTCTTACCCCAATGCTGAAAACGGCTAGCGACTTGAGTGACATGTTTGCCGGTGTAATGACAGGCCTTGAAGAACTACGACACGATATGACCAAGAGGATGGATCTAGTCAAAGAAATAGTACAAAAAGGCCAGGAAAGATTGAGAGACGAGCTGATAGATCTGAAGTCACAAGCGAGAATTGATCATACCCAGCTGATTCGGGACACCGATCAGTGCCTGGCGGAAAACTTGGCGCTGGCGAGCAAGGAGTCACAAGAAAGGGACGTTTAAATGACGAGAGAGATCGAAAGATTATTGAACGATCACGACAAAACCTACGCTCACACGATGACTAACCTGGAGAAAAGGTTAGATGCCAAGGCTGACATTATGATGCGGAAGCTTGATGAGATCTTGAGCAGTGGCAACCGGGAGAATTGTCACGCTCCAACGGAGGACTCACGCCAAACGACTGACGGGGCGGAGCCCCCGGTTATGCAGGGGCTCAGCCGAGATCAAGAACCAGTTTTGAATCTAACCACAGGGAGAGACCCAGGACAGACCCGTCGAGGGCGGGTCGGACGAATCCGGCCCCGCCAGAGGCGGAAGCGACGTCGGGGGCACAGACATCGACAGTGCCACAAGTCAGATTGGTGCCAGATCTGACTACCATCTCACAGGACACTACGATGTACGCTTCGATATTTGAGCCTTTAAATAGATCTCTCAAAAAATTCATCGCCAAACTCTCGAAGTCAACCGAGAGAGGAGAGAGGTCAAGAAGGACACTCAAAAAGTCGAAATCATAGAATGACGAATCAGATGACTGCATCGACACCTGGACAGAGGTGATGAAGTTACATTTTGAGGAAGAGAATCTCTCCAAGAAATAGGAATGCAGCGCAGTGACGAGCAATCTAGAGGGCACTGACCTAAGCTGTGTGATGGCGAAAAAGACTAATGAACGAGACAGCGCTCGCAAAATATTCGACACCTTGCTGAACCTCTTCGGCTCGGGTGTACAGGGTCATCAAGCTATTTTGAAGTTTGAAAAGAGGCGTCAAAAAGATGACGAATCCAATGACAAGTTTTTGGATAACCTCGATTTACTCAGAAGGAGAAGCTACCCTGACGAGAGGATATCGAAGCGGAACTTGGCTACTGTCTCAAAATTCATGGAAGGAGTAAAAAGTGATGAGCTAAAAACCATGTTAGCCACACACTTCACCCTATCGCTGGATCAAGTGCAAAAACCCGATGATTAGCGCATGAAGTTGCGTGAATACTTGCTCATCGATACAGCAATTACCGGCTGCTACAGTGGAACAAATCGATACAGCAATTACGGCAGCTACAGTGGAACAAATACTGGCGGGAATTCCAGTTGGTATAGACCCCGTGACGACATGGATAAGAGGAGGTCATGTGCGAATTGTGGTTCGATGGATCACCATGTTTCAGCCTGCTCTACTTACAAACAAAATATGAAGGTGATAAGATACTTTCTCGACGACGGTGATGCAACCGAGGATAACCATAAAGAGTATTAGAGAGGGCTCATAATGAAATATGGACCGAGATGCTTTTTCTGTAATTTGGAGGGACATTTCAAGTCGAATTGCACTCATTTCTGGGATGCAGTAGCGGACGCGAAGCATTACCGCCATGAAGAGGCACTTTCGGGGTCAAGGCTAGTCGAGCCCGCCTAATGAATGAGCCGAATCACGGAAGAAAGAGGGGAGAACAGGCACATTCACAACCATTAGGGTGAGGACCTTACCAGATGAGAAGATTGCCTCGAGCCTGGAAGTAGAGTCAGCCGGAGCGCTCAAAGATGAGTATGGCCCAGCGGCACGGACCGCATTACAGAATGTTCAACAGGAATTGACCACCAAAGAGGTTGAGCAATGGGCAAGCTCAGAGTTAGAAAAACAGAGCTGCGAGAGAATTTTGACATTCTAGGAAGAACAACGAAAGAAGAGGACAACCAGGAACCCAGGAAGCAGGGTCTGACATTGAATGTCATCTCGGGAAAGACCTTCGGCATGACAAGAGAGGGGACGAAAATAATGTCGATCTTGTCGGTCGCGGGCCATCAGGGGGTGAAGAACTTGAGCGAGCCGACCGACATCACGGCAGTACACCTGGACATCTACGCGGACCACCTGAGACAGAAAGACACCAAACTGGATTCTAGGGCAGTGAGAGAAATGCTCACAACAGGTGGACCGAGGCTAATGAAAGTAGGTGGACACTACATTGAAGTTTATGGCCCATATCTAATTCTCATGAACGTGGACGGCATAAGCATTTACACTAAAGTTCACGTGACCGTTGCAAGTGAATAGGTAGGCGGGATCTACATCGGTCGAGAAGAACTTAAGGTCCGACGAATCGGACAGGACGCCCTGTTCGAACAAGACGCAGTCCACTTAGGCTGTGAAGCCGATCTGGCCGCGCATGTACTAGACGTACAGGGTAGACAACTCTCCGTGAAGTGACTATTAGACACAGGAGCAGTGGTCAGTGTCATGCCTGTGAGCACTTGGACCGACATGAGTTTTGACAGGTCGGATCTGGTTCCGACTAAAATTAGACTGGCAGCTGCTAATCAGGGTGCAATATACGTGACCGCCAGGATCCCTATCATCTCGTTGCAGCTAGGAGGGAGACATCTCTGGATGAGTTTCCTGGTCGTCAAGAATCTTTATGAGTCCGACCAGTTCATCCTAGGACGGGATTTTGTGCCCAACTTCGATGTCACGATTAACCTCAACGACGGGTTAATAAGAATCAGGGACCCAGAGAGGAAGTATCAAAAGTAAAAAGAAGCCAATTAATAAAGTCTTGATTAACCAAGCAAAGGTGCCATTTTTCCCAGATCGGAAGGTTATGTTAAAACCACATTAGGCTGTAATAGCGACATTTAGGATGAGGAATCTGAATGAGTTTAGTAACAGCAGACAGGTGTGTCTGGTTCCCAATCCAAACGGTAAAAGCTCAGCTTTTTTAGGAAGAAGCTTCTCACTCACTCAAAGCGGACTTTGTGTGAGTGTGTTGTTGAAGCAACAACGTTGACGATACAAAGAGGCAAGAAAGTTGGTTACGCTTTGCCTCTGAGCACAGAGTATCGGAGAACTTCAAGAAATATGAAGTAACTGAATGCCCTTTACATGCCAACCAAGAATGCACAATAAAGAGGATAAGTGAATTGAAGTCTTCTAAAAAGTTGTTTTCGATGAAATCAGAGACTGACGATGGGCTCTCTAGTTGCTCAAATGTTCCTGAGAGACCAACAGAAACAGAATTAGCATCAATCAAGCCGGAGATAGAGCACTTGAAATGCAAAATTATCAGATAAGGAGCTAGACTTGCTCAGAGCGGTGTTAAGTCGGAACGCAGACGTTTTTTCGAAGCACATGGCTGATATAGGCTGCTGCAATTTAGTAGAACATGAGATAGAAATAGAAGAGGGTTCGGTACCTCATAGGGAGGGAGCTAGGAAAATGACCCCACACAAGCCCGAAGCATGCGGAAAAGAAATTGAAATGTTAATGGAATATGACAAAATCGAACCGTCGAAGTCCCCGTGGGCTTGCGGTGTGGTCATGGCAAAAAAGAAAGGGGGCAACTTAGGTTTTGTTGTGATTTCCGCAACCTGAAAGCGGTAACAATAAAGGAAGCATACCCGATTCCCCGCATCGACGAGAGCCTCTCCAAGTTAGGAGATGCAAAATTCTTCACGACGTTGGATTTGGGGTCTGCGTTCTGGCAAGTGCCCCTCAGAAAACAAGATCGAGAGAAGACATGTTTTTGTGTGAACTGGGGCTGTACCAGTGAAAAAGAATGCCGTTTGGACTATGCAATGCGACGGCTACGTTCCAACGACTAACGGCTCAAGCACTCACGAATGTAACTAAAAAGTATGGCAATCTCATAATGTGTTAAGTTGATGACGTGGTCATCCCAAAACCAACGCTGGAGGACCATATAAAGAGACTAGAGGTCTTTAGTTGCATGAAACAAGCTGGTCTGAAGTGCAAACCTTCAAAGTGCGAAATCCTGAGAAACTCAATCAAGTATCTGGGTCGCCTTGCGGATCCCGAAGCGGTTGAAGCGGTGTTTACATGGAAAGCACCGAAAACTGACAAGTAATTGATGAGCTTTCTCGGATTCGCTAACTACTACCGAGAGTTCATCAAAGGGTATGTTGACAAGATATACCTCATGTAGAAGTTGACGCAAAATGAGGGCAAAAATTCAGCTGGACTGAGGAGGCTCAGGTCTCCTTTGAGAATATCCAGCGCAAGCTTTGCGAGGCTCTGGTCCTCGGCATGCCGACAGAAAAGGGGATGTTTGTACTAGAAACAGATGCACCAGTAGTTGCGATATCGGGCATACTTCACCAGGAACAGGAGTGGAACGGGAGGACTGTTCTCAGACCAATAGCTTCCGGAAGTAAATTCTTGAGCGACACTGAAATGAATTACGGTGCACCAAAGGCGGAGATGTTTGCGGTGATCACTTTCGTTGAAAATACAGAGCCTACTTAGGGAGTGCTCATTTCAAGTTGCACGTGGACAATCGTGCTCTTGCCTGACTGAACACCTATTCGATGGACCAAAGTTACATTGTTCGTTGGATTGTGCGTCTGTCGGATACCACATAATCATAAAGCATCGAACCGCTGACAAACACCAGAATGCCGGCAGCTTCAGCAAAAATACAGAATTTTATGAGCGAATGGAAGAGAAGCAGGCCAACCAAGCAGAAATTAGGGATGGAGTTTCATTCCTGGACGAAGAGACCTACGACAAACTGCCACTCACCAGGTGGCTTGACAAGTCTGGGCACCCAATACCAGGGCACTCTGAACTTCCCGTGGAGACGGCTGTCGAGATAAAAATGTTGGCGAAAATTGATCCGGTTCCGTTGGATTTGCTAGTTCGATCAAACCTGGTGCAGCAAGATCTGACCAGGCTAGATATCATAGCCCTGCTAAACATGACGGTGAACGTGGCACCGGATGTAATGCTGAAACTCCGTGACCCGCTTGACAGAGAGGTTGAAAGGCATGACCATGAATGGATGGAGACCATGCAGAGGTTGACGATCACCGAAAAAACGGAGAAGAGACCAATAGCGTTTTGGAGTCGGGAAGCTGAACTGGACTGCCTATCGATAGTGAATCAGTTAGTGAGTTCGATTCCGAAAGATGCCTTGTGAGGACTTAGTATGTGGAGTGTGAAAAACCGATCGCTACTCAGACTGCTCAAGAGGTCAACGGACTGTTTATCTGGAGACGAAACATTGTCCGGAAAATCATGCAACTTTGGGCCCGGATAGGATGGCTTGACCGGGGAGATAATGTCGAAGCGACCAAGGGACAGAATTTTGTCCGGGGAGTCAACTTCTGAGCGACCAAGGGACAGAATTTTGTCCGGGGAGTCGAGAAACATCATACACAAATCAGAAGACGATAAAGCAGAATCCAGCGGATCAAGTGATGACTCGTAGTGTCAGCTGTCTCAGCATTGGGAGATCGGATCAGAAATCGCGATTCATTCCTTGCTAGTAGAATGGAAGCAGCGCGGGCTGGATAGAGAAGTGCAGCAAGACCCAGACAGAGGCCGATATACCTCCGACGAGGAGGGCTTAGTAATTGATAATGCCGCAGCCGAGCTTGAGTTAATAGCAGTGTCGAAACGTCAGACTAGGCTACTTCCTCATGCTACGGTCGTCCGTACCAACCTGGAACCATCAGTGCAAGAGGCAACAGCTTTGAAAAAGATATGGTGTGTTAAATTGATGGACGATGACCATGCACCGGAGACAATTGCGGAACACTAAACGTGATAAAGATATATCTGAAAGCCAGGTAACGAGGGCTCAGCAAAATGGTAGAATGACGAGTAATCTAAGGAGATGGATCAAAAATGGAGCACCTGTTAAGGATGATTTGGATGAAGACAGCTACACGGTCCTAAAGTAATTTTATTTGAAGAGAAAGGACTTGTTGTACTTGAATAAAGACGGGATCGTGGCCTGCAAACGCAAGGAAGAGGACAAAGTCCTTTACAAACTTAATTCGATAAGGCTGGCGCATTTGTATCAAACTGAATTGCTCTTTCGTTCACATGATCAGATGGGCCATCAAAGTGTATAATAGGATGCAGAAACAATTCGAATGGCCTGGTTAGAAAAGGCTTGTGAAACGTGTGTCTCTGCATGCTTGTCATATCAACAGGCGAAGGAACCCATGAAATTGAGGTTTCCCCCTGCAGTCAATTGAGTCATCAGGATTCAATGAGGTGGTGCAAATTGATCATCAGAAAATATGCATGACAGCCACGGGCTACAATCAAGTGCTGACAATGATTGATCTTTTCACGAAATACGCAGAGGCAGCTCCCTGTATGACAGCATCAGCGGAAGAAACGTGAATTAACTTGATAAAAGTATGGATAGCAAGACACGGTTGCCCCATCACATTCCAATCAGACAATGGCAAAGGATTCGTGGGTGATCTCACGAAGGAGTTAATGAAGAGGTCGCAAGTGGCACTCAACCACTTATCACCCACAAACAAATGGCCGAGTTGAAAGGCAGAATCGCAGTGGAGGTGGGCGACGAAACTCTTCCATATGCCGAAGAAGACTGGAACTGTCCAGAACAAAGTGATGTTGATAAAGGAGTGCAGCCTAATTTTCTCTTCACCGTGGAAACACGCCAGGGCAAAAGAGGAAAAGACAAGAAGAAATATATCCCGTATGGTGAGGATTTCGTCGTGGACAGGATAGTTTTGAGCGATGCAATGAACTCAAGAGATCGACCTGGTTGATGACATAGAACAAGACTGGATCGACGATCACTCTGAATCGGAAGTCGAGTTCAAACCGGATACGGAGCAGATGCATTAGCAAGAATTGACAAATCTGCCAGTGCTCGAATGGCTCCATGATCTGACAGCAGATCCGAAAGAGACAATCTTGACGATTCAAGATATCGATCAAAATAGCATCACAAACATCCGTCACGACAATACCGTGTCCAACTGGGTCGCTCCAGATATTCTTTTACGCATTCCAGAGTCCAATCTTGATCTGCTCGATCTTAGGCGATCGACGTGGACGTCGATGGATAGTTTTGTCCGGGGAGTGGGGGTAGGACTCACACACACCAAAAACCTTATGATCAAAAGAGTAAAATCAGCAACGGAAACTGGAGAGCTGGAAACGGAGGGCGAGAATGCTAAAAAACCAGTTTTAAGACGAATTTGTGAGTCATATTTTGATCTACCAAATCACAATTCAAACAATATCGTTATCACGGACTGTGATTTCAAACTCACGGAACGTACGTGCGCTATAGCGATAACCGCGGATGCATGTAAGCATGAAGACAGCACTATCGGCTGACTTTACAAGAGAGTAGAAGAATATCGAGTTTTTATGGAAACAGAGACCTGGTGTAGGAGGGATGATTGCGTTGTCCCCTGTTGCATCACAGATACCAGGGAAATATTTGTGTTTCCTGGTAACTAAGGCCACTGATAGACAACACGTAAATCGCTAAGACTTGTTACTGGCCTTGACTCGACTCAGGGATTTCCTGGTTGAGAGATTAGTTACCTCTCTCTCATTACCACTCTATGATCCCAATAGGGAAAAATTGCATCCGAGAGAACTATATGCCCTGAAACATCTGCTATTTTCGGAGACGGACATAGAGGTATTTTTACATAGGAAGTTTTCTCTGAGCATATGCTAGAGCCACATTCAAGGTTAATAGCTCGGGTTAGGTCTACTTTTTGGGCATTAGGATTAAGTTTTAGGCTGGTTATTAATTATTAGGTCTTTGTGTGATATATATATATATATATATATATATATATATATATATATATATATATATATATATATTATGTTATTTTTAGGTTATGTCTCATGTGATGCTATGTCATAGGATCCTGAAATATCCATGTACGAATGGTGACAGCGCTCAATTATGTTATTCTGACAAGATCGCAGGTGGACGATCCACCTTGATGCTAATTTTTAAACTGAAAACAAAAGAGAGTTTCAATGGACTGTTTTTAAAAGAAGTGAATGATGTTTTATTTAGAGATGAAACAGCTCAGAATTAATAATCTAAGTCGTGACTTGTTTTTTAGATCTTGATTGATCGTGCTTTGTTTATTGAATTTGAATCGAATCAGAGAAACACGACGAGATATACACGAAGAAGATTGAGTGATACCAACGATTTGATGGAATTTATCTCAGTGAGCCTAGGAACGGCTCTGGACGAGGTGTATCAGCGGTTGATCGATTGCAACTTTGGATTGGAGGAACCGGAGCTGGCGATGTTCACCGACGCACTCCTCAATGCGTTGGGACGGGAAGCTCGTGGGAAACACCCCACGGAGGTGGTCCTGTTGTTGGCCTTTGGTGCGTCCGGAATTGCCGAGAGAGGTTGTATCCGACCCATGAGATGGCGACGAGGGGAAATGTCGGGTCACGACCTAGATCGTGAACCTGGACTAGGCGAGCAGAAGGACTACCGGTTAGGGGAAATGCCTCTACCTGTTCAGCCTGTACAGCCTCTCATCGGAGCCAAGCGATCACGTGACGGGCCGGCCCATCACACTCAGCAGACTCCCCAACAGCGGCTCCTTCAGTTATAAAAGTCAGAAGAACAAAATTCAGATACAGACGGCGGAGACGAATGAAACTCTGGAGAAAAAAGACAAAGCCTGGAAGCAGTTGTGCACGAGGCTGAACCAGCTTCAGGAGAAGGCGAAAGAATGTGACGAATGGAAACGAAAATACAAGGAGCTGCAGATCCTCTTCAAAGAGGAGGAGATAAAGCACTTGAAGGAGCTCTATAATGCTAGTGTCAGCAAGTTGTCACTGGAGGTTCTGGTGATGATGAATACCGAGACGGCAGCCAAATCCAAGACTCAGGAGCTTTATAGACCCAGTGAGGTGAAGGTACTGCAGAGAGTAAGCTCACCTTCAAACGCGAGATACACGATACCTGACCCCTCGGAAACTTACCTGGCACCTCAGTTCCAGGAGAAATTTGAGCAAGTGGCCAAAGCTGCGATACAGTAAAAAAATTGAGCGAGAGACCGAAGCTTGGGCAGGATTGTTCCTACTCACCGAGCGGGCCAGTCACCATCAGAAAGGAAAAATCAACGAATCCCACAGAGCCGGCTGGTCCGTTACCGAGTGGAGACAAGGTGAGGTCGCGGATAGTTGACATTCGAAAGGACCTCGACACCCGAAGGACCTTCGTGCAAGTTGCAGCGGAACACCCCAGAGCCTGCCTTAACGGTATGACCTGGAATCCGGCGGCGATCCACCAACCGGTGCCGACGAGTTGCCAACACCTAATCATAGGAGACAGCCTGGTGAGGGATTTGAACCAAATTCTAGTAGGAGGACAAACTACTGTGATCTCCTTTGGAGGGGCTTCAGTGGCTCAAGTAATCAAAATGATGGAGCTGCAGAACAATGATAGAGTGGACACGTTGATTGTGATGTTAAGGACGAACAATGTCTCAGGGAACCCCGTCACACCCGAGGCAAAAAGGGAATCCTTAATGATCTGTCTCCTCAATGAATTGAAAGAGAAATACAGATCGAGGATTGTGGTCTTGTGTACCATCCCCCTTAACCCAGAAGTCGGGTCACCAGTAGCCGACTTCATGAATGGGACGTAACCCAGTGGAATGTGATGATCAGGAATCTGACCACAGGAAACCGCAACGAACTCCGTTTGATGGATGTCGAGAATAAATTGAGAATGGTGGACCATGATGCCTTGACAAAAGATGGTATACACTTCAATACCCAACCTGGAATACAGTGGTTAAATGGCGCATTCCAAACGAGGATAGAAGAAATCGAAGCTGAACTGCGGACAATAGTCAACCCGGTGACACGAGGTAGCCCTACCGGCAGGGTTAGATCACATGTACCTCAAGCATTAGTGAACCGTCTGGGGCCTTTGACTACGGAGGCAAACGTGGTACAGCCCTCTCGCAGCTCTGATATGAGAGAGAGAGATTGATGACCATTCCAGCTCCCCGAGGCCGATCCTTGGAGAATCGCCTTGGAATGAGGAGTGGACCACAGCAGGTGGCTCCTCAAGTGACTGCGAATACCACGGATTTTAAGGGCGTCACCCGCTCAGGGGACCTCGCGAGCAGATCCTGCAGCGGTGATAGATACGAGTAGGGTCAGTGAGCTGCTATGGAACAGAGCAGCTATCAGCCCCTGGGGAAGATATAAAGCCGACATGGCTATCAAATTGAGCATGAATACGCTAAAATGTCGTGCAGTTGCGAGAAGAATGCTCAACGGGGTTGATCCTACGGTATCTGGTCTGTACCGGATAACAGGCGTGGATTGGCTCTTAGCTGATGAAAAGCAATTCAGCTCCGCTACTACCCTTCAATTGGTGGATCTGGAGGGTCTGCCCGGATATAACACTATGGGACCATTGAACACGAGGTCATTGACGGACGTCCGTCATCAGGTCTGAGAAAGAGCTCCACCAAACCCTAGAGGGAAATTTCTGGTGGAGAACAAACACAACAACCGGTATCACAAAATGGGGAAGCAATTCGCCAAACCCCCGGGACAAACCTCAGGCGAGTATTTAAGAGATTGCCGCAGAATCACACCAGTGGAAGGCGACGAAAGAAGGCTCACGCACTTGGAATCACCCAAAGGAGAGTGTCTGTTTGCGGCTTATGACCCTCAGGAAATGAAGCTGGGGAGAATTCTGATAGTGGCCAGCTCTGAATACCTGTACATGCCCCGCTCACTCTTTTGGCCGTATGTGATTTTCTTCACAGCTCCCAATTTGGATTGGGGCCAAGCGGTGGGGATGGCGATAAGTGTGCAGAGGGTGGTAAACGTGGATCCAGAAGTAGTGATAATAGCCGGATCGAATGACCACCTGCAGAGCAGGGGCCTCCTAAACTCTCTTGTCGACGGATCAGTTCCGAGCTCGGAGGCTGTGGGAGAAGCGATCATGACGCTGCTCTCAGCCATGGTGGAGGCTGAGAAATCGATACGACAGAGTTTTGCAAGGCACTTAGTGAAGATAATCTTTGTGCTGTCTCCCGGCTATGCCATATTGCCCGAACCCCTGCAGTTTGTGTATGCTATGGTCGTCATGCTAGCGGAGGGACGATTTGATGTGATGCTACCGGCACCGAATCGACAGATGGATCCAAGTTTTTACTGCCCCTTCTGATCAGAACTCCCTACATCTCGAATGCGATCCAAGGATTCAAAGAACATAGTACGACGCGCGTCGTGTTTGACGAGGGGCTGGGCCTGGAACTTTCCAACTTCGGCCGGCAATTGGCGAATAATTTGTGGTTTAGACAGACGGACTACGTGAGGGATGAAAGAGGAAAGTTGGTCAGGAGGAATGCCCTCTCAACAGAGGAAGACCTTAAGGCTATGGCCCTGAGGACCAAACCTCACACCAATCTCTGGCTATACCTGTCTCTCGGTTGTGCGCGTTTTGGTAAGATGCTTTCGATCATGCACCGGCAGTGGTGAGAGAGATCCACCAATACTTGCGAAGAATACTAGAAGTGAGGGATCAGGCAGAGGCGGCGATGTTATGATTTATGCATCAGCTCAACACGATGTCCTTGGACCGGTTCCCAGCAGATGCGATTCTCGCAGGAATGGGCGTGGGGTGGTCATACGTATTGATCAGCAGCTGCTACCCAAGGGCATCGAGGAACCTGATAGTAAACTTCGTGAGGGATATCAGGAAATTGTCCATTGGCCTTGTGCTAGCCTTATACGTAACTTTCGGACACGAAAGCTTTGTCAAATTACTCCTGGTGCTTTTTATACAGGAATTAACCGATCTTCGACCGGATGGTCTGCTGACACTGATTGCGATGACCTATGGCCACCTGGATGACCTGTTCGTGCTGCTAAGATACCCCGAACAACTGCAGGGACCAAAGAGGGAGTTCGATGCTCAGATGGAGACAGCATCTTATCGGAAACTGAAGGACTGGAGGACCTTGCTCCTTCAGTACTTGTTAGAGCAGAAGAGAAGTTTGACCGGAGAGGATAAGCGAATCTCAAGTAAAAGTGAAGTGAAGAGGTGTGGGGAAATGCCCTTGTTGACCGATTTAGCCCAACTTATGCAGATCGATCCACTCGCTCTGATCTTCGGATTGAGAGAATGAATTTGTGATTGTGCACGTGTTCCCTGACATACGAGTGGAGGCGTACAGACACTCAGTTCTGTATGTTAACCTTGTGTCAGTGGTGGACTGCTCTGTACTAAACTGGGTAGAGCAGAGGGAGTTGAGAAGACTGGCGAGTGACGATCGACTGTTCGGGAAGATATCCTAATCTGGCTGGGTGTTAATGGGCCTGAACAACAGCTTCAAATGTCGAATGGGAGGCGAGGACCTTGCCAATGTACAATTCAACCCCAAGCTTTGGAATCTGCGACCTATCATTAGAGGAACCACAGACGCAGTGAAGATCCCAGCCTGGCCGAAGACCTACGCTTACGTGAGGGAGAACCAGGACACATGGCTGGCGGGTTTAAATCTACTGCCAAACAGATGTCCACTGTATCCTCGCATTGGGAGGATGCTGTTGGGAGAAACAGTCCAGTTCTGGCACCCAGGATCGGAGCTGCGCAGGATGCAGAAGAAAAGATGATCAAGTCGAGCGAGGAGATGGAGCCGCGCTTCCACAGCTGGAATGCTGCAGCTATACAGATTTTCGATTTGACTTTTCCGGACTTGTGGAGCAGGAAGAATATCAAAACCATACCATCAAGGAAGCCAGAAGTCTCTGCAGGCTACTGGAATGACGTGTATACACCAGCTGACGACAACTCTAGGCTGAAGTGGCCCATGAGGGAGACAGTGGTAATGATGCAAGGAGAACAGAGGAGGCATCTATCTGACGATAGAGGAAGTGGCGCCGCATGGTGAGGAGCCTGTGGAAATTGTTTTGAATGACCAAGTGTTTTATCATGCGGGTGAACTGGCGATACCGGCTCGGCCGGATGCAGGAGTTGACATGCGCAAAGACCCCTCTGGACCGGGACCAAGACCAGACAACGGAGGAGATGCGAATAAAGAGAATCATGGCGAAGATGACCCCATGGAAGGGAAGAGCGACAGAATGAGCGAATTCGATTTGGGTGCTCTCGAGATTGATCTGCTGGAATATGATTTTAATGAAACGCTAGTGTTGATGACACCGTCATCATTTATGTCTCCCACTAAGGAGCCCCCAGCTAGTCAGTCACCCGTGGAGTCTATGTCCCTGGTTGAAGCATATGAGAGGAAGGGCGAGTCCAAGCTACTCAGAGAATCCCCTCGAAGAGGGAGGATTGATGAGTCAATGCGAGTGGCGTTCCTGGGCACGTTGCCAGAAGAAGAATGGGAGCGGTACCAAAGCGAGCTGGAGAGAGAAACCGGCCAGGTTTGGACGCGTGTAGCAGTTATGGAAAGTACGTGGAGCATAATCCGGAGATACGGCACCCAATCCGTGATGAGAGTGGGGTTGAACCAGCCCATCATGCGAGAAGTTATAGAGAAAATGATGGAGTCCACTGAATCGGACGTTATGACCGAGTCAGTCACGGAAGAAAGTGCTGAAGAAAGCCCGATTATGCAAGGTCGACCCGTCAGAAGAGCCAGGAAAGGACTGAAGAAGTACAAGTCAATGAGAAAGTTGAAGGAGAGAGTGAACGACAAAGTGACCAACCCTAAGGTTGTGAAGTCAAAGACCACAACAGTGGTGATGACGCTGGCAAAAGTGTCCCACCCGAGCGAAGCTGGGCAAGGGGACGCGCAAGGCGGCAGGGAAAAGGAGAACCAAGTGCCACCGATGTTGCTGTAGGGATTAATCTCAACGGCTTAAGAGGTCAAGAGAAACGAGACAACCCTGGCTGACACCAGATTGGAAATAGAGGTTATTAGCCAGTGTGAATCCGGCGGATTGGACGACTACAAACCATCACGTACCAACATGGCAAGGAGCAAGGATGCAGTTGGAAGGGCAACTCGACGTGGTCGAGTATAGTCGTATTACAGTGCGATCGGTTCACATCGGCGATCCTGCTGGTGGCTACCTGGAAACGATGAAAGCGAGAAACTCCGCGAGAGGGCACCTGATGGCCTGGCATGACAAGTAGGCTATGCAGGAGTATCTGAAAGAGTTGATAACGGGGTTGAATCTGAAGAGAAAGGGATATGGCACAGTGATGTCGTCGGAGGCGAATGAGAATGGCTTAGAGCTTCTGAGTAAAACTTCCTGGAAGGCAGCCCAGCGGAAGTATTTCGACAAAACCATGCGTGCTCCCTCATCTGTGATGGCGTACTTAGCCAACCCCTGCATCAGGACAGTTCTGCAACTGAGGTTTGCGTGGTGCATTGTCGGAAAAAGAAGACGGGAGCATAAAGCCACCATTGAGACGAAATCTATAGAGAAACAGTTGTAGTTGATGGGAGCGTGGGCAAAAAGGAAGAACGCACTTTGCTTCGTGAAGTTCGTGGTGGATCGTATCCCCACACCGGTGCTAGAAGAATGTGTAAGGGCAATCACGCAGAGGTCGATGAAGCGTGAAGAAATCTTATTGAGGGCCCTGTTGGAACTCTATCAAGACACACCTTTGCAGATACCGACGAAAGAACTGAATGACATGGATAGCTACCGGAGATTGGAGGAAGTCAGGCGATGTTCCAACAAAGATTTGACTGTGACGAGAGAATTGTTAGAAGGAATTCGGAGTCTGATGGAGTACGCGACGCTAGGAAAGCGGAAGTCCTCCCAATACGTGTCGGGTGTCCCGGAAATGGCTTATAATCCATTCGTTAACGAGAAAGCGAGTGACGCTCACTTCGACTATGAGCAAGCAGTAATCCTCAATTTCTGGATAGAAAGAGTGTGAGAAATGGGGACAGTAACGTCTGACAATTACAGTTGGGAGTGATCCTGGATGAAAGAGTGATTGAACTTTCGATTCCCGAGCATGAGAGACAAGTAAGCTTCGAGTGTGGTTCGTGGGACGGTCCACTGAAGACCAGATTAGTGACGATGTGGAAACTCATGAAACGCTGAAACTGAACTAGAGGAGAACGACGATGAGAGCCTACATGACCTAGCCATATTTTTTGGCTCTGAAAATAAAGACGCAAATTGACAAAAAACCCACGGAGCCGTCCGAGTAGAATTCGCCAAGTAATTGGATGAAGGAGTGTAACTGCCTAGCTTTCAGCTGTGGAATGGAAGGGCATGTGTGTGGGAATGGTAATTGCCTGAAAAAATTGAAGGAACAGGACCGCCTGTTAGCCAAGTTGTATGGTAGACTGAGCATTTCAGATAAGAATGAGATGGAGTTGATTGTAGACTGCCATGGAGTATCGGATGTGAACCTGATGACCGCCTTAGGATTCTGCAGTATGACCAGCTCGATTGAACCTTTGGGACGCCTGGAGCGTGCCAATGAACTGGTCACGTCCTTGAGTGTGGAAGTGTTCCCTGGAGCACTATAGACTGAGCAGAAAATTGGAAACTGGCGGGAGGCCCTTGAGAACGAGATGAATCTAAAGCACAGCATGGGATATCATAATACAGCTGGCTCAAAGTATCTGGTGGGATCTAGCGCGGCACCATACTGTATTAGCAAATACCCGACGCACTTGTTGGTTGTAGATGCCAGAACACAACACCGACTGATCGACCAGCTCTTCTTGGTGCCTAAACGCGTGCGACTGTCTAGGAAGTCGGAGAGATCCCATGAATTGTTGAGGAAGATTCTCTGGGTAACCCCGGAGAGGTCTTGGGATGAGTTGGAAGAAATAGTGGGAGAAGACTTCGTAAAGAGGGGGTGAAGGGAACATCAGTGAGTTCCAGCAGAAGAAGGCAAGAGGAATAAGGTCGATTGATTTTCCCACGATGGACGAAAAAGATGAGACGCACCAAACGATGATGGAAATTGATCCCCTGCTAGTGGCATCGGGATATCGAACTTGGAGAAATATCCTGTTGACTCATGGGAGTACCCGTGTCACTGCCTGGCGCAGACGTTTTGGTACCCCAAGAGAGCAAACATAGTACTGGTTTGGGATGCCGAAGAGTTGTTCTTCATGGGATTGCCTGATCAAGCCCAGAATGCGACAATACCGGTGGTCAGCGCCATGTTAGCAGTAAGATGGCTGGAAGCCAATGTCGGGAAAACTGAACAAGAGATGGCTGTGCCAACTCCGGAGCAACTGAGCCGAGTGAGCATCAGCAAGAGACTGGATCTGTTCGAAACGATCTGCAAAATTTTGAGAATACCGAAAGAAATAGAAAGAGTTTCGGCAAGACAAAGATTGATGCCTTGGTTCCGTGCGGTTACGACGTCATGGATGTATGAACGCGCGAAGCGTCGTTTTTCACGAAACAGGGAAGCCTATCGATCTTTTCAATTGGAAATAGGACCGGGAGCCTACAAGAGTAGCAGGAAAGGAAAGAGGTCTTAAAAGCTGACCTAGATCGAAATATGAGCCTGTGCCTCCACAACAGCTTCTGCAGGAACAGAGAGCAGAAAGTGAAAATGTGGACCTACTACCTTGCTGCAAACAGAGGTTGCTGGAGTAGGAGAACTGGGGCACGGCCCGAATTTCTGTGGAAATGCTGCAGAAAGTTCTGGAAGACAGTGAGAAAGGAAAGCAGGAACCAGAAGCGATGGATGAAGATTGAAGACTGGAGAGAAATGAAACGAGAGCTGATCGAAAGTTGTTTGGCTGATGACCTAAAAGTGGTAACTTTTTACTTAGCCCTAAACAGACCAGGAAGTCAACTGGCTAGGTCTAGACGGTGAAAAACGAGTGAAATTTTGGTAACTGACGCCGGCCAGTCGTCAATAGGTGCTTTTTCTACTCTCCGTCACCATGTAGTATTTGGGCGAATGTTACAGGCGTTCACTATCAGGGTCTTGATATATTTCAGTGTCCAAGTTTCTTGCTCGAGTTTCCACCAGCAAGGTGTGGATTAGCAACCCTAATAATTCTTATCCCGTGCTCGAGTTCTTGTCTGACCAGGTGTAAATCTCTTTTGTTTTGATGCAGTTTGGTCAAACCAGACTTGAAAATTGTTGAATTGTTGAAATTGTTGAATTACAATGGATAATTTTAGTTGATGCTATTTATATATTTATATAGTCCATAGGTGAGTATATTTTCCTATTTAAACCTGAGTGTAGTTTTTAACCTGTGTAGGACACATCTTCACTTTGTGGCGAACTGGTAGGGTTTGGGTACGCTTGCTCGAAGAGGGTGAATACCTCATTATCTTTCCTAGCCACAGTGTTTCTTAGTTTTATTATTGAGGGCAACAACATAAATGAATGATTATACTTGGTGAGTGACGTTAAGTTAATTTTAACGAGTGCGTGGCCGTGCCACGTCCCAATTTTTTAATCAGCAAGAGCGAGAAGAAATTGTACGGAGAAATGACGCAAGTGGTCAGAAAACAAATTTTTTCTAGGACTTTCCTCATAGTGCAAATTTTGTGAAAATGTTGAAAGGCAGTGAAATGTAGTACAATGCCATTTATTACACGCGGTGAGTTGAGGTGGAGTAAATAATTTTCATATTCTAATGCGATTTGTAAGTTGATTATAGAAAGCTGGATCACCATTCGAAGATAATCCGGGGTTATGCGTTCAATGGGGATATTCAGGGGACTGTCCGGGTTGTATGTGCCATTCCGCCGGATTGACACAGCCAAACCCTCCGACGAGCGAAAGAAAGAACATTAGTGATGTAAATCCCGAACTAATTACGAAAAAGAGGGTTGGAATTTCCTAGAAGTAAATTTTCAAAAATTCGAATTGCGGCGGAATATTTCTGAGAAAAACAGAAACTGGCCATATTTGGCAGAAAACGGTCAGAAAAACAGAACAACCGAATTGACAAGTGGAAAAAGGTCAAGAAAAACGGAAGAAAAAAAGAAGTCTCTTATTGTGACGATCACGCACAATATGAGGTATAGTGGAAGCCAATAAGAAGAAAGGAGGCTTCAGTGGGATAGCCGGAAAGATCATTACCCTTCCGTGCCACGAAGTTGGAGAAATAACAACGTTATTTCTTGAAGAGCTCGGAATCATAGGCCAAGCGCCCAGAGTCTGTTATATGTTGAGAGACTGATAAACTGACTTTTTAGCTGCTTTAACGCACTGAAAGATTGAACTAACCCCAATATTGTTTGTAATTTTGGAGCATGAGTAGCTAGGAAGAGGAAAGGGTCAATCCATCTCCAATGGTAATTGTCACTAATAACATAGTAAAATAGGATATTCGAGCCGTTTTTTTTTATTAGCAACCACGTACTCTGGGGATCCGAGAACCAACTATGTGGTTGTCTTCGCATGCAAACGAGAGCTGATCGAAAGTTGTTTGGCTGATGACCTAAAAGTGGTAACTTTTTACTTAGCCCTAAACAGACCAGGAAGTCAACTGGCTAGGTCTAGACGGTGAAAAACGAGTGAAATTTTGGTAACTGACGCCGGCCAGTCGTCAATAGGTGCTTTTTCTACTCTCCGTCACCATGTAGTATTTGGGCGAATGTTACAGGCGTTCACTATCAGGGTCTTGATATATTTCAGTGTCCAAGTTTCTTGCTCGAGTTTCCACCAGCAAGGTGTGGATTAGCAACCCTAATAATTCTTATCCCGTGCTCGAGTTCTTGTCTGACCAGGTGTAAATCTCTTTTGTTTTGATGCAGTTTGGTCAAACCAGACTTGAAAATTGTTGAATTGTTGAAATTGTTGAATTACAATGGATAATTTTAGTTGATGCTATTTATATATTTATATAGTCCATAGGTGAGTATATTTTCCTATTTAAACCTGAGTGTAGTTTTTAACCTGTGTATGACACATCTTCACTTTGTGGCGAACTGGTAGGGTTTGGGTACGCTTGCTCGAAGAGGGTGAATACCTCATTATCTTTCCTAGCCACAGTGTTTCTTAGTTTTATTATTGAGGGCAACAACATAAATGAATGATTATACTTGGTGAGTGACGTTAAGTTAATTTTAACGAGTGCGTGGCCGTGCCACGTCCCAATTTTTTAATCAGCAAGAGCGAGAAGAAATTGTACGGAGAAATGACGCAAGTGGTCAGAAAACAAATTTTTTCTAGGACTTTCCTCATAGTGCAAATTTTGTGAAAATGTTGAAAGGCAGTGAAATGTAGTACAATGCCATTTATTACACGCGGTGAGTTGAGGTGGAGTAGATAATTTTCATATTCTAATGCGATTTGTAAGTTGATTATAGAAAGCTGGATCACCATTCGAAGATAATCCGGGGTTATGCGTTCAATGGGGATATTCAGGGGACTGTCCGGGTTGTATGTGCCATTCCGCCGGATTGACACAGCCAAACCCTCCGACGAGCGAAAGAAAGAACATTAGTGATGTAAATCCCGAACTAATTACGAAAAAGAGGGTTGGAATTTCCTAGAAGTAAATTTTCAAAAATTCGAATTGCGGCGGAATATTTCTGAGAAAAACAGAAACTGGCCATATTTGGCAGAAAACGGTCAGAAAAACAGAACAACCGAATTGACAAGTGGAAAAAGGTCAAGAAAAACGGAAGAAAAAAAGAAGTCTCTTATTGTGACGATCACGCACAATATGAGGTATAGTGGAAGCCAATAAGAAGAAAGGAGGCTTCAGTGGGATAGCCGGAAAGATCATTACCCTTCCGTGCCACGAAGTTGGAGAAATAACAACGTTATTTCTTGAAGAGCTCGGAATCATAGGCCAAGCGCCCAGAGTCTGTTATATGTTGAGAGACTGATAAACTGACTTTTTAGCTGCTTTAACGCACTGAAAGATTGAACTAACCCCAATATTGTTTGTAATTTTGGAGCATGAGTAGCTAGGAAGAGGAAAGGGTCAATCCATCTCCAATGGTAATTGTCACTAATAACATAGTAAAATAGGATATTCGAGCCGTTTTTTTTTATTAGCAACCACGTACTCTGGGGATCCGAGAACCAACTATGTGGTTGTCTTCGCATGCAAACGAGAGCTGATCGAAAGTTGTTTGGCTGATGACCTAAAAGTGGTAACTTTTTACTTAGCCCTAAACAGACCAGGAAGTCAACTGGCTAGGTCTAGACGGTGAAAAACGAGTGAAATTTTGGTAACTGACGCCGGCCAGTCGTCAATAGGTGCTTTTTCTACTCTCCGTCACCATGTAGTATTTGGGCGAATGTTACAGGCGTTCACTATCAGGGTCTTGATATATTTCAGTGTCCAAGTTTCTTGCTCGAGTTTCCACCAGCAAGGTGTGGATTAGCATCCCTAATAATTCTTATCCCGTGCTCGAGTTCTTGTCTGACCAGGTGTAAATCTCTAATTTCCTCGAGGTGTTATCGAGGAATAACGTTCCCGGATAAAACCTTGTCCGCCTGATCCTGTCCATCTACGTGTCCACTTTCTTCAACATCCGACTCCCCGGACAAATTCTCTTGTTTGGGTTTTTCGATTCCACTTCTATCAGTTTTTGATCGGGCTCCTCAAAAGTGACAGTCTTCTTCTGATTCCCGATATCCTGTTCTTTTTCCTTGTATAATGTTTTCATCAAAACGATTTGAGGACTCGATGATAATAGTTGCTCAACCACTGTCCTACAATCCTTTTCTTTTTATTTATAGTGGCATCTTGATGGTTTTATTCGTACCTTCTCACTGACTGTCAGCGATGCCAAGGCTGTTTCCTATTGAGGGTCATTCTCTAGTCACTTCTCTTCCTAACAATCCACCCAACATCCGAATCACTTCTGGTGTGACCTGCGCCGTTTTATCCAGCAATGAGAGGATGTTTATGTTCATACGAGAGAGTTCTTGTTGTACCAGGTTTGAACGTAGCAACAGATCAAGGGCACCGGTCCCTTTTGGATATGATCTTAATTTCAGCCGCTTTCTCTTTTGGTATTTCAGGGAGTCCTAGAATTGGATATTCTGACTTATCCAATCATCTCGTCAAAGTAATTGCTTCTTAAGTCTCTTTGTCCAAAAAGAAGAATCCTTCCTCGGTTTCTGCCTGATTGGCATGTTTTTGCTCCAATCTTTCTTACAATTTATTTTCTTACTGAGGCTGTCAGTATTTTGGTACTTGCCACGCATCCTGTGCTCGATTATCATGTGGTAGCTATCCAACCTGACTATCCAACAACCAATATAACTCTGGTCCATCGAGTACCTCTTCAACCAGTATAGGGCTCGGTTATCCACACCAAGTTTTGAGAGGCTCTGGTCTCTATGTCGTATTGGTAAGGCGTCCTTTATGTTCACCGCGTTGAGGGAGCAAAAGTCGCAACAGAATCTTAGCTGTCCCCCTTTCTCTTCAGCCATTTCAACGCCACAAGCCCATGGTGACTTTGAGGGTTCTATCATATCGTATTCTAGCAGCCATTCTTTTTCCGGTCGGCCCTGTGGGGAACGGCGCCTTCTTCCAATTCGACTTCATACTCGACGAAATTACAACAACCGATATCCGCTTTATGTTTTGAAAAACTTCCGCGTTCTAATTTAAAACTGCCCTTAGCAACTCATACTCTCTTTCACTTAGCTTACCTTTTAAATACTCTATATCTGGAAAAAAGTGGTCTGTCAGACTCCAATTCATAAGACGAGGGGCGTTCCGGAAAACTCGAGCAGCTCGACGAGCCGTCATCCGTTTCGGATCTCATTGAAAACATTTTGTTCCAAGATTTCAATTCATTAAACCTTTTTAAAACCAGATTTTTATTTGCATGAGTTGAACAGTCTTTTAGTCGATGCTTCTCCAGGTTCGGCGTTTCTTTATAGTCCGTCCTCATTGGTAAAGGGTAGCCAAATTTCCTTCCACGCTGGATTAGAATCGTTGTCAACAATACACTCTCACACAGCCCCTTTCGTGTGATGGAAAAGCTCCAGCCTAAAACCACTGAACTTTGACTGTTTGTGTTGGGTACCAAGCAAACCTGCTTAGTATCACTCAATGAAATTAAATTTATCATCCTGAAAAATCGCTACTACTGCCTTCCTGGGCTGTAATTTTTTTTCTGTTCAAAAAATGGGTATTTTTTTCTCATCAGTTATTATTCTAGTTACTGGTCGTTTAACATACTTTCTGTCAGGGTTCCTAATCCTTATCAGTACATTATTAAGGTCGATCATCACGTCGAAATTCCTGACAAAGTCTCGCCCCAAGATAAACTGATATGAACCTTCCAGGTTCTCCGCCACGAGGAAACTCATCCAGAGGTTCCGTCCTCCCATGTGTAGGACTGTTATTGGAGTTTTCCCTATGTGTAGGACTGCTATTGGAGTTTTCCGTAGATCGCTCCGCGGTTAGCGGCTGCCAATCTTAAGTTTCTCGGTATCAGCTCCTCCCTGGTAAAGCCCATTTTTTTTCATGTCTTCATCAGCAAAACACTGACTACTGCTCCTGTGTCTAGAATTCCTGTTACTCTGACCTTTTTTCCATCATTGTCTACCAGATGTGCAGTCACATCTGCTTCCTACCCAAAGTGTACTTCATCTTGTTCCATCATGGTGTCATGACCAATTCTACGGACCTTCAGCTCTTAATGATCCAAAAATATATGTCCTATTCGGTCACTGTTTGTTGGACGTAGGTTTTTGTGTAAGCACTAATCCTACCCACGTTCAACATCACTTGGTATGGTTCGTAGACTTCAACGTAACGCCAGTGAAATTTCATTATTCCAGTGCCACCCATTGTCAACAAGGCTCGCAAAACTCTCGACTCAGTGCGTGGCTCTGCTTGTCCCAGATAATCCGCATAAATATCCAGATGCTTCAAATATCCAGATGCTTCGCAGTTTCCAGATGCTTCATGGTAAACTGCGAATGTTCACTTAGATTCCTGATTAACAGGTGTTCCGCCGCCGAAATTTGACAGTATCTTGCTTCCTTGTGGCACCATACCAAATGTCTGTTCGGAGATCCCGTTCAGCTTCATGCTCGAACTGCTTGATGCCATCGCGTCTTCTACTTCAGATGCTTCAAAGGGGTTGAGCTGCTCTTGAGCTCTCTCGTATTCGAGTTGGAGATTGACGTTTTGGTCTATTTCTATCGTTGCCAATTCCTGTTGGACTCTATTCAGGGCATCTCTTGCCGCTGCTTTATAGTCTATCTTAAAGTCGTTAGCTGCTGTTCCCGGGTCGGTTTTACTCGTTTCTTTTAGCACGGCTTTATTTTCTTTGTAGCCAGCTCTTACTATTTTTCTTTCCTCCGTGCTTCCGCCTCGCTCATCAGGGGTGCCTTGCTAGCTTTGACGCCTGATGAAGCTTCTGATGCCTGGGTGCTGGATGTCCGCCATAGCATCCCAAAATTGTGGGCAATATGACTTAAAATTACCCACAAAAATTCAAAAAAAAAAAACACCTGGGACCAAGTTTTGCAATTACTCCTCTCATGAAACCTTCAGGATCGATTTCCGACGCACCTTCATTTTCAAGACTATAACCGATCGCCTTCATGATCTGTTTGTAGAATGGGCATGCTTATACATGATGGTCTGTCGAATTGCAGTTTGGACAAGAACGTTTTTTGTCCATGTCGTCCCTAGGCTTGTACCAGCTGTTACCCTGGTTTGCAGGTCCATTGTTAACATTACCATGATTCTTTTTATTGTAACCTGATCTCATAGGAGGCTTCAGCAACAGATATTCCTTGGGTTTCAGTCGCAGTTCCTCCGTTGTAGGTGCATTGGTTGAAAGAGGCGTCCTAAGCTCATCGTTCTTCATTGTCCTAAGCTCTTCATTGTCCTACATTGTCCTAAGCTCATCGTTCTTCACGCCAACTATGGATTTTGAGGCCACTGCCAAGTTCAACCTGCTATTTGACTTGTCTGTTTGACTACGCCTCCTAAGCATTTCTAAGTCATCTAACAACTTTTCGATTGTTTTGTTTTCATGTTGTCTTCATATCTCGAAGCGCAACATCGCTTGGTGTTCTTGCACCATTGAGTCGAAGCGATTCAACAGGATTTCTAAGATTTTCTCGGATGTGTCCCGCTGGTAATGCTTCTTGGCCATCACGAAATTCAGGGCTGTCCCTTTCAAGCTGCTGATGAGCACACTGCATTCTTGTCTTTCTGTCAAATCTTCTTCTTCAAAATGCAGCTTCATGACTTCTTTCCAGGTATCTATACAGCCGTCGGACTCATCCTTAAAACATCTCGGTTTCTTAAAAACCCTTCTAGACTTCTCGCTGCGCTCACTGGTCCTGGACAACCTCGTGAGGAAGGTTTCGAAGGACCTGGACAGGGGTTCAAACGCTGAGGTCATTGCCGTTCCAGCACGTGAATGTCCCGCTTGATCGTTAATATTTGTTGTGTGAGGCTCTGGAATTTCCCCTCTGTCCGAATCGCTGGGCTGAGATATTCCTTGATTCGAGTGGTTCCAGCTTGTCTAATCAATCCTCCCAGTCGCATTTGCGTCTTGCATTGGTCGTTCGTTCGAGATCGGTCTGCTTCCAGGAAAACCTCTTCTGGTTTTCGTTGGAATCCTCACCCTATTACTCCCGGTGGCGTCGCTGGATGAGTTACCCTTCCGCTTGTGGATCCATAAGTCCTTCCTCTGTTTGGAAGCTTGTTGAAGTTCACTCTCGGCTCTCAGCTAGCCTCTCTTGAGTGTGTTCCTCCATTCCTAGAACCGCGCCTGTTTCCCGAGAGACCATCTAGCATGTCGACGATAGCCCATAGCATGAGTACGTCTTCCCATCTTTGCGTATATCCTTTTATCGATAGTCCCGAGAGTCTGATCTTGCTGACTTCGTAGTTGTTCCAGATCACCTCTCAATCGTTCCTCTTTTTCCTCGGCCTCCCTCGTCATTCGCGACAAGTTCCCGGCCAAGTACTCATCCGTCCTTTTTTTAAAATTTTTTCGCTCCTATTGACGTCAATTGGGTGTATTGATCCAAAAATTTGATCTTGTTTGGTTCTTGCGTTTTTTTAGTACTGGCAGACTATCTCTTCTCTGGTTCGTCGGGTTTTATGGTTTTGACCGAAGCGTTCTTCCTTTTCTTGTTCCGAGTCTTCTCGGTCCTTTCCACAAAAGGGTCAATTATCGATTTCCCTTGTTTCTTCGTAATAAATTTCCTAGAGCTATCACTTAGCTTAGGTATCCTCGACTAGTCTAGGCTAATCTTAATTTATAGCCACTTGCCGCTCACACATTCGATTCACTCGCTACCATATTCGTTGTCTGACAACTAATATTATTAACACACTTCTAATATTATCCAAAAATTGTCTGACAACTAATATTATCCAAAAATTTAAACTAACAAGTGACCACTAACCTTATTAGGTTATCACAGTACAACGTATAAACAGTTTATCCACAGCAATCGATTATTGGTTAGCACAAAGCTAGCACAGTCCGATGATATCAATACACTTAAGAGAAAGTGCAGTCACTACTCGATCGAGAAAAATTATTACAGATTAAAAACTGAAAAAAAGTCAAAAATTGTATGTGTATTGCAATTGGTTTGTCGCAATCTAAAATTTCGAACTGGTTTCTAAAGAAAGAGTTTTCCTTGTTTAGTGCCGCAACAAACAGACAAAACTTGAAGGCAGTATTTTTCTCAAGTGGGCGACTGTTGCACCCACCGAGCTCTGTGTTACCTATCTGCCTTCGGATTGCTCAAGCTAAACCTACTAAAACTCTCAAGGCAACCACCCTTCCAAAAGGCAATTTGGATTTTAATCCAAACAAATCAGTGTCAAAATCTGTTTCCGGTTAGACCTAGAGTCGCGAATCTCCGGGTTTAGACCTGTTTTGGTTTTGCTATGATGTTTTCAGTTTTTACTTAAAGGCAAGTTACCAGTGCAGTCACTGGTTTCCTGTCTTTCTTGGTCAGCTTATTTCCTAATAGCTTATTACTATTCACCATGTATCTTGTTTTCGTTTACTTACGTGTTAGGATCCGTACGATTGCCTTCGTAAAAATAAAATTTCTTCGACTCCTCCGGATCGGATCGGATTTCAGGGACCCCTCCGGATTGGCAAAGAACAGGACCCCTCCGATTTGGCACCCCTCCAGACTGGCAAAATTTGACCCTTCCGGATTGGCAAAAACAGGACCCCTCCGAATTGGGACCGTGGGGGTCTTATAACAAGCCTATTTTTGACCCGACTGTTGTTTTCTAGGTTTCTTAACTCTTCCCTATCGTCGAGAACAACGTAAAATTGCCTTATTAGACAGTTGCCACTTTCTGGTAGGTGTATAAAGGCATTGCAAAAAAATTTCACAGAATATATAGGGTCTACCTTCATCACCCACAAAATTTCATCACCCAATTAGTTCCAACCACGTCCGAACTAAATTTAACCGGTTCTATTAGTTATATATTAGTGCAGTTGTGACAAAACTAATTAAATTAGTTTTTTTCGTTTCAAATATTATCCATAGCTCAAAAATCGCGGTTTGTGGGTGGATCCAAATATCACTATTTTGACACTCAAACCGGTCTGTTTGCGATCTGTTTCACTCAAAAACGATATAGGAACATTAAAACAAGCAGTCTGAGTAGTAATACTAATACTATTTTACCCCGCCGGATCCGTTCAATATCCGAATTTAGGTGCTTAACTCGGGAATTCGCAACTCGGTGGAGGGTCACTACAGTGTAGTCACTTCCGAGCCCCCCAGTTATTGATATCGTAATTTCAGTTTGTTGTTGTCCTTGAGACCCTTCTTTCTGCTCCTTGCATTTAACGTGCTCAAATACTCAAACAACCCTACAGTTCAGGCACCAGAAAAATGTCAAAACTTTGATCGTAACGATTTTGCTTAAAATAAAGGTCTGTAACAACAATATATTTAACAACAACAAACAGGGGGGGGGGGGTCGAATCACATCTCGTCTGGGGAAATGTTTTCTACTGATTTTAATGTTTTTTGTTGTTCTTGTTTTTTATTCTGTTATTTTTGTGTTTTTGGTTATTTCTTAGATAGTAAGTTTCTTTTCGTTTGGTTTTTAGTATAACTTTAAGTGTTGTTGGGCATGTACCGCTCAGATAACAACGGGACAGCAGATCCCCCACCCTTCACGATACGTGAATCTCCGGTCTTAACTAGGTTAAACAATTAAATCCGGGAATACGGAAGGCTTCCGCATTCCGAACCACCTTACCAGCCCTCTGTTAAAGGCTTTATTTAAAGCATCCGCTTGGCGCGGAGTGCTTTGTTAACGGGTCTGCCGATCATGATGTTAAAAGAATAACAACCAGGAGCGCCATAAAAATATTTGTAATATTTGCCCGGAAGTACATACCGACGAAAAAAAAGCCAAGTCCTAAAACGACTGACTATCGTCTAAACACAGCTTCAGATGCTTTTAGCCGTCTCTACCAAAGCCAGTTCTATGTGTGGTCCGTTAACATCGAGTCGACAAGGTCATTACTAATAGCGGCCTCGGCCAGATCACGCAAATTAACTTCGTTACTTGCAAAAACAGTGAGCTCATGGCTGGGTCTCAGTATCTCCAGACCACAAGGTCGCTCCTAAAAACAGGGTTACTACTTAATTAGCACATTACCATTGATTTTGTTCAGTAGATAAAAGTCACCAAATCCATCGGAGTTGGAGCAACCCTTCCCTCAACTCCTAGATTCTCATACTGTGAAAATGAATTCGGTGTTGATTAAATTCAAATCAGGACATGCCAGGAAGCTAAAAGTTGTTAAAAATACAGTTTTCGCCTCTCCCCAAAACACTTCCGGATTCTTGAATTCGGTCGAGGAGCTGTCTTATTGTTGATCGGAAAGGTTAGTCCTCCCAATACCCCAATACCCCTATGAAGTGTCGGGAACTACTCCGTAACCATTTTAGCTGAACAATCGTTACAATTCAAAATGCTCGTCTACTTCGACAGTAAATCTGTATCTGCTGTTGTTTTTCTTCGCGGAAAATGTCGTTCTTATTCGTTGCAAAAGTCGTTGTTCTGATGTTCGCGCTTTTTCTGTATTTGCGACAATAAAAATGGTCACGTGTCTTTACTATCGAGTTTTTAAAACTTCACATGTCAGTTAAAACCGGCCTCTCCCAATTTGATCAGTTTGTCAAATAATATCGTTAATTCTCTGAAACAGTTAATTTCCTCATTAAACTGCTCCAGATAAAACTTCGGTTTTGCCATGCATTTTGGACGCCCTTCCGTCGAATGCCACAACATTGACCGGGCTGTCCGGGGATATGTGACTTTTTACATGAACGGTCTGAAATGTATGGCAACAAGGAATTTTGATTTGAAGCAGTTGAGTGAAAATTTTGGCGTTTTGAAGAAATTACGGTAGTAATCGTTCAATTGAACAATTTGGTAGAGGTCGGATTTGACTGACATGTGAAATTTTAAAAACTCTTTCGTTTGTAAACACACGTAACATTTTTAACTTTCGCGAACACTGAAAATGCTCGAAAAACACAACATCAGTTTTTGGTAGTCGGAATCATAAGAACAATGATTTTCACTGATAAGAACGAGATAATAAAAAACTGCGAGAGATAGCAAATCTTGAAGAACGCTCCGAGTTGTAACAATTTTACGACTACAATTGTTACCGAGCAGTTCCCAAGAAATCGGAGGGCTATTGGGAAGATCTGCTATCCTTCCTGGTTGCCAGGAAGACAGCTTTTCGACCGATTTTGAGAATCCGGAAGTGTAATGGGAAAGACAGTACATCTTGATTTTGACAAGTGTTAGCTTCCCGGAATGCCTTCAAATGACCTTAATTAACATTTAATTCTCTTTTCAGATCATAAGGAGGTAGGAGTTTGGAAAAATTGTTGATTCATCTACGATGGATTTTATGATTCATATCTTTTACAAAAAACAATAGTAAAATGATAATTATGTTTAGCGCTGTTTTTAAGAGTGACCTAGTGTTCTCTGGATACTGAGACCCAGCCATGAGTTCACTATTTTTGCATATAATTAATTTAATTTGCGCGGCTGAGTCGATAGCCTTAGATAGTAATGACTTTGTCGACTCAATGTTAATGGACCACTTATTGAACTGGCTTCGGTAGATACTATTAAAAGTATGTGAAGCTGTGTTCAGACACTAGCCAGTTGTCTTAGAACCTAGTTTTGTTTAGTAGTCGGAATCAGAAGAACAATGATTTTCACTGATAAGAAGGAGATAATCGAGAGAAAAACAGCGAGAGATAGCAAATCTTGAAGAACGCTCCGAGTTGTAACGATTTCACGGCTACAATTGTTACCGAGCATTTCCAAAGAAATGGAGGGCTATTGGGAAGATCTGCTACGCTTCCTGGTTGCCAGGAAGACGCTCTTCGACCAATTTTGAGATTTCGGAAGTGTAATGGGAAAGACAGTACATCTTGATTTTGACAACTTTTAGCTTCCCGGAATGCCTTCAAATTACCTTAATTAACATCTAATTATATTTTCAGATCATAAAAAGCTAGGAGTTTGAAGAAATGGTTGATCCATCTCCGATCAATTTGATGATTCATATCTTTTACAAAAAACAAAAGTAATATAATAATTATGGAGTAGCGCTGTTTTTAAGAGTGACCTAGTGTTCTGTGGAAACTGAGACCCAGCCATGAGCTCACTATTTTTGCATATGAATAATTTAATTTGCGAGGCTGTGTCGATAGCCTTAGATAGTAATGACTTTGTCGACTCGATGTTAATGGACCACTTATTGAACTGGCTTCGTTAGATACGGTTAAAAGTATGTGAAGCTGTGTTCAGACACTAGCCAGTCGTCTTAGAACCTAGTTTTGTTTTGCGTCGGTATGTACTTCCGGTGATTGTTACAAACAAACAATTTCACCAAGGCATAGATTTTTTCGTAAAACCGATGTGATGAAATAGTTCCATTACAGTTTTTAAAAATAGCTTCTGTAAGTTCTCGCTGGTCGGCTTTCAAGGTATTTTATCAAATTGGGTGTTTCGATCCAAAATTTTGATCTTGTTTGGTTCTAGCGTTTTTTTAGTACTGGCAGACTATCTCTTCTCTGGTTCGTCGGGTTTTATGGTTTTGCCTGAAGCTTTCTTCCTTTTCTTGTTCCGAGTCTTCTCGGTCCTTTCCACAAAAGGGTCAATTATCGATTTCCCTGGTTTCTTCGTTATAAATTTCCTAGAGCTATCAATTAGCTTAGGTATCTTCAACTAGTCTAGGCTCATCTTAATTTATAGCCACTTGCCGCTCAGACCTTTGATTTGCTTGCTACTGTTTTCGTTGTCTGACAACTAATCATAATAACACACTAGGATAATTTCCAAAAGTTTTAACTAACAAGTGACCACTAAATTTATTAGGTTATCACAAAACAACGTAAAAACAGTTTATTCACAGCAATCGATTATTGGTTAGCCCAAAACTAGCACAGTCTGATGATATCAATATTCAGAACAAGTATTAAAGATTAAAAACTGAAAAAAAAAATTCAAAAATTGTATTTGTATTGCAATTGGTTTGTCGCAATTTAAAAAGTCGAACTGGTTTCTAAAGAAAGAGTTGTCCCTGTATAGTACCGCAAAAAACAGACAAAACTTGAAGGCAGTATTTTTCTCAATTGGGCGACTATTGCAACCACCGAGCTCTGTGTTACCTATCTGCCTTCGGATTGCTCAAGCTAAACCTACTAAAACTCTCATGGCAAAAACCCTTCCAAAAAGCAATATGGATTCAGTGTCAAAATCTGTTTCCTAGAGTCGCGAATCTCCGGGCTTAGACCTGTTTTGGTTTTGTTATGATGTTTTCAGTTTTTACATAAAGGCAAGTTACCAGTACAGTCACTGGTTTCCTGTCTTTCTTGGTCAACTTATTTCCTAATAGCTTAATACTATTCACTATGTATCTTGTTTTCGTTAACTTACGTGTTAGGATCCGTACGATTGCCTTCGTAAAAATAAAATTTCTTCGACTCTTCCGGATCGGATCGGATTTCAGGGACCCCTCCAGATTGGTAAAGAACAGGACCCCCCCCCCCATCGATTTGGCACCCCTCCAGACTGGCAAAGTTTGACTCTTCCGGATTGGCAAAAACAGGACCCCTCCGAATTGGCACCCCTCCGGATTCGCAAAAAATGACCCTTCCGGATTGGCAAAAACAGGACCCCTCTGAATTGGGACCCCTCCGATTGGCAAAAACAAGAGCCCTATGAAATGAAGCCAAGCTGCTTATATAAAAGTGTTCCTTAACTGTGAGGGGTCTTATAACAAGCCTATTTTGACCCGACTGTCGTTTTCTAGGTTTCTTAACTATTCCCTATTGTCGAGAACAACGTAAAAAAGCTAGGGGTATAAAGGCTTTGCAAAAAGTTTTTCACAAAACGTATAGCGTCTACCTTCATCACCCAAGAAATTTAATCACCCATTTAGTTCCAACCACGTCCGAACTAAATTTAACCGTTTCTGTTAGTTATACTAGTGCAATTACGATAAAACTCATTGAATTAGCTTTTTTCGTTTCAAATATTATCCATATCTCAAAAATCGTGGTTTGTGGGTGAATCAAATATCACTATTTTGACCCTCAAACCGGTCTGTTTGCGATCTGTTTCACTCAAAAACGATTTAGGAATATTAAAACAAGCAGTCTGAGTAGTAATACTAATACTATTTTACCCCGCCGGATCCGTTCAATATCCGAAATTAGGTGCCTAACTCGGGAATTCGCAACTCGGTGGAGGGTCACTACAATGCAGTCACTGCCGAGCCCCCCAGAGGTTGATACCGTACTTCCTGTTTGTTGTTGTCCTTGAGACCCTTCCTTCTGCTCCTTGTTTTTAACGTGCTCAAATACTCAAACAACCCTACAGTGCAGGCACCAGTAAAATGTCAAAACTTTGATCGTAACGATCCTGCTGAACATAAAAGCCTGTAACAACAATATATTTAACAACAAAAAACGGGGTGGGGGGGTTGAATCACATCTCGTCTGGAAAAATGTTTTCTACTAATTTTATATATTTTTTGTTGTTCTTTTTTTATTCTGTTACTTTTTGGGTGTTTGGTTTTTTCTTAGGTAGTAAGCTACTCTTTGTTTAGTTTCTAGTATACTTTTAAGTATTTTTGGGCATATACCGCTCAGGGAACAACGGACGGCAGATCCCCCACTCTTCACGATACGTGAATCTTTGGTCTTAACTAGGTTAAACAAATAAATCCGGGAATACGGAAGGCTTCCGCATTCCGAACCACGTTACCGGCCCTCTGTTAAGGGCTTTATTTAGAGCATCCGCTCGGCGCGGAGTGCTTTGTTAACGGGTCTGCCGATCATGATGTTAAAAGAATAACAACCAGGAGCGCCATAAAAATTTATGTAATATTTGCCCGGATTTACATACCGACGAAAAAAAAGCTAGGTCCCACCGAGCTCTGTGTTGCCTATCTGCCTTCGGATTGCTCAAGCTAAACCTACTAAAACTCTCACGGCAACCACCCTTCCAAAAAGCAATTTGGATTTTAATCCAAATAAATCAGTGTCAAAATCTGTTTCCGGTTAGACCTAGAGTTGCGAATCTCCGGGTTTAGACCTGTTTTGGTTTTACTATGATGTTTTCAGTTTTTACTTAAAGGCAAGTTACCAGTGCAGTCACTGGTTTCCTGTATTTCTTGGTCAGCTTATTTCCTAATAGCTTATTACTATTCACCATGTATCTTGTTTTCGTTAACTTACGTGTTAGGATCTGTACGATTGCCCTCGTAAAAATAAAATTTCTTCGACTCCTCCGGATCGGATCGGATTTCAGTGACCGCTCCGGATTGGCAAAGAACGGGACCCCTCCGATTTGGCACCCCTCCAGACTGGCAAAATTTAACCCTTCGGGATTGGCAAAAACAGGACCCCTCCGTATCGGGACCCCTCCGGATTGGCAAAAATTGAAACTTCCGGATTGGCAAAAAATGAATCTTCCGGATTGGCAAAAACAGGACCCCTACGAAATGAAGCCAAGCTGCTTATTTAAAAGCACTCCTTAACTGTGAGGGGTCTTATAACAAGCCTATTTTGACCCGACTGTCGTTTTCTAGGTTTCTTAACTCTTCCCCATCGTCGAGAACAACGTAAAATTGCTTTATTAGACCGTTGCCACCTTTTGGTATGGGTATAAAGGCTTTGCAAAAAAATTTCACAAAATGTATAGGATATACCTTCATCACCCAAGAAATTTCATCACCCAATTAATTCCAACCACGTCCGAACTAAATTTAACCGGTTCTATTTGTTATATTAGTGCAGTTACAATAAAATTCATTAAATTCGCTACTTTCTTTTCGAAAATTATCCATATCTCAAAAATCGCGGTTTTTGTGGGACCAAAATATCACTATTTTGACCCTCAAACCGGTCTGTTTTCGATCTGTTTCACTCAAAAACGATAAAGGAATTTTAAAAAAAGCAGTCTGAGTAGTAATACTAATACTATTGTACACCGCCGGATCCGTTCAATATCCGAACATAGGTGCTTATCTCGAAAATTCGCAACTCGGTGGAGGATCACTACAGTGCAGTCACCGCCGAGCCCCCCAGAGATTGATATCGTAGTTTCGGTTTGTTGTTGTCCTTGAGACCCTTCCTTCTGCTCCTTGCACTTAACTTGATCAAATACTCAAACAACCCTACAGTGCAGGCACCAGAAAAATGTCAAAATATATATATCTGCTGAATATATATGCCTGTAACAGCAATATATTTTACAACAACAAACGGGTTGGGGGGGGGGGGGGGTGGGGTCAGATCACATCTCGTCCGGGGAATTTTTTTTTGCAGATTTGAATATGTTTTTTATTGTTGTTGTTTTTTTCTGTTATTTTTTTGTGTTTTTGGTTTTTCTTGTATACTTCTTTTTGTTTGGATCTTGTAAGTCTTTAAGTGTTTTTGGGCATATACCGCTCAGGGAACAACGGGACGGCAGATCCCCCACCCTTCACGATACGTGAATCTTCGGTCTTAACTAGGTTAAACTAATAAATTCGGGAATACGGAAGAATTCCGCATTCCGAACCACCTTACCGGCCCTCTGTTAAGGGCTTTATTTGAAGCATCTGCTCGGCGCGGAGTGCTTTGTTAACGGGTCTGGCGATCATGATGTTAAAAGAATAACAACCAGGAGCGCCATAAAAACATATATGTAAAATTTGTACATACCGACGGAAAAAATCTAGGTCCTAAAACGACTGGCTATCGTCTTAACACAGCTTCACATGCTTTTAACCGTCTCTACCAAAACCAGTTCTATGTGTGGTCCATTAACATCGAGTCGACAAGGTCACTACTACTAGCGGCCTCGGCTCGATCACCTAAATTAACTTAGTTAGATGCAAAAACAGTGAGCTCATGGCTGGGTCTCAGTATCTCCAGACCACGAGGTCACTCCTAAAAACAGGGCTACTACTTAATTAGCACATTACTATTGTTTTTGTTAAGAAGATAAAAATCACCATATCCATCGGAGATGGAGCAATCCTTTCCTCAACTCCTAGCTTCTCATACTGTGAAAATGAATTCGGTGTTGATTAAATTCAAATCAGGACATGCCAGGAAGCTAAAAGTTGTTAAAAATACAGTTTTCGCCTCTCCCCAAAACACTTCCGGATTCTTGAATTCGGTCGAGGAGCTGTCTTATTGTTGATCGGAAAGGTTAGTCCTCCCAATACCCCAATACCCCTATGAAGTGTCGGGAACTACTCCGTAACCATTTTAGCTGAACAATCGTTACAATTCGAAATGCTCGTCTACTTCGACAGTTAATCTGTATCTGCTGTTGGTTTTCTTCGCGGCAAATGTCGTTCTTATTCCATCTAGCAAAAATCGTTGTTCTGATGTTCGCGCTTTTTCTGTATTTGCGAAAATAAAAATGGTCACGTGTCTTTACTATCAAGTTTTTAAAACTTCACATGTCAGTTGAAATCGAACTCTCCCAAATTGTTCAGTTTGTCAAATAATATCGTTAATTCTCTGAAAATTCGATTTTGCCATGCATTTTGGACGCCATTCGGCCGAATGTCACAACATTGACAGGGCTGTCCGGGGATATGTGACATTTTACATGAACGGCCTGAAATGTATGGCAACAAGGACTTTTGATTTGAAGCAGTTGAGTGAGAAATTTGACGTTTTGAAGAAATAACGGTGCAATTTAAAAAGTCGAACTGGTTTCTAAAAACAAAGAGATTTCCCTGTTTAGTGCCGCAATAAACAGACAAAACTTGAAGGCAGTATTTTTCTCAAGTGGGCAACTATTGCACCCACCGAGATCTGTATTACCTATCTGCCTTCGGATTGCTCAAGCTAAACCTACTAAGACTCTCATGGCAACCACCCTTCGAAAAAGCAATTTGGATTTTAATCCAAATAAATCAGTGTCAAAATCTGTTTCCAGTTAGACCTAGAGTCGCGAATCTCGGGGCTTAGACTTGTATTGGTTTTGCTAAGATATTTTCAGTTTTTACTTAAAGGCAAGTTTCCAGTGCAGTCACTGGTTTCCTGTCTTTCTTGGTCAGCTTATTTCCTAATAGCTTAATACTATTCACTATGTATCTTGTTTTCGTTAACTTACGTGTTAGGATCCGTACGATTGCCTTCGTAAAAATAAAATTTCTTCGACTCCTCCGGATCGGATCGGATTTCAGGGACCCCTCCGGATTGGCAAAAAACAGGACCCCTCCGATTTGGCACCCCTCCAGACTGCCAAAATTTGACCCTTCCGGATTGGCAAAAGCAGGACCCCTCTGAATCGAGACCCTCCGCATTGACAAAAAATGAACCTTCCGGATTGGCAAAAACAGGAACCCTCTGAATTGGGACCCTTCCGATTGTCAAAAACAGGACCCCTACGAAATGAAGCCAAGCTGCTTATTTAAAAGTACTCCTTAACTGTGAGGGGTCTTATAACAAACCTCGTTTTGACCCGACTGTCGTTTTCTAGGTTTCTTAACTCTTCCCTATTGTCGAGAACAACGTAAAATTGCCTTATTAGACCATTGCCACCTTTTGGTAGGGGTATAAAGGCTTTGCAAAAAAACTTCACAAAATGTATAGGGTATACCTTCATCACCCAAGAAATTTCATCACCCAATTTGTTCCAACCACGTCCGAACTAAACTTAACCGGTTCTATTAGTTATATATGTGCAGTTACAATAAAACTCATTAAATTCGCTTTTTTTGTTTCAAAAATTATCCATACCTCAAAAATCGCGGTTTGTGGGGGGATCAAAATATCACTATTTTGACCCTCGAACCGGTCTGTTTGCGATCTGTTTCACTCAAAAACGATTAGGAATATTCAAACAAGCAGTCTGAGTAGTAATACTAATACTATTGTACCCCGCCAGATCCGTTCAATATCCGAACTTAGGTGCTTAACTCGGGAATTCGCAACTCGGTGGAAGGTCACTACAGTGCAGTCACCGCGGAGCCCCCCAGAGATTGATATCGTACTTTCGGTTTGTTGTTGTCCTTGAGACCCTTCCTTCTGCTCCTTGCACTTAACGTGCTCAAATACTCAAACAACCCTACAGTGCAGGCACCAGAAAAATGTCAAAACCTTGATCGTAACGATCCTGCTGAATATAAATGCCTGTAACAACAATATATTTAACAACAACAAACGGGTGGGGGGGGGGGTCGGATCATATCTCGTCTGGGGAATTTTTTCTGCTGATTTTATATGTTCTTTATTGTTTTTGTTTTTTTTTCTGTAATTTTAAAAGAATAACAACCAGGATCGCCATAAAAATATATGTCATACTTGCCCGGAAGTACATACCGACGAAAAAAAAGCTAGGTCCTAAAACGACTGACTATCGTCTAAACACAGCTTCAAATGCTTTTAACCTATTCTACCAAAGCCAGTTCTATGTGTGGTCCATTAACATCGAGTCGACAAGGTCATTACTACTAGCGGCCTCGGCCCGATCACCCAAATTAACTTAGTTACATGCAAAAACAGTGAGCTCATGGCTGGGTCTCAGTATCTCCAGACCACGAGGTCACTCCTAAAAACAGGGCTACTACTTAATTAGCACAATACTATTGTTTTTTTTTTCAGCTGATAAAAATCACCATATCCATCGGAGATGGGTCAACCCTTTCCCTCAACTCCTAGCTTCTCATACTCTGAAAATGAATTTGGTGTTGATTAAATTCAACTCAGGGCGTGCCAGGAAGCTAAAAATTTTTAAAAATACCTTTCAGTCTCTTCCCAAAACCCTTCCGGATTCTTGAATTCGGTCAAACAGCTGTCTTATTGTTGATCGGGAAGGTTAGTCGTCCCAATACCCCAATACCCCAGTGAATTCTCGGGAACTACTCCGTAATGGTTTTAACTAAACAATCGTTACAATTCGAAATGCTCGTCTACTTCGACAGTTAATCTGTATCTGCTGTTGGTTTTCTTCGCGAAGAATGTCGTTCTTATTCCGACTAGCGAAAATCGTTGTTCTGATGTTCGCGCTTTTTCTGTAGTTTCGAAAATAAAAATGGTCACGTATCTTTACTATCGTGTTTTTAAAACTTCACATGTCAGTTGAAACCGACCTCTCCCAATTCGTTCAGTTTGTCAAATAAGATCGTTAATTCTCTGAAACAGTTAATTTCCTCATTAAACTGCTCCAGATAAAACTTCGGTTTTGCCATGCATTTTGGACGCCATTCCGTCGAATGTCACAACCTTGACCGGGCTGTCCGGGGATATGTGACATTTTACATGAACGGCCTGAAATGTATGGCAACACGAACTTTTGATTTGAAGCAGTTGAGTGAGAAATTTGACGTTTTGAAGAAATAACTGTGCAATTTAAAAAGTCGAACTTGGTTTCTAAAAAAAAAGAGTTTTCCCTGTTTAGTGCCGCAATAAACAGACAAAACTTGAAGGCAGTATTTTTCTCAAGTGGGCAACTATTGCACCCACCGAGAACTGTATTACCTATCTGCCTTCGGATTGCTCAAGCTAAACCTACTAAAACTCTCATGGCAACCACCCTTCAAAAAAGCAATTTGGATTTTAATCCAAATAAATCAGTGTCAAAATCTGTTTCCAGTTAGACTTAGAGTCGCGAATCTACTTCGACAGTTAATCTGTATCTGCTGTTGGTTTTCTTCGCAAAAACTGTCGTTCTTATTCCGACTAGCGAAAATCGTTGTTCTGATGTTCGCGCTTTTTCTGTAGTTTCGAAAATAAAAATGGTCACATGTCTTTAGTATCGAGTTTTTAAAACTTCACATGTCAGTTGAAACCGACCTCTCCCAATTCGTTCAGTTTGTCAAATAAAATCGTTAATTCTCTGAAACAGTTAATTTCCTCATTAAACTGCTCCAGATAAAACTTCGGTTTTGCCATGCATTTTGGACGCCATTCCATCGAATGTCACAACCTTGACCGGGCTGTCCGGGGATATGTGACATTTTACATGAACGGCCTGAAATGTATGGCAACAAGGACTTTTGATTTGAAGCAGTTGAGTGAGAAATTTGATGTTTTGAAGAAATAACTGTGCAATTTAAAAAGTCGAACTGGTTTTTAAAAAAAAAGATTTTCCCTGTTTAGTGCCGCAATAAACAGACAAAACTTGAAGGCAGTATTTTTCTCAAGTGGGCAACTATTGCACCCACCGAGAACTGTATTACCTATCTGCCTTCGGATTGATCAAGCTAAACATACTAAAATTCTTATGGCAACCACCCTTCAAAAAAGCAATTTGGATTTTAATCCAAATAAATCAGTGTCAAAATCTGTTTCCAGTTAGACTTAGAGTCGCAAATCTTGTATTGGTTTTGCTATCATGTTTTCAGTTTTTATTTAAAAGCAAATTTCCAGTGCAGTCACTGGTTTCCTGTCTTTCTTGGTCAGCTTATTTCCTAATAGCTTAATACTATTCACTATGTATCTTGTTTTCGTTAACTTACGTGTTAGGATCCGTACGATTGCCTTCGTAAAAATAAAATTTCTTCGACTCTTCCGGATCGGATCGGATTTCAGGGACCCCTCCGGATTGGCAAAGAACAGGACCCCTCCGATTTGGCACCCCTCCAGACTGCCAAAATTTGACCCTTCCGGATTGGCAAAAGCAGGACCCCTCTGAATCGGGACCCCTCCGGATTGGCAAAAAATGAACCTTCCGGATTGGCAAAAACAGGACCCCTTTGAATTGGGACCCTTCCGATTGGCAAAAACAGGACCCCTACGAAATGAAGCCACGCTGCTTATTTGAAAGTACTCCTTAACTGTGAGGGGTCTTATAACGAGCCTCGTTTTGACCCGACTGTCGTTTTCTAGGTTTCTTAACTCTTCCCTATCGTCGAGAACAACGTAAAATTGCCTTATTAGACCGTTGCCACCTTTTGGTAGGGGTATAAAGGCTTTGCAAAAAAAATTTCACAAAATGTATAGGGTATACCTTCATCAACTAAGAAATTTCATCACCCAATTAGTTCCAACCACGTCCGAACTAAACTTAACCGGTTCTATTTGTTATATTAGTGCAGTTACAATAAAATTCATTAAATTCGCTACTTTCTTTTCGAAAATTATCCATATCTCAAAAATCGCGGTTTTTGTGGGACCAAAATATCACTATTTTGACCCTCAAACCGGTCTGTTTTCGATCTGTTTCACTCAAAAACGATAAAGGAATTTTAAAAAAAGCAGTCTGAGTAGTAATACTAATACTATTGTACACCGCCGGATCCGTTCAATATCCGAACATAGGTGCTTATCTCGAAAATTCGCAACTCGGTGGAGGATCACTACAGTGCAGTCACCGCCGAGCCCCCCAGAGATTGATATCGTACTTCCTGTTTGTTGTTGTCCTTGAGACCCTTCCTTCTGCTCCTTGCACTTAACGTGCTCAAATATTCAAACAACCCTACATTGCAGGCACCAGAAAAATGTCAAAACTTTGATTGTAACGATCCTGCTGAACATAAATGCCTGTAACAACAAAATATTTTTCAACAACAAACGGGTGGGGGTGGGGATGTCGGATCATATCTCGTCTGGGGAATTTTTTTCTGCTAATTTCATATGTTCTTTAGTGTTACTGTTTTTTTTCTGTTATTTTAAAAGAATAACAACCAGGATCGCCATAAAAATATATTTAATATTTGCCCGCAAGTACATACCGACGAAAAAAAGCTAGGTCCTAACACGACTGACTATCGTCTAAACACAGCTTCACATGCTTTTAACCGTCTCTACCAAAGCCAGTTCTATGTGTGGTCCATTAACATCGAGTCGACAAGGTCATTACTACTAGCGGCCTCGGACCGATCACCCAAATTAACTTAGTTACATGCAAAAACAGTGAGCTCATGGCTGGGTCTCAGTATCTCCAGACCACGAGGTCACTCCTAAAAACAGGGCTACTACTTAATTAGCACAATACTATTGTTTTTTTTTTCAGCAGATAAAAATCACCCTATCCATCGGAGATGGGTCAACCCTTTCCCTCAACTCCTTGCTTCTCATACTCTGAAAATGAATTTGTTGTTGAATAAATTAAACTCAGGTCGTGCCAGGAAGCTAAAAGTTTGTAAAAATACCTTTCAGTCTCTTCCCAAAACCCTTCCGGATTCTTGAATTCGGTCAAACAGCTGTCTTGTTGTTGATCGGGAAGGTTAGTCCTCCCAATACCTCAATACCCCTGGGAATTCTCGGGAACTACTCCGTAACAATTTTAGCTGAACAATCGTTACAATTCGAAATGCTCGTCTACTTCGACAGTGAATCTGTATCTGCTGTTGGTTTTCTTCGCGAAAAATGTCGTTCTTATTCCGACTAACGAAATTCGTTGTTCTGATGTTCGCGCTTTTTCTGTATTTTTGAAAATAAAAATGGTCACGTGTCTTTACTATCGTGTTTTTAAAACTTCACATGTCAATTGAAACCGACCTCTCCCAATTCGTTCAGTTTGTCAAATAAGATCGTTAATTCTCTGAAACAGTTAATTTCCTCATTAAACTGCTCCAGATAAAACTTCGGTTTTGCCATGCATTTTGGAAACCATTCCGTCGAATATCGCAACCTTGACCGGGCTGTCTGGGGATATGTGACATTTTACATGAATGGCCTGAAATGTATGGCAACAAGGAACTTTGATTTGAAGCAGTTGAGTGAAAAATTTGGCGTTTTGAAGAAATAACGGTGCTAATTGTTCAATTGAACGATTTGGTAGAGGTCGGATTTGGCTGACATGTGAAGTTTTAAAATCTCGTTTGTTTGTAAACACACGTAACATTTTTAATTTTGGCGAACAATGAAAAAGCGCGAAAAACACAACATCAATTGTTGGTAGTCGGAGTAAGAAGAACAATGATTTTCACTGATAAGATCGAGATACTCGAGAGAAAATCAGAGAGAGACAGCAAATCTTGAAGAACGCTCCGAGTTGTAACAATTTTACGGCTACAATTGTTACCGAGCCTTTCCCGAGAAATCGGAAGGCTTTTGGGAAGATATGCTATCCTTCCTGGTTGCCAGGAAGACAGCTCTTCGACCGGATTTGAGAATCCGGAAGTGTAATGGGAAAGACAGTACATCTTAATTTTGACAACTTTTAGCTTCCCGGAATGCCTTCAAATGACCTTAATTAACATCTAAGTCATTTTTCAGATCATAAGAAGCTAGGAGTTGGGAAAAAAGGTTGATCCATCTCCGATGGATTTGATGATTCCTATCTATTAAAAAAAATCAATAGTAATATAATAATTATGTAGTGACCTACTGTTTTAAGAGTGACCTACTGTTCTGTGGATACTGATTCCCAGCCATGAGCTCACGATTTTTGCATATAATTAATTTAATTTGCGCGGCTGAGTCGATAGCCTTAGATAGTAATGACTTTGTCGACTCGATGTTAAGGGAACACTCATTGAACTGGCTTCGCTATATACGGTTAAAAGTATGTGAAGCTGTGTTTAGACACTAGCCAGTCGTCTTAGAACCTAGTTTTGTTTTGCGTCGGTATGTATTTCAGGTGAATGTTGCAAACAACCAATTTCACCAGAGGATATGTTTTTTTTTGTAAGAACGATGTGATGAAATAGTTCCATTACAGTTTTTAAAGGTTGCTTTTGTAAATTCTCACTGGTGGGCTTTCAGGGTATTTTATCAAATTGGGTGTATTGATCCAAAAATTTGATCTTGTTCGGTTCTAGCGTTTTTTTAGTACTGGCAGACTAACTCTTCTCTGTTTCGTCGTCTTTTGTGGCTTCTTGTTTTGTCAAACTTTTTTCAATTCTTGAGAGTCGACGTTGTAATAGTGAATGACTGATTTTGGTAGAAGCCTGTAAGCTGTAACGATTTCAAAGTTCCATGTTGCAAGTGAACCACAAGTTGGCGCCGACTGATTGAAGTACAAAAGCAGATAAGTTAGTGTCCGACGAGCTAATTGTAATTGGGATGGTTTTTTTACCATTATGTGTGAATTGAATGAAAAACTTGCATCATTATTTTCTAGAGTGTTTTTTTTTGATAGTGGCATTTAAACCACGACGATCGTGAGTTACGTGTTTTTTTGAACCCTGAATTGGCTTCGACCGATTGAGACTTAAGCCACAATGGTTAGTGTCTCTGGGATTTGAGCCAACGGCTATAGTGCCTATCATTCTTCATCTAAATTTCGTAGCAGGTGAACGACTGTTAGAATTTTTTGAATTGACGTGACATGACACAACCTAATGCATTTTTTGCAACCACTAAAAATCATAAAATCAGAAGTGCCTGATAAACAACAGGGAATAGTCAAAGAATACAGAACATGACAGCGGTGACACTAAAAAGTAGAAAATTGCACCGGTGACGCAAAAACCGGAATCGAAGATCAAAGAAAAAAGAAGCCTTCCAAAACGTAACGATTGTTTGAAAATTGGATAGTGTGGATAAGGTGTTATTTTCTATTGAACAAAAACAAAATCTAACCTGGCATCGAACCTCCAAAGTTGTCAGCGTCTTCCTGTTTTTGTTGATTTCTACTACCCAATAGCTTTTAAAGCCCGCTTTCTGAAATATATATGTCAACATTGCAGAGTAAACAATCAGTACATGGAAAATGACACCTGAAAACGAAAATAGAAAAAAAAACATGAAACTAAGGGTCCTCAATCCTTCTCATTGATGGCTAAATCCATATAACTAATAATGATATTAATAAGTAGTAGTAGTAGTAGTAGTAGTAGTAGTAAAAGATTTTGTGACAGTTCTCATGGGTTCGCATTCAGGTTCAAGTTCATGGTTCTGACGGCACCAAACCGATTCAAATAACCATATTCCATGTTTGTAGACGCCTCGTTTTCGTGGGTCGAACTGTTCAGGCTCACTTGAAGCTCTCACTGTCACCCCATGCATCATGGTGTTATCAGTAGGAGAACCTGCTGCCCTCTCCCTCAACTCCTAGCTTCTCATACTCTGAAAATGAATTTGGTGTTGATTAAATTCAACTCAGGGCGTGCCAGGAAGCTAAAAATTTTTTAAAATACCTTTCAGTCTCTTCCCAAAACCCTTCCGGATTCTTGAATTCGGTCAAACAGCTGTCTTATAGTTGATCGGGAAGGTTAGTCGTCCCAATACCCCAATACCCCAGTGAATTCTCGAGAACTACTCCGTAATGGTTTTAGCTAAACAATCGTTACAATTCGAAATGCTCGTCTACTTCGACAGTTAATCTGTATCTGCTGTTGGTTTTATTCGCGAAAAATGTCGTTCTTATTCCGACTAGCGAAAATCGTTGTTCTGATGTTCGCGCTTTTTCTGTATTTTCGAAATTAAAAATGGGCACGTGTCTTTACTATCGTGTTTTTAAAACTTCACATGTCAGTTGACACCGACCTCTCCCAATTCGTTCAGTTTGTGTGTCAAATAAGATCGTTAATTCTTTGAAACAGTTAATTTCCTCATTAAACTGCTCCAGATAAAACTTCGGTTTTGCCATGCATTTTGGACGCCATTCCGTCGAATGTCACAACCTTGACCGGGCTGTCCGGGGATATGTGACATTTTACATGAACGGCCTGAAATGTATGGCAACGAGGAATTTTGATTTGAAGCAGTTGAGTGAAAAATTTGGCGTTTTGAAGAAATAACGGTGCTAATCGTTCAATTGAACAATTTGGTAGAGGTGGATTTGACTGACATGTGAAGTTTTAAAAACTCGTTCGTTTGTAAAGACACGTAACGTAACATTTTTAACCTTCGCAAACGTTGAGAAAGCGCGAAAAACACAACATCAGTTTTTTGTAGTCGGAATCAGAAGAACAATGATTTTCACTGATAAGAACGAGATACTCGTGAGAAAAACAGCGAGAGCCAGCAAATCTTGAAGAACGCTCCGAGTTGTAACGATTTCACGGCTACAATTGTTACCGAGCATTTCCCGAGAAATCGGAGAGCTATTGGGAAGATCTGCTACCCTTCCTGGTTGCCCGGAAGACAGCTCTTCGACCGAGTTTAAGACTCCGGAAGTGTAGTGGGAAAGACAGTACATCTTAATTTTGACAACTTTTAGCTTCCCGGAATGCCTTCAAATGACCTTAAATAACATCTAATTCATTTTTCAGATCATAAGAAGCTAGGAGTTGGGAAAAATGGTTGATTTGATGATTCCTATCTATTAAAAAAATCAATAGTTATAAGATAATTATGTAGTAGCGCTGTTTTTAAGAGTGACCTACTGTTCTGTGGATACTGCGACCCAGCCATGAGCTCTCTATTTTTGCATATAATTATTTTAATTTGCGCGGCTGAGTCGATAGCCTTAGATAGTAATGACTTTGTCGACTCGATGTTAAGGGAACACTCATTGAACTGGCTTCGCTATATACGGTTAAAAGTATGTGAAGCTGTGTTTAGACACTAGCCAGTCGTCTTAGAACCTAGTTTTGTTTTGTGTCGGTATGTATTTCAGGTGAATGTTACAAACAACCAATTTCACCAGTGGATAGATTTTTTTGTAAGAATGATGTGATGAAATAGTTCCCTTACAGTTTTTAAAAGTAGCTTCTGTTAGTTCTCGCTGGTCGGCTTTCAGGGTATTTTATCAAATTGGGTGTGTTGATCCAAAAATTTGATCTTGTTTGATTCTAGCGTTTTTTTAGTACTGGCGGGCAATCTCTTCTCTGTTTCGTCGTCTTTTGTGGTTTCTAATCTTGTCAAATTTTTTTCAATTCTTGAGAGTCGACGTTGTAATAGTGAATGACTGATTTTGATAGAAGCCTTTAAGCTGTAACGATTCCAAAGTTCCATGTTGCAAGTAAACTACAAGTTGGCGCCGACTGATTGAAGTAAAAAAGCAGATAAGCTAGTGTTCCTGACCGACGAGCTAAATGTAATTGGGCTGGTTTTTTTAGCATTATGTGTGAATTGAATGAAAAACTTGCTTTATTAATTTCTATAGTGTTTTTTTTTGGTAGTGGCCTTTAAAGCACGACGATCGTGAGTTACGTGTTTTTTTGAACCCTGAATTGGCTTCGACCGATTGAGACTTAAGCCACAATGGTTAGTGTCTCTGGGATTTGAGCCAACGGCTATAGTGCCTATCATTCTTCATCTAAATTTCGTAGCAGGTGAACGACTGTTAGAATTTTTTGAATTGACGTGACATGACACAACCTAATGCATTTTTTGCAACCACTAAAAATCATAAAATCAGAAGTGCCTGATAAACAACAGGGAATAGTCAAAGAATACAGAACATGACAGCGGTGACACAAAAAAGTAGAAAATTGCACCGGTGACGCAAAAACCGGAATCGAAGATCAAAGAAAAAAGAAGCCTTCCAAAACGTAACGATTGTTTGAAAATTGGATAGTGTGGATAAGGTGTTATTTTCTATTGAACAAAAAAAAAATCTAACCTGGCATCGAACCTCCAAAGTTGTCAGCGTCTTCCTGTTTTTGTTGATTTCTACTACCCAATAGCTTTTAAAGCCCGCTTTCTGAAATATATATGTCAACATTGCAGAGTAAACAATCAGTACATGGAAAATGACACCTGAAAACGAAAATAGAAAAAAAAAACATGAAACTAAGGGTCCTCAATCCTTCTCATTGATGGCTAAAACCATATAACTAATAATGATTTTAATAAGTAGTAGTAGTAGTAGTAGTAGTAGTAGTAAAAGATTTTGTGAAGTTCTCATGTGTTCGCATTCAGATTCAAGTTCATGGTTCTGACCGCACCAAACCGATTCAAACAACCATATTCCATGTTTGTAGACGCCTCGTTTTCATGGGTCGAACTGTTCAGGCTAACTTGAAACCCAAATTCATCGATTTACCCAATTTTTTCTTGCTCTTCCCGGGTGTCTAGTTCATCACCTCCTACCGCTCCCTAGTAAATGGAAAGAAGTTTCTTAAGGTGTTTTTGACTCTTTCCGAAAAAGAGGAAGACGTTGCCGCTCTCACTGTCACCCCATGCATCATGGTGTTATCAGTAGGAGAACCTGCTGCCCGCTGGATTCTCAGTCGAGATGTCGGACAATTCGGACATCTCCTCTCGATCAAGTGGCGAAATCGTGGCCTTGTCATACGGGACTAGATTCACCCGTTAACCTTCTATTACCATCTGCTTCCGTTCCAGAGCGAGGTTTGGATGGATCTCCACCTCCAACATTGTCTTCTTGTCTTCCGAATCCTTTTGACTCCTAGTTTCAACAATTGCGCCTGAAACTTTCTTCCCTTTCTTGTTCCGAGTCTTCTCCGTCCTTTCCACAAAAGGGTCAGTCATCGATTTCCTTTGTTTCTTCGGTATAAATTTCTTAGAGCTATCACTTAGCTTAGGTGTCCTCGACTTGTCTAGGCTCATCTCAATTTTTAGCCACTTGCTGCTCACACTTGCTCGCTACCGTATTCGATGTCTGACAACGAATAATATTAACACACTACGATAATTTCCAAAAGTTTTAACTAACAAGTGAACACTAACCTTATTAGGTTATCGCAGTGCAGTGTATAAACAATTTTTCCACAGAAATCGATAATCGGTTAGCACCAAGCAGCAAGTGACCACTAACCTTATTAGGTTATCGCAGTACAGTGTATAAACAATTTTTTCACAGAAATCGATAAGCGGTTAGCACCAAGCTAGCTCAGTCCATACTTTTAAGAGATAGTGTAGTCACTACACGATCGAGAACAAGTAATGAGCATTAAAAACTGAAAAAAAAAATTAAAAATTGTATGTGTATTGCAATTGGTTTGTCGCAATTTAAAAACTCGAAATGGTTTCTAAACAAAGAGCTTTCACTGTCTAGTGCCGCAAAAAACAGACGAAATTTGAAGGCAGTATTTTTCTCAAGTGGGCTAATATTGCACCCACCGAGGTCTGTGTTACCTCGGCAGACCTCGGTAGTACTGGCAGACAATCTCTTCTCTGTTTCGTCGTGTTTTGTGGTTTCTTGTTTTGTCAAGAGTTTTTAAATCTTGAGAGTCGACGTTGTAATAGTGAATGACTGATTTTGGTAGAAGCCTTTAAGCTGTAACGTTTTCAAAGTTCCATGTTGCAAGTGAACCACGAGTTATCTCCGACTGATTGAAGTACAAAAGCAGATAAGTTAGTGAGCCTGACCGACGAGCTAATTGTAATTAGGCTGGTTTTTTTTTTAGCTTTTTAGCATTATGTGTGAATTGAATGAATAACTTGCTTTATTAATTTCTATAGTGGTTTTTTTGGTAGTGGCCTTTAAACCATAACGATCGTGAGTTACGTGTCTTTTTCAACCATGAATTGACTTCGACCAATTGAGACTTAAGCCACAACGGTTAGTGTCTCTGGTACTTGAGCCAAAGGCTATAGTGCCTATCATTCTTTATCTAAAATTCGTAGCAGGTGAACCACTGTTAGAACTTTTCCAATTGACGTGAAATGACACAATCGAATGCATTTTTTGCAACCATTAAAAATCAAGAAATCAGAAGTGCCTGATAAACGACAGGGAATAGTCAAAGAATACAGAACATGACAGCGGTGACGCAAAAACCGGAATCGAAGATCAAAGAAAAAAGAAGCTTTCCAAAACGTAACGATTGTTTGAAATTGGATAGTGTGGATAAGGTGTCATTTTCTATTGAACAAAAACAAAATCTAACCTGGCATCGAACCTTCAAAGTTGTCAGCGTCTTCCTGTTTTTGTTGATTTCTACTACCCAATAGCTCTTAAAGCCCGCTTGCTGAAATATATATGTCAACATTGCAGAGTAAACAATCAGTACATGGAAAATGACACCTGAAAACGAAAATAGAAAAAAAACATGAAACTAAGGGTCCTCAATCATTCTCATTGATGGCTAAATCCATATAAATAATAATAATAAAAATAAGTAGTAGAAGTAGTAGTAGTAGTAGTAGTAGTAGTAGTAGTAGTAGTAGTAGTAGTAGTAGTAGTAGTAGTAGTAGTAGTAGTAGTAGTAATAGTAGTAGTAGTAGTAGTAGTAGTAGTAGTAAAAGATTTAGTGACAGTTCTCAAGGGTTCGCACCCAGATTCAATTTCATCAGTTCAGTTTCATCTGGTTTGTGATGTAACAGTTTCCACATCTGCATATTATTCTCCATGTGCATTTGTTATCGTCGGAGTAGTGTCTAGTAAAGAAGTGCCGAAAGATTTTCTGTAAGTTATTTTTGTTTATTTCGTTTTCAAAACAATCTAAGGTTTCCTCAAAATCATAATCATCGTTTCTCATTGGCAATAGAAAAAGAAGATCATGCATCTCGACATATAGACCGAGTGGTAGTATTCTTAGGGTTTTTGGAAAGTATTTGACAATTTTCAGACCAGTTTTTGTTTCGATGTACAATGAGCCCTAGATCATGTGGGAATTCCACTGGCTCCAGAAGACTGCCCATGAGATTGGCTTTTAGTGCTCCTTTAATGTTTGCAATAAAGAGAATTCTTTGTACTTGGTGTCATCTTATTTTCAGAAAGCCATTTCTTATGTTTTTTGCATTTCTGATGAACATGACAGCGGTGACACAAAAAAATAGAAAAAGGCAGCGGTGACGCAAAAACCGGAATCGAAGATCAAAGAAAAAAGAAGCTTTCCAAAACGTAACGATTGTTTGAAATTGGATAGTGTGGATAAGGTGTCATTTTCTATTGAACAAAAACAAAATCTAACCTGGCATCGAACCTTCAAAGTTGTCAGCGTCTTCCTGTTTTTGTTGATTTCTACTACCCAATAGCTCTTAAAGCCCGCTTGCTGAAATATATATGTCAACATTGCAGAGTAAACAATCAGTACATGGAAAATGACACCTGAAAACGAAAATAGAAAAAAAACATGAAACTAAGGGTCCTCAATCCTTCTCATTGATGGTTAAATCCATATAAATAATAATAATAAAAATAAGTAGTAGTAGTAGTAGTAGTAGTAGTAGTAGTAGTAGTAGTAATAGTAGTAGTAGTAGTAGTAGTAGTAGTAGTAGTAAAAGATTTAGTGACAGTTCTCAAGGGTTCGCACCCAGATTCAATTTCATCAGTTCAGTTTCATCTGGTTTGTGATGTAACAGTTTCCACATCTGCATATTATTCTCCATGTGCATTTGTTATCGTCGGAGTAGTGTCTAGTAAAGAAGTGCCGAAAGATTTTCTGTAAGTTATTTTTGTTTATTTCGTTTTCAAAACAATCTAAGGTTTCCTCAAAATCATAATCATCGTTTCTCATTGGCAATAGAAAAAGAAGATCATGCATCTCGACATATAGACCGAGTGGTAGTATTCTTAGGGTTTTTGGAAAGTATTTGAAAATTTTCAGACCAGTTTTTGTTTCGATGTACAATGAGCCCTAGATCATGTGGGAATTCCACTGGCTCCAGAAGACTGCCCATGAGATTGGCTTTTAGTGCTCCTTTAATGTTTGCAATAAAGAGAATTCTTTGTACTTGGTGTCATCTTATTTTCAGAAAGCCATTTCTTATGTTTTTTGCATTTCTTATGAACATGACAGCGGTGACACAAAAAAATAGAAAAAGGCAGCGGTGACGCAAAAACCGGAATCGAAGATCAAAGAAAAAAGAAGCTTTCCAAAACGTAACGATTGTTTGAAATTGGATAGTGTGGATAAGGTGTCATTTTCTATTGAACAAAAACAAAATCTAACCTGGCATCGAACCTTCAAAGTTGTCAGCGTCTTCCTGTTTTTGTTGATTTCTACTACCCACTAGCTCTTAAAGCCCGCTTGCTGAAATATATATGTCAACATTGCAGAGTAAACAATCAGTACATGGAAAATGACACCTGAAAACGAAAATAGAAAAAAAACATGAAACTAAGGGTCCTCAATCCTTCTCATTGATGGCTAAATCCATATAAATAATAATAATAAAAATAAGTAGTAGTAGTAGTAGTAGTAGTAGTAGTAGTAGTAGTAGTAGTAGTAGTAGTAGTAGTAGTAGTAATAGTAGTAGTAGTAGTAGTAGTAGTAGTAAAAGATTTAGTGACAGTTCTCAAGGGTTCGCACCCAGATTCAATTTCATCAGTTCAGTTTCATCTGGTTTGTGATGTAACAGTTTCCACATCTGCATATTATTCTCCATGTGCATTTGTTATCGTCGGAGTAGTGTCTAGTAAAGAAGTGCCGAAAGATTTTCTGTAAGTTATTTTTGTTTATTTCGTTTTCAAAACAATCTAAGGTTTCCTCAAAATCATAATCATCGTTTCTCATTGGCAATAGAAAAAGAAGATCATGCATCTCGACATATAGACCGAGTGGTAGTATTCTTAGGGTTTTTGGAAAGTATTTGACAATTTTCAGACCAGTTTTTGTTTCGATGTACCATGAGCCCTAGATCATGTGGGAATTCCACTGGCTCCAGAAGACTGCCCATGAGATTGGCTTTTAGTGCTCCTTTAATGTTTGCAATAAAGAGAATTCTTTGTACTTGGTGTCATCTTATTTTCAGAAAGCCATTTCTTATGTTTTTTGCATTTCTTATGAACATGACAGCGGTGACACAAAAAATTAGAAAAAGGCAGCGGTGACGCAAAAACCGGAATCGAAGATCAAAGAAAAAAGAAGCTTTCCAAAACGTAACGATTGTTTGAAATTGGATAGTGTGGATAAGGTGTCATTTTCTATTGAACAAAAACAAAATCTAACCTGGCATCGAACCTTCAAAGTTGTCAGCGTCTTCCTGTTTTTGTTGATTTCTACTACCCAATAGCTCTTAAAGCCCGCTTGCTGAAATATATATGTCAACATTGCAGAGTAAACAATCAGTACATGGAAAATGACACCTGAAAACGAAAATAGAAAAAAAAACATGAAACTAAGGGTCCTCAATCCTTCTCATTGATGGCTAAATCCATATAAATAATAATAATAAAAATAAGTAGTATTAGTAGTAGTAGTAGTAGTAGTAGTAGTAGTAGTAGTAGTAGTAATAGTAGTAGTAGTAGTAGTAGTAGTAGTAGTAGTAGTAGTAGTAGTAAAAGATTTAGTGACAGTTCTCAAGGGTTCGCACCCAGATTCAATTTCATCAGTTCAGTTTCATCTGGTTTGTGATGTAACAGTTTCCACATCTGCATATTATTCTCCATGTGCATTTGTTATCGTCGGAGTAGTGTCTAGTAAAGAAGTGCCGAAAGATTTTCTGTAAGTTATTTTTGTTTATTTCGTTTTCAAAACAATCTAAGGTTTCCTCAAAATCATAATCATCGTTTCTCATTGGCAATAGAAAAAGAAGATCATGCATCTCGACATATAGACCGAGTGGTAGTATTCTTAGGGTTTTTGGAAAGTATTTGACAATTTTCAGACCAGTTTTTGTTTCGATGTACAATGAGCCCTAGATCATGTGGGAATTCCACTGGCTCCAGAAGACTGCCCATGAGATTGGCTTTTAGTGCTCCTTTAATGTTTGCAATAAAGAGAATTCTTTGTACTTGGTGTCATCTTATTTTCAGAAAGCCATTTCTTATGTTTTTTGCATTTCTTATGAACATGACAGCGGTGACACAAAAAAATAGAAAAAGGCAGCGGTGACGCAAAAACCGGAATCGAAGATCAAAGAAAAAAGAAGCTTTCCAAAACGTAACGATTGTTTGAAATTGGATAGTGTGGATAAGGTGTCATTTTCTATTGAACAAAAACAAAATCTAACCTGGCATCGAACCTTCAAAGTTGTCAGCGTCTTCCTGTTTTTGTTGATTTCTACTACCCAATAGCTCTTAAAGCCCGCTTGCTGAAATATATATGTCAACATTGCAGAGTAAACAATCAGTACATGGAAAATGACACCTGAAAACGAAAATAGAAAAAAAACATGAAACTAAGGGTCCTCAATCCTTCTCATTGATGGCTAAATCCATATAAATAATAATAATAAAAATAAGTAGTATTAGTAGTAGTAGTAGTAGTAGTAGTAGTAGTAGTAATAGTAGTAGTAGTAGTAGTAGTAGTAGTAGTAGTAGTAGTAGTAGTAAAAGATTTAGTGACAGTTCTCAAGGGTTCGCACCCAGATTCAATTTCATCAGTTCAGTTTCATCTGGTTTGTGATGTAACAGTTTCCACATCTGCATATTATTCTCCATGTGCATTTGTTATCGTCGGAGTAGTGTCTAGTAAAGAAGTGCCGAAAGATTTTCTGTAAGTTATTTTTGTTTATTTCGTTTTCAAAACAATCTAAGGTTTCCTCAAAATCATAATCATCGTTTCTCATTGGCAATAGAAAAAGAAGATCATGCATCTCGACATATAGACCGAGTGGTAGTATTCTTAGGGTTTTTGGAAAGTATTTGACAATTTTCAGACCAGTTTTTGTTTCGATGTACAATGAGCCCTAGATCATGTGGGAATTCCACTGGCTCCAGAAGACTGCCCATGAGATTGGCTTTTAGTGCTCCTTTATTGTTTGCAATAAAGAGAATTCTTTGTACTTGGTGTCATCTTATTTTCAGAAAGCCATTTCTTATGTTTTTTGCTGCTTTGTTCATTTCACCTTGACTCCGGATTTTTGCTTGAAGTCATCTGCGTACCCGTAACAGGGTACTTCTTTCCTCGTTTCAGGTAAATCCTTGATGAACAGGAGGAATACTAAAGGTCCAAAGAGATATAGCAAAATCGAGATATAGCACGCTGAGTTCTTTCGTCAATTCGAGATAATTGTATTCGTATAATATATCAAGAAATTATTTTTACGGTCGTGTGGCCGATCACTTTTTCCAAAAACCGTATTGACTAGGGTGGAGTCTTGTCCACAAAAATTTATATATTTTATCAAAAAGTAGTTTTTCAAAGACTTTAGAACAGCAACAAAGAACGCTTATCGGTTTCGGTTTATAACAAGTAACGTCTTTACTCCGACTTTGAAAGTTGGTGTAAGCTGACTAATTTTCCAAAAAGTCGGAAAAAAATTTTTGTTCAAGAAAATTTGAAATAGTAGTTTCATGGATTTACAAAGAGTGTGAGTGCCTTTTTCAGAATTAGATTTCCAATGGTAACTGGTCCGATTGATTTGTCCGGATTTAAGTGGCTCATAATGTCACTTATTTGTTTTTCAGATGTTTTAGTATCGTTCGATGCCCGTTGGAATCGGTGTTATTTTTGACCGAACACTGATATGAAGTAGTGTAGTACCAGCCTTGATTTTAGGGCTTACCTCGTGGTACATGGATACAGACCAAGCCACGATTTCACAAGTTTCTGCGTGTAGCTAGTTTGTTTGCATAGGTCGGCCAGTAGCCTTTGTCGATCCGATTTTAATGACTAATAGGCATTGGCTATGAAGTCATTTCGTAGTGTCTTCCTTTCCCTGTAGTACCAGCCTTGATTTTAGGGCTTACCTCGTGGTACATGGATACAGATCCAGCCGTGAGTTCACAATTTTCTGCGTGTGCTAGTTTGTTTGAATAGGTCGGCCAGTAGCTTTCGTCGATCCGATTTTTGATGACTAATAGGCATTGGCTTTTAAAATCATTTCGTAGTGTCTTCTTTTCCCTGTTAGATCTCGCACATGGCAGTTTACAGTATTTTTTTTAATGCTTATCCAGTCTCTTTTTGGCTTTTTTGGTAGTCTTTTTGTGAACCGTTTCCTGTGGTAAGTTGTAAGGTCTACTCACGAAGAAATACTATGAATTGGTGTGACATTCGACCAGAATTGCGGTCAAAATGCATGAAGAAATCGAAAATTCATCGGAACAGATTGAAGGGAGGATTGGCTGTTATTGATCCATCTCCGATGGAAATGTTATTTTTTATCCACTGAAGAAAAACAAAATTCATTTGATAACTAAGAAGTAGCCGTGTTTTCAGGAGTGAACTCGTGGCCTGGAATACTGAGACCCAGCCATGAGCTCACTATTTTTGCATGTAACTAAGTTATCTTGCGTGATCTGGCCGAGGCCTTTAATAGTAATGACTTTGTCGACCCGATGTTAATGGACCACACATTGAACTGGTAGAGACGAATGAAAGCATTTGAAGCTGTGTTTAGACGCTAACCATTCGTTTCATAACCTGTTTTCCGTCGGTGTGTACTTCCGTATGAACGCTACATTTTTGTGGCGCTCCTGGGTGTTATTCTTCTAAATCATGATCGGCAGATCCATTAACAAGCACTCCGCGCCGAGCGGATGCTGTAAATAAGACCCTTAACAGATGGCGGGAAGTGTGGTTTGGAACTCGGAAGCCTTCCGGATTCCCGGATTTGGTTTTTTAACCTATTTAAGACCAAAAATTCACGTATCGTGAAGGGTGGGGCGATCGGTTGTCCCTTCGTTCCCTGAGCGGTGTATGACCGAAAACATTTAAAGATATACAAGAAACCAAACAAAGTAGTATAGTACCTAAGAAAAAACCAAAAACACAAAAAATAACCGAAAAAGAACAAAAATAAAATCAGTAGAAATCATTCTCCCCAGACGAGATGTGATCCGACCCTCCCGTTTGTTGTTGTTAGATAAATCGTTGCCTTCCGGGTTCCCTGATTTACTTCTTAAACCTATCTAAGACCGAAAATGCACGTATCGTGAAGGGTGGGGCAATCGGCCGTCCCTTCGTCCCTGAGCAGTGTATGACCAAAAATAGTTAAAGATATACAAGAAACCAAACAAAAATAGTATAGTACCTAAGAAAAAAACCAAAAACACAAAAAATAACCGAAAAAAAACCAAAAACAAAATCACTAGAAACATCTCCCCAGATGAGATGTGATCCGACTCTCCCGCTTGTTGTTGTTAGATAGATCGTTGCCTTCCGGATTCCCGGAATTAGTTTAATAACCTATTTAAGACCGAAAATTCATGTATCATAAAGGGTGGGGCGATCGGCCGTCCCTTCGTTCCCTGAGCGGTGTATGACCAAAAACATTTAAAGATATACAAGAAACCAAACAAAGTACTATATTCCTAAGAAAAAACCAAAAACACAAAAAATAACCGAAAAAAAAACAAAAATAAAATCAGTAGAAATCCTTCTCCCCAGACGAGATGTGATCCGACCCTCCCGTTTGTTGTTGTTAGATAGATCGTTGCCTTCCGGGTTCCCTGATTTACTTCTTAAACCTATCTAAGACCGAAAATGCACGTATCGTGAAGGGTGGGGCAATCGGCCGTTCCTTCGTCCCTGAGCAGTGTATGACCAAAAATAGTTAAAGATATACAAGAAACCAAACAAAAATAGTATAGTACCTAAAAAAAACCAAAAACACAAAAAATAACCGAAAAAAAACCAAAAACAAAATCACTAGAAACATCTCCCCAGATGAGATGTGATCCGACTCTCCCGCTTGTTGTTGTTAGATAGAGCGTTGCCTTCCGGATTCCCGGAATTAGTTTAATAACCTATTTAAGACCGAAAATTCATGTATCATAAAGGGTGGGGCGATCGGCCGTCCCTTCGTTCCCTGAGCGGTGTATGACCTAAAACTCTTAACGATATACAAGAAACCAAACAAAAATAACCGAAAAAAAAACAAAAATAAATTCAGTAGCAAGGTCGTTACGATCGAAATTGTGGCCCGTTTCGGGTGCCTGTAATGTATGGTTGTTTGAGTATTTAAGTATGTTAAAGCTAATTTGCGCTCAATCCGGAAGGTCCTTGGGAAGAGAGCGGAAGACTGATCCAGCAAGCAATGCAAGGAGCAACACGAAGGGTCTCAAGGACAACAACAATCGACTGTTGGGTATCTTTAACAAGTTTTGTGTCCCTTTTGATACAGAAATTAGGATATCAATCTGTAGGACGCTCGACAGTGACTGCACTGTAGTGACCCTTCACCGAGTTGCAAATTTCCGAGCTAGGCACCTTAATTCGTATGTTGAACAGACCCGGAGGGGTATATTATCAGTAGCATTACTGTTTATACTGCTTGTATTAATACTCCCATATCGTTTTTCAGTGGAACAGACCGAAAACAAGCCGTTTTTTAGGGTCAAAATAGTGATATTTTGATCCCCCCACAAATCGCGATTTTTGAGATATCGATATTTTTTGAAACGAAAAAAAAGCGCTAATTTAGTGGGTTACATCTCAACTGCACTATTATAACCAATAGAACCGGTTAAGTTTAGTTCGGACGTGATTGGAACTAATTGGGTGACGAAATCCAAATTTTCGTGATTTTTGAAAAAACGAAACGCAACAAAAGAAGAATATTTTTCAAAATTTTTGAGCAAGGGCAACAACCTTCCTGGCACCAGTGAAATTGAACTTAGAGTGTTTGATTTAGTGGATTCATCAATGCGGAGGGTTCATACACTATTGTTTTTGGCAAAAATTTACAGCTGAAATGTTTTAGACCGGGTTTTTTGCATTGAAATAGAAGAGTATAAGCCGTCTGAGCTCGGATCAATAATTTTTCATTCAACCAGATAAGAATTGCAAAAAAGGTAAGGCGGAACCTATAAGTTTGAAAATTTTTCAGTTCGCATAAAAGACGTTCTGCTTCATAACTTTAGAATAACGGGACCAATCCAGTTTATTTTGGTACCGTTAGAACAGAAATTAACTTAGCTTAAACACAAGCTAACTGCTTTTTGAAGAAAGAGAGCATTAAAACATTTAGATTGTTTTTAGCAAAAAAACTACCGATTTCTGCAGGTAGACCCTTCAAGTTTGGTTGAAAAAATTTTAGAAAGCCATCAGACCCCTTCCAAAAGATAATAACGGTTATATAAGGCATTTTTACGCTGTTTCTGACAATAATGAAGGTATACGGAACCTAGAAATCGACAGTCGAGTCAAAACAAGCTTGTTGTAAGATTTCCACAGTTAAGGAAAATTGTTAAATAGGCGGCTTAGCTTCAATTCGGAGGGGTCTAGGGCCAGAAGAAACCCTTCCTAGGTTGTTGATTTTGCTTAGGCTCTAAGATTGTATCCGAAATGTTCTCAAGTATTGTTTATACCGATTCGCAGGGGTCCTGTTTTTGCCAATCGGGAAGGGTCAAATTTTGCCAATCCGGAGTGGCCCCATTTCGGACGGGTCCTGTTCTTGCCAATCAGGAAGGGTCATGTTTTGCCAATCTGGAGGGGTACAAACTCGGAGGTTCCTGTTTTTACCAATCCGTTAGGGTTTCATTGGAACAGATTAGTGGCAGGAGTGGCTGTTTATTTGACGAACTAATCGAAACAGGAGAAGTCGGTTTTAACCGACATGTGAAATTATAAAAAGTCGATTGTCAAGACACGTGACAATGTTTATTTTCGCAAATACAGAAAAAGCGCAAAAATCGTATCGTGAAGGCTGGGGTCATCGGCCGTCTCTTCGTCCCTGAGCGGTGTATGGCCAAAAACACTTAAAGATATACAAAAAACCAAACAAAAAATAGTATAGTACCTAAGAAAAAACCAAAAACACAAAAAATAACCGAAAAAAAAATAAAAATTAATTCAGAAGAAATCATCTCCCCAGACGAGATGTGATCCGACCCTCCCGTTTGTTGTTGTTAGATAGATCGTTGTTTCAGGCATTTATATCAAGCAAGGTCGTTACGATCGAAATTGTGGCCCGTTTTAGGTGCCTATTATGTAGGGTTGTTTGAGTATTTAAGCAGGTTAAATCTAATTTGCGCTCAATCCGCTCAAGGTCTTTGGGAAGAGAGCGGAAGACTGATCCGGCAAGCAGTGCAAGGAGCAACAGGAAGGGTCTCAAGGACAACAACAATCGACTGTTGGATATCTTTAACAATTTTTGTATCCCTTTTGGTACAGAAATTAGGATATCAATCTGTGGAGGGCTCGACAGTGACTGCACTGTAGTGACCCTTCACCGGTTTGCAAAATTCCGAGCTAGGCACCTCAATTCGTATGTTGAACTGACCCGGAGGGGTATATTATCAGTAGCATTACTGTTTATACTGCTTGTATTAATACTCCCATATCGTTTTTCGGTGAAACAGACCGAAAACAAGCCGTTTTTTTAGGGTCAAAATAGTAATATTTTGATCCCCCCACAAATCGCGATTTTTGAGATATCCATTTTTTTGAAACGAAAAAAAAAGCGCTAATTTAGTGAGTTACATCTTAACTGCACTATTATAAATAGTAGAACCGGTTAATTTTAGTTCGGACGTGGTTGGAAGTAATTGGGTGACAAAATCCAAATTTTCGTGATTTTTGAAAAAACGAAAAGCAATAAAAGAAGAATATTTTTCAAAATTTTTGAGCAAGGGCCAACAACCTTCCTGGCACCAGTGAAATCGAACTTAGAGTGTTTGATTTAGTGGATTCATCAATGCGGAGGGTTCATACATTATTGTTTTTGGCAAAATTTTACAGCTGAAATGTTTTAGACCGGTTTTTTTTTGCATTGAAATAGAGGAATATAAGCCGTCTGAGCTCGGATCAATAATTTTTAGTTCAACCAGATAAGAATTGCGAAAAAAGTTTGGCGGAATCTATGTTTAAAAAAGTTTGAAAATTTTTCAGTTCGCCTAAAAGAGTTTTGCTTCATAACTTTAGAAAAACGGGACCAATCCAGTTTATTTTGGAACCGTTAGAACAGAAATTAGAATGACTTAAGCACAAGCTAACTGCTTCCTGAAGAAAGAGAGAATTTAAAAAAATTTAGATTGTTTTCAGCAAAAAACTACCAATTGATACAGACCAAGCCATGATTTCACAAGTTTCTGCGTGTAGCTAGTTTGTTTGCATAGATCGGCCAGTAGCCTTTGTCGATCCGATTTTAATGACTAATAAGTATTGGCTTTTAAGTCATTTCTTAGTGTCTTCCTTTCCCTGTAGTACCAGCCTTGATTTTAGGGCTTACCTCGTGGTACATGACATGGATACAGACCCAGCCGTGAGGTCACTATTTTCTGCGTGTGCTAGTTTGTTTGCATAGGTCGGCCAGTAGCTTTCGTCGATTCGATTTTTGATGACTAATAGGCATTGGCTTTTAAAGTCATTTCGTAGTGTCTTCCTTTCCCTGTTAGATGTCGTACATGGCAGTTTACAGTAGTTTTTTAATGCTTGTCCAGTCTCCTTTTGAATTTTTTGGTAGTCTTACTGTGAACCGTTTCCTGTGGTAAGTTGTAAGGTCTACTCACGAAGAAGTACTATGAATTGGTGTGAAATTCGACCAGAATGGCGGTCAAAATGCATGAAGAAATCGAAAATTCATTGGAACAGATTGAAGGGAGGATTGGCTGTTATTGATCCATCTCCGATGGAAATGTTACTTTTTATCCACTGAAGAAAAACAAAATTCATTTGATAACTAAGAAGTAGCCGTGTTTTCAGGAGTGAACTCGTGGCCTGGAATACTGAGACCCAGCCATGAGCTCACTATTTTTGCATGTAACTACGTTATCTTGCGTGATCTGGCCGAGGCCTTTAATAGTAATGACTTTGTCGACCCGATGTTAATGGACCACACATTGAACTGGTACAGACCTTTGAAAGCATTTGAAGCTGTGTTTAGACGCTAACCATTCGTTTCATACCCAGCTTTGTTTTCCGTCGGCGTGTACTTCCGTACGAACGCTACATTTTTATGGCGCTCCTGGGTGTTATTCTTCTAAATCATGATCGGCAGATCCATTAACAAGCACTCCGCGCCGAGCGGATGCTGCAAATAAGACCCTTAAAAGAGGGCGGGAAGTGTGGTTTGGAACTCGGAAGCCTTCCAGATTCCCGGATTTAGTTTTTTATTCTATTTAAGACCAAAAATTCACGTATCGTGATGGGTGGGGCGATCGGCCGTCCCTTCGTCCCTGAGCAGTGTATGACCAAAAATAGTTAAAGATATACAAGAAACCAAACAAAAAGTAGTATAGTACCTAAGAAAAAACGAAAAACACAAAAAATAACCGAAAAGAAAACAAAAAATGAAATCACTAGAAACATCTCCCCAGACGAGATGTGATCCGACTCTCCCGCTTGTTGTTGTTAGATAGATCGTTGCCTTCCGGATTCCCGGAATTAGTTTAATAACCTATTTAAAACCGAAAATTCATGTATCATGAAGGGTGGGGCAATCGGCTGTCCCTTCGTTCCCTGAGCGGTGTATGACCAAAAACTCTTAACGATATACAAGAAACCAAACCAAAAAATAACCGAAAGAAAAAACAAAAATAAATTCAGTAGCTAGGTCGTTACGATCGAAATTGTGGCCCGTTTCGGGTGCCTGTAATGTATGGTTGTTTGAGTATTTAAGCATGTTAAAGCTAATTTGCGCTCAATCCGGAACGTCCTTGGGAAGAGAGCGGAAGACTGATCCAGCAAGCAGTGCAAGGAGCAACAAGAAGGGTCTCAAAGACAACAAAAATCGACTGTTGGCTATCTTTAACAAGTTTTGTGTCCCTTTTGGTGCAGAAAATAGGATATCAATCTGTAGGACGCTCGACAGTGACTGCACTGTAGTGAACCTTCACCGAGTTGCAAATTAAGGCACCTTAATTCGTATGTTGAACTGACCCGGAGGTGTATAATATTAATAGCATTACTGTTTATACTGCTTGTATTAATACTCCCATATCGTTTTTCAGTGGAACAGACCAAAAACAAGCCGTTTTTTAGGGTCAAAATAGTGATATTTTGATCCTCCCACAAATCGCGATTTTTGAGATATCGATATTTTTTGAAACGAAAAAAAGCGCTAGTTTAGTGGGTTACATCTCAACTGCACTATTATAACTAATAGAACCGGTTAAGTTTAGTTCGGAAATCCAAATTTTCGTGATTTTTGAAAAAACGAAACGCAATAAAATGAGATTATTTTTCAAAAGTTTTGAGCAAGGGCCAACAACCTTCCTGGCACCAGTGAAATTGAACTTAACGTGTTTGATTTAGTGGATTCATCAATGCGGAGGGTTCAAATACTATTGTTTTTGGCAAAATTTTACAGCTGAAATGTTTTAGACCTGGTTTTTAGCATTGAAATAGAAGAGTATAAGCCGTCTGAGCTCGGATCAATAATTTTTCATTCAACCAGATAAGAATGGCAAAAAAGGTTAGGCGGAACCTATAAGTTTGAAATTTTTTCAGTTCGCATAAAAGACGTTCTGCTTCATAACTTTAGATTAACGGGACCAATCCAGTTTACTTTGGTACCGTTAGAACAGAAATTAAGTTAGCTTATATACAAGCTAACTGCTTTTTGAAGAAAGAGAGCATTAAAAACATTTAGATTGTTTTTAGCAAAAAACTACATATTTTCGAAGGTAGACCCTTCAAGTTTGGTAAAAAAAATTTTAGAAAGCCCTTAGACCCCTTCCAAACAATAATAACGGTTATATAAGGCATTTTTACGCTGTTTCTGACAATAAGGAAGGTATACGGAACCTAGAAATCGACAGTCGAGTCAAAGACAAGCTTGTTGTAAGATTTCCACAGTTAAGGAAAATTGTTAAATAGGCGGCTTAGCTTCAATTTGGAGGGGTCTAGGGCCAGAAGAAACCCTTCCTAGTTTGTTGATTTTGCTTAGGCTCTAAGATTGTATCCGAAAGGGTCTCAAGTATTGTTTATACCGATTCGGAGGGGTCCTGTTTTTGCCAATCGGGAAGGGTCAAATTTTGCCAATCCGGAGGGGCCCCATTTCGGACGGGTCCTGTTCTTGCCAATCCGGAAGGGTCATGTTTTGCCAATCTGGAGGGGTCCAAACTCGGAGGGTCCTGTTTTTACCAATCCGTAAGGGTAAATTTTTGCCAATCCGGAGGGTCCCAATTCGAAGGGGTCCTGTTTTTGCCAACCCAAAAGGGTCATCTTTTCCCAATCCAGAGGGGTCCCAATTCGGAGGGGTCCTGTCTGAGCCAATCCGGAAGAGTCATATTCTGCCAATCTGGAGGGGTAAAAATTCGGAAGGGTGCTGTTTTTACCAATCCGTTGGGGTTTCATTGGAACAGACTAGTGGCAGGATTGGCTGTTTATTTGACGAACTAATCGAAACAGGAGAAGTTGGTTTTAACTGACATGTGAAATTATAAAAAGTCGATTGTAAAGACACGTGACAATTTTCATTTTCGCAAATACAGAAAAAGCGCGAAAACTAACAGAACAACAATTTTCGCTAGTAGAAAACAGACCTACGACACGAATTGTAATTACGATTAATATTATTGATGGAAGAACATTCCGAATTGTAACGATTGTGCAGAATTCGGATGGGTATTTGGAGGATTTTACTACCCTTCCCGAGTGACGATAAGACTGTTCTTCACCAGGATTCAAGAATCCGGAAGGGTCTCGGGAAGCGACTGAAATTGTTTTTTTAACAACCTTTAGCTTCCTGGCATGTCCTGAGTTGAATTTATTCAACACCGAATTCATTTTCAGATTATAAGAAGCTAGGAGTGAAGGGAAAGGGTTGATCCATCTCCGATGGAAATGTAAATTTTTATCCACTGAAGAAAACCAAAATTTATTCGATAACTAAGAAGTAGCCGTGTTTTTAGGAGTGACCTCGTGGTCTGGAATACCGATAGCCAGCCCTGAGCTCCTTATTTTTGCATGTAACTAATTTATCTTGCGTGATCTGGCCGAGGCCTTAAATAGTAACGACTTTGTCGACCCGATGTTAAGGGACCACACATTGAACTGGTAGAGACGGTTAAAAGCATTTGAAGCTGTGTTTAGACGCTAGCCATTCGTTTCATAACCTAGCTTTGTTTTCCGTCGGTGTGTACGTCCGGGCTAATGCTACATATATAATTTTCTGGCGCTCCTGGGTGTTATTCTTCTAAATCATGATCGGCGTCGAGCGGATGCTGTAAATAAGACCCTTAATAGAGGGCAGGAAGTGTGGTTTGGAACTCGGGAGCCTTCCGGATTCCCGGATTTAGTTTTTTATTCTACTTAAGACCAAAAATTCACGTATCGTGAAGGGTGGGGCAATCGGCCCTTCCTTCGTTCCCTGAGCGGTGTATGACCAAAAACATTTAAAGATAAACAATAAACCAAACAAAAAGGAGTATAGTACCTAAGAAAAAACCAAAACACAAAAAATAACCGAAAAAAAAACAAAAACAAAATCTGTAGAAATCATCTCCCCAGACGAGATGTGATCCGATCCTCCCGTTTGTTGTTGTTAGATAGATTGTTGACTTCCGGATTCCCTGATTTAATTTTTTAACATATTCAAGACCGAAAAATCACCTATCGTGAAGGCTGGGGCCATCGGCCTTCTCTTCGTCCCTGAGCGTTGTATGGCCAAAAATACTTAAAGATATACAAAAAACCAAACAAAAAGTAGTATAGTACCTAAGAAAAAACCAAAAACACAAAAAATAACCGAAAAAAATTAAAATAAATTCAGAAGAAATCATCTCCCCAGACGAGATGTGATCCGACATTCCCGTTTGTTGTTGTTAGATAGATCGTTGTTACAGGCATTTATATCAAGCAAGGTCGTTACGATCGAAATTATGGCCCGCTTTGGGTGCCTGTAATGTAGGGTTGTTTGAGTATTTAAGCAGGTTAAAGCTAATTTGCGCTCAATCCGGAAGGTCCTTGGGAAGAGAGCGGAAGACTGATCCGGCAAGCAGTGCAAGGATCAACAGGAAGGGTCTCAAGGACAACAACAATCGACTGTTGGATATCTTTAACAAGTTTTGTATCCCTTTTGGTACAGAAATTAGGATATCAATCTGTGGAGGGCTCGACAGTGACTGCACTGTAGTGACCCTTCACCGATTTGCAAAATTCCGAGCTAGGCACCTCAATTCGTATGTTGAACTGACCCGGAGGGGTATATTATCAGTAGCATTACTGTTTATACTGCTTGTATTAATACTCCCATATCGTTTTTCAGTGAAACAGACCGAAAACAAGCCGTTTTTTAGGGTCAAAATAGTGATATTTTGATCCCCCCACAAATCGAGATTTTTGAGATATTGATATTTTTGAAACGAAAAAAAGCGCTAATTTAGTGAGTTATATCTTAACTGCACTATTATAACTAGTAAAACCGGTTAAGTTTAGTTCGGACGTGGTTGGAAGTAATTGGGTGACGAAATCCGAATTTTCGTGAATTTTGAAAAAACAAAACGCCATAAATTAAGAATGTCTTCCGAAATTTTTGAGTAAGAGCCAACAACCTTCCTGGTCCCAGTGAACTCGAACTGAACGTGTTTGATTTACTGGATTGATCAATGCGGAGGGGTTCAAATACCATTGTTTTTGGCAAATTTTTACGGCTGAAATGTTTTAGACCGTGTTTTTTGCATTGAAATAGAAGAGTATAGGCCTTCTGAGCTCGGATCAATGTTTTTTAGTTCAACCAGATAAGAATTGCGAAAAAAAATTGGCGGAATCTATAAGTTTGACAATTTTTCAGTTCGCATAAAAGAGTTTTGCTTCATAACTTTAGAGAAACGGGACCAATCCAGTTTATTTTGGAACCGTTAGAACAGAAATTAGAATGGCTTAAACACAAGCTAACTGCTTTCTGAAGAAAGAGAGAATTTAAAAAAATTTAGATTGTTTTCAGCAAAAAACTACCAATTTTTGAAGGTAGGCCCTTCAAGTTTGGTTTAAAAAAATTTTAGAAAGCCGTTAGACCCCTTCCAAACGGTAAGATCGGTTATATAAGGTATTTTTACGCTGTTCTTGACATTAATCAAGGTATAAGGAACCTAGAAAACGACACTCGAGTCAAAAATAGGCTTGTTTTAAGACTTCCACAGTTAAGGAAAATTGTTAAATAAGCGGCCTAGCTTCAATTCGGAGGGGTCTAGGGCCAGAACAAACCCTTCCTAATTTGTTGATTTTGCTTAATAGGCTCTAAGATGGTACCCGGAAAGGTCTCAAGTATTGTTTATAACGATTCGGAAGGGTCAAATTTTATAACGTTTTTGCCAATCGGGAAGGGTCAAATTTTGCCAATCCGGAGGGGTCCCATTTCGGACGGGTCCTGTTCTTGCTAATCCGGAAGGGTCATGTTTTGCCAATCTGGAGGGGTCCAAACTCGGAGGGTCCTGTTTTTACCAATCCGTAAGGGTAAATTTTTGCCAATCCGGAGGGTCCCAATTCGGAGGGGTCCTGTTTTTGCCAACCCAAAAGGGTCATCTTTTCCCAATCCAGAGGGGTCCAGATGTGAAATTATAAAAAGTCGATTGTAAAGACACGTGACAATTTTCATTTTCGCAAATACAGAAAAAGCGCGAAAACTAACAGAACAACAATTTTCGCTAGTAGAAAACAGACCTACGACACGAATTGTAATTACGATTAATATTATTGATGGAAGAACATTCCGAATTGTAACGATTGTGCAGAATTCGGATGGGTATTTGGAGGATTTTACTACCCTTCCCGAGTGACGATAAGACTGTTCTTCACCAGGATTCAAGAATCCGGAAGGGTCTCGGGAAGCGACTGAAATTGTTTTTTTAACAACCTTTAGCTTCCTGGCATGTCCTGAGTTGAATTTATTCAACACCGAATTCATTTTCAGATTATAAGAAGCTAGGAGTGAAGGGAAAGGGTTGATCCATCTCCGATGGAAATGTAAATTTTTATCCACTGAAGAAAACCAAAATTTATTCGATAACTAAGAAGTAGCCGTGTTTTTAGGAGTGACCTCGTGGTCTGGAATACCGATAGCCAGCCCTGAGCTCCTTATTTTTGCATGTAACTAATTTATCTTGCGTGATCTGGCCGAGGCCTTAAATAGTAACGACTTTGTCGACCCGATGTTAAGGGACCACACATTGAACTGGTAGAGACGGTTAAAAGCATTTGAAGCTGTGTTTAGACGCTAGCCATTCGTTTCATAACCTAGCTTTGTTTTCCGTCGGTGTGTACGTCCGGGCTAATGCTACATATATAATTTTCTGGCGCTCCTGGGTGTTATTCTTCTAAATCATGATCGGAGTCGAGCGGATGCTGTAAATAAGACCCTTAATAGAGGGCAGGAAGTGTGGTTTGGAACTCGGGAGCCTTCCGGATTCCCGGATTTAGTTTTTTATTCTACTTAAGACCAAAAATTCACGTATCGTGAAGGGTGGGGCAATCGGCCCTTCCTTCGTTCCCTGAGCGGTGTATGACCAAAAACATTTAAAGATAAACAATAAACCAAACAAAAAGGAGTATAGTACCTAAGAAAAAACCAAAACACAAAAAATAACCGAAAAAAAAACAAAAACAAAATCTGTAGAAATCATCTCCCCAGACGAGATGTGATCCGATCCTCCCGTTTGTTGTTGTTAGATAGATTGTTGACTTCCGGATTCCCTGATTTAATTTTTTAACATATTCAAGACCGAAAAATCACCTATCGTGAAGGCTGGGGCCATCGGCCTTCTCTTCGTCCCTGAGCGTTGTATGGCCAAAAATACTTAAAGATATATAAAAAACCAAACAAAAAGTAGTATAGTACCTAAGAAAAAACCAAAAACACAAAAAATAACCGAAAAAAATTAAAATAAATTCAGAAGAAATCATCTCCCCAGACGAGATGTGATCCGACATTCCCGTTTGTTGTTGTTAGATAGATCGTTGTTACAGGCATTTATATCAAGCAAGGTCGTTACGATCGAAATTATGGCCCGCTTTGGGTGCCTGTAATGTAGGGTTGTTTGAGTATTTAAGCAGGTTAAAGCTAATTTGCGCTCAATCCGGAAGGTCCTTGGGAAGAGAGCGGAAGACTGATCCGGCAAGCAGTGCAAGGATCAACAGGAAGGGTCTCAAGGACAACAACAATCGACTGTTGGATATCTTTAACAAGTTTTGTATCCCTTTTGGTACAGAAATTAGGATATCAATCTGTGGAGGGCTCGACAGTGACTGCACTGTAGTGACCCTTCACCGATTTGCAAAATTCCGAGCTAGGCACCTCAATTCGTATGTTGAACTGACCCGGAGGGGTATATTATCAGTAGCATTACTGTTTATACTGCTTGTATTAATACTCCCATATCGTTTTTCAGTGAAACAGACCGAAAACAAGCCGTTTTTTAGGGTCAAAATAGTGATATTTTGATCCCCCCACAAATCGAGATTTTTGAGATATTGATATTTTTGAAACGAAAAAAAGCGCTAATTTAGTGAGTTATATCTTAACTGCACTATTATAACTAGTAAAACCGGTTAAGTTTAGTTCGGACGTGGTTGGAAGTAATTGGGTGACGAAATCCGAATTTTCGTGAATTTTGAAAAAACAAAACGCCATAAATTAAGAATGTCTTCCGAAATTTTTGAGTAAGAGCCAACAACCTTCCTGGTCCCAGTGAACTCGAACTGAACGTGTTTGATTTACTGGATTGATCAATGCGGAGGGGTTCAAATACCATTGTTTTTGGCAAATTTTTACGGCTGAAATGTTTTAGACCGTGTTTTTTGCATTGAAATAGAAGAGTATAGGCCTTCTGAGCTCGGATCAATGTTTTTTAGTTCAACCAGATAAGAATTGCGAAAAAAAATTGGCGGAATCTATAAGTTTGACAATTTTTCAGTTCGCATAAAAGAGTTTTGCTTCATAACTTTAGAGAAACGGGACCAATCCAGTTTATTTTGGAACCGTTAGAACAGAAATTAGAATGGCTTAAACACAAGCTAACTGCTTTCTGAAGAAAGAGAGAATTTAAAAAAATTTAGATTGTTTTCAGCAAAAAACTACCAATTTTTGAAGGTAGGCCCTTCAAGTTTGGTTTAAAAAAATTTTAGAAAGCCGTTAGACCCCTTCCAAACGGTAAGATCGGTTATATAAGGTATTTTTACGCTGTTCTTGACATTAATCAAGGTATAAGGAACCTAGAAAACGACACTCGAGTCAAAAATAGGCTTGTTTTAAGACTTCCACAGTTAAGGAAAATTGTTAAATAAGCGGCCTAGCTTCAATTCGGAGGGGTCTAGGGCCAGAACAAACCCTTCCTAATTTGTTGATTTTGCTTAATAGGCTCTAAGATGGTACCCGGAAAGGTCTCAAGTATTGTTTATAACGATTCGGAAGGGTCAAATTTTATAACGTTTTTGCCAATCGGGAAGGGTCAAATTTTGCCAATCCGGAGGGGTCCCATTTCGGACGGGTCCTGTTCTTGCTAATCCGGAAGGGTCATGTTTTGCCAATCTGGAGGGGTCCAAACTCGGAGGGTCCTGTTTTTACCAATCCGTAAGGGTAAATTTTTGCCAATCCGGAGGGTCCCAATTCGGAGGGGTCCTGTTTTTGCCAACCCAAAAGGGTCATCTTTTCCCAATCCAGAGGGGTCCCAATTCGGAGGGGTCCTGTCTGAGCCAATCCAGAAGAGTCATATTCTGCCAATCTGGAGGGGTAAAAATTCGAAAGGGTGCTGTTTTTACCAATCCGTTAGGGTTTCATTGGAACAGACTAGTGGAAGGATTGGCTGTTTATTTGACGAACTAATCAAAACAGGAGAAGTCGGTTTTAACCGACATGTGAAATTATAAAAAGTCGATTGTAAAGACACGTGACAATTTTTATTTTTGCAAATACAGAAAAAGCGCGAAAACTAACAGAACAACAGTTTTCGCTAGTAGAAAACAGACCTACGACACGAATTGTAATTACGATTAATATTATTGATGGAAGAACATTCCGAATTGTAACGATTGTGCAGAAATTGGATGGGTATTTGGAGGATTTTACCACCCTTCCCGAGTGACGATAAGACTGCTCTTCACCCGGATTCAAGAATCCGGAAGGGTCTCGGGAAGCGCCTAAAATTGTTTTTTTTTAACAACCTTTAGCTTCCTGGCATGTCCTGAGTTGAATTTATTCAACACCGAATTCATTTTCAGATTATAAGAAGCTAGGAGTTAAGGGAAAGGTTTGATCCATCTCCGATGGAAATGTTAATTTTTATCCACTGAAGAAAACCAAAATTTATTCGATAACTAAGAAGTAGCCGTGTTTTTAGGAGTGACCTCGTGGTCTGGAATACTGAGACCCAGCCATGAGCTCCTTATTTTTGCATGTAACTAATTTATCTTGCGTGATCTGGCCGAGGCCTTAAATAGTAAAGACTTTGTCGACCCGATGTTAAGGGACCACACATTGAACTGGTTGAGACGGTTAAAAGCATTTGAAGCTGTGTTTAGACGCTAGCCATTCGTTTCATAACCTAGCTTTGTTTTCCGTCGGTGTGTACGTCCGGGCGAATGCTACAGATATAATTTTCTGGCGCTCCTGGGTGTTATTCTTCTAAATCATGATCGGCAGATCCATTAACAAGCACTCCGCGCCGAGCGGATGCTGTAAATAAGACCCTTAATAGAGGGCGGGAAGTGTGGTTTGGAACTCGGAAGCCTTCCGGATTCCCGGATTTAGTTTTTTATTCTATTTAAGACCAAAAATTCACGTATCGTGAAGGGTGGGGCGATCGGCCCTCCCTTCGTTCCCTGAGCGGTGTATGACCAAAAACATTTAAAGATAAACAATAAACCAAACAAAAAGGAGTATAGTACCTAAGAAAAAACCAAAACACAAAAAATAACCGAAAAAAAAACAAAAACAAAATCTGTAGAAATCATCTCCCCAGACGAGATGTGATCCGATCCTCCCGTTTGTTGTTGTTAGATAGATCGTTGACTTCCGGATTCCCTGATTTAATTTTTTAACCTATTCAAGACCGAAAATTCACGTATCGTGAAGGCTGGGGCCATCGGCCTTCTCTTCGTCCCTGAGCGTTGTATGGCCAAAAATACTTAAAGATATACAAAAAACCAAACAAAAAGTAGTATAGTACCTAAGAAAAAACCAAAAACACAAAAAATAACCGAAAAAAAATTAAAATAAATTCAGAAGAAATCATCTCCCCAGACGAGATGTGATCCGACATTCCCGTTTGTTGTTGTTAGATAGATCGTTGTTACAGGCATTTATATCAAGCAAGGTCGTTACGATCGAAATTATGGCCCGCTTTGGGTGCCTGTAATGTAGGGTTGTTTGAGTATTTAAGCAGGTTAAAGCTAATTTGCGCTCAATCCGGAAGGTCCCTGGGAAGAGAGCGGAAGACTGATCCGGCAAGCAGTGCAAGGATCAACAGGAAGGGTCTCAAGGACAACAACAATCGACTGTTGGATATCTTTAACAAGTTTTGTATCCCTTTTGGTACAGAAATTAGGATATCAATCTGTGGAGGGCTCGACAGTGACTGCACTGTAGTGACCCTTCACCGATTTGCAAAATTCCGAGCTAGGCACCTCAATTCGTATGTTGAACTGACCCGGAGGGGTATATTATCAGTAGCATTACTGTTTATACTGCTTGTATTAATACTCCCATATCGTTTTTCAGTGAAACAGACCGAAAACAAGCCGTTTTTTAGGGTCAAAATAGTGATATTTTGATCCCCCCACAAATCGAGATTTTTGAGATATTGATATTTTTGAAACGAAAAAAGCGCTAATTTAGTGAGTTACATCTTAACTGCACTATTATAACTAGTAGAACCGGTTAAGTTTAGTTCGGACGTGGTTGGAAGTAATTGGGTGACGAAATCCGAATTTTCGTGAATTTTGAAAAAACAAAACGCCATAAATTAGGAATGTTTTTCGAAATTTTTGAGTAGGAGCCAACAACCTTCCTGGCCCTAGTGAACTTGAACTGAACGTGTTTAATTTACTGGATTGATCAATGCGGAGGGGTTCAAATATCATTGTTTTTGGCAAATTTTTACGGCTGAAATGTTTTAGACCGCGTTTTTTGCATTGAAAAAGAAGAGTATAGGCCTTCTGAGCTCGGATCAATATTTTTTAGTTCAACCAGATAAGAATTGCGAAAAAAGTTTGGCGGAATCTATAAGTTTGAAAATTTTTCAGTTCGCATAAAAGAGTTTTGCTTCATAACTTTAGAAAAACGGGACAAATCCAGTTTATTTTGGAACCGTTAGAACAGAAATTAGGTTGGCTTAAACATAAACTAACTGCTTTTTGAAGAACGAGAGCATTAAAAAAATTTAGATGGTTTTCAGCAAAAAACTACCAATTTTTGAAGGTAGGCCCTTCAAGTTTGGTTTAAAAAAATTTTAGAAAGCCGTTAGACCCCTTCCAAACGGTAATATTGGTTATATAAGGCATTTTTACGCTGTTCTTGACACTAATCAAGGTATAAGGAACCTAAAAAACGACACTCGAGTCAAAAACAGGCTTGTTGTAAGACTTCCACAGTTAAGGAAAATTGTTAAATAAGCGGCCTAGCTTCAATTCGGAGGGGTCTAGGGCCAGAACAAACCCTTCCTAGTTTGTTGATTTTGCTTAATAGGCTCTAAGATGGTACCCGGAAAGGTCTCAAGTATTGTCTATAACGATTTGGAAGGGTCCTGTTTTTGCCAATCGGGAAGGGTCAAATTTTGCCAATCCGGAGGGGTCCCATTTCGGACGGGTCCTGTTCTTGCCAATCCGGAAGGGTCATGTTTTGCCAATCTGGAGGGGTCCAAACTCGGAGGGTCCTGTTTTTACCAATCCGTAAGTGTAAATTTTTGCCAAACCGGAGGGTCCCAATTCGGAGGGGTCCTGTTTTTGCCAACCCAAAAGGGTCATCTTTTCCCAATCCAGAGGGGTCCCAATTCAGAGGGGTCCTGTCTGAGCCAATCCGGAAGAGTCATATTCTGCCAATCTGGAGGGGTAAAAATTCGAAAGGATGCTGTTTTTACCAATCCGTTAGGGTTTCATTGGAACAGATTAGTGGCAGGATTGGCTGTTTATTTGACGAACTAATCAAAACAGGAGAAGTCGGTTTTAACCGACATGTGAAATTATAAAAAGTAGATTGTAAAGACACGTGACAGTTTTTATTTTCGCAAATACAGAAAAAGCGCGAAAACTAACAGAACAACAGTTTTCGCTAAAAGAAAACAGACCTACGACACGAATTGTAATTACGATTATTATTATTGATGGAAGAACATTCCGAATTGTAACGATTGTGCAGAATTCGGATGGGTATTTGGAGGTTTTTACCATCCTTCCCGAGTGACGATAAGACTGCTCTTCACCCGGATTCAAGAATCCGGAAGGGTCCGGGAAGCGACTGAAATTGTTTTTTTAACAACCTTTAGCTTCCTGGCATGTCCTGAGTTGAATTTATTCAACACCGAATTCATTTTCAGATTATAAGAAGCTAGGAGTTAAGGGAAAGGTTTGATCCATCTCCGATGGAAATGTTAATTTTTATCCACTGAAAAAAACCAAAATTTATTCGATAACTAAGAAGTAGCCGTGTTTTTAGGAGTGACCTCGTGGTCTGGAATACTGAGACCCAGCCATGAGCTCCTTATTTTTGCATGTAACTAATTTATCTTGCGTGATCTGGCCGAGGCCTTAAATAGTAAAGACTTTGTCGACCCGATGTTAAGGGACCACACATTGAACTGGTAGAGACGGTTAAAAGCATTTGAAGCTGTGTTTAGACGCTAGCCATTCGTTTCATAACCTAGCTTTGTTTTCCGTCGGTGTGTACTTCCGGGCGAATGCTACATATATAATTTTCTGGCGCTCCTGGGTGTTATTCTTCTAAATCATGATCGGCAGATCCATTAACAAGCACTCCGCGCCGAGCGGATGCTGTAAATAAGACCCTTAATAGAGGGCGGGAAGTGTGGTTTGGAACTCGGAAGCCTTCCGGATTCCCGGATTTAGTTTTTTATTCTATTTAAGACCAAAAATTCACGTATCGTGAAGGGTGGGGCGATCGGCCCTCCCTTCGTTCCCTGAGCGGTATATGACCAAAAACATTTAAATATAAACAATAAACCAAACAAAAAGTAGTATAGTACCTATGAAAAAACCAAAAGACAAAAAATAGCCGAAAAAAAAAAACAAAAATAAAATCAGTAGAAATCATCTCCCCAGACGAGATGTGATCCGACCCTCCCATTTGTTGTTCTTAGATAGATCGTTGCCTTCCGGATTCCCTGAATTACTTCTTAAACCTATCTAAGACCGAAAATGCACGTAACGTGAAGGGTGGGGCGATCGGCCGTCCCTTCGTCCCTGAGCAGTGTATGACCAAAAATAGTTAAATATATACAAGAAACGAAACAAAAAGGAGTATAGTACCTAAGAAAAAACCAAAACACAAAAAATAACCAAAAAAAAACAAAAACAAAATCTGTAGAAATCATCTCCTCAGACGAGATGTGATCCGACCCTCCCGTTTGTTGTTGTTAGATAGATCGTTGACTTCCGGATTCCCTGATTTAATTTTTTAACCTATTCAAGACCGAAAATTCACGTATCGTGAAGGCTGGGGCCATCGGCCGTCTCTTCGTCCCTGAGCGGTGTATGGACAAAAACACTTAAAGATTTACAAAAAACCAAACAAAAAGTAGTATAGTACCTAAGAAAAAACCAAAAACACAAAAAATAACCGAAAAAAAATAAAAATAAATTCAGAAGAAATCATCTCCCCAGACAAGATGTGATCCGACATTCCCGTTTGTTGTTGTTAGATAGATCGTTGTTACAGGCATTTATATCAAGCAAGGTCGTTACGATCGAAATTGTGGCCCGTTTTGGGTGCCTGTAATGTAGGGTTGTTTGAGTATTTAAGCAGGTTAAAGCTAATTTGCGCTCAATCCGGAAGGTCCTTGGGAAGAGAGCGGAAGACTGATCCGGCAAGCAGTGCAAGGATCAACAGGAAGGGTCTCAAGAACAACAACAATCGACTGTTGGATATCTTTAACAAGTTTTGTATCCCTTTTGGTACAGAAATTAGGATATCAATCTGTGGAGGGCTCGACAGTGACTGCACTGTAGTGACCCTTCACCGATTTGCAAAATTCCGAGCTAGGCACCTCAATTCGTATGTTGAACTGACCCGGAGGGGTATATTATCAGTAGCATTACTGTTTATACTGCTTGTATTAATACTCCCATATCGTTTTTCAGTGAAACAGACCGAAAAAAAGCCGTTTTTTAGGGTCAAAATAGTGATATTTTGATCCCCCCACAAAACGCGATTTTTGAGATATTGATATTTTTGAAACGAAAAAAAGCGCTAACTTAGTGAGTTACATCTTAACTGCACTATTATAACTAGTAGAACCGGTTAAGTTTAGTTCGGACGTGGTTGGAAGTAATTGGGTGACGAAATCCGAATTTTCGTGAATTTTGAAAAAACAAAACGCCATAAATTAAGAATGTTTTTCGAAATTTTCGAGTAGGAGCCAACAACCTTCCTGGCCCTAGTGAACTCGAACTGAGCGTGTTTGATTTACAGGATTGATCAATGCGGAGGGGTTCAAATACCATTGTTTTTGGCAAATTTTTACGGCTGAAATGTTTTAGACCGCGTTTTTTGCATTGAAATAGAAGAGTATAGGCCTTCTGAGCTCGGATCAATAATTTTTAGTTCAACCAGATAAGAATTGCGAAAAAAGTTTGGCGGAATCTATAACTTTGAAAATTTTTCAGTTCGCATAAAAGAGTTTTGCTTCATAACTTTAGAAAAACGGGACAAATCCAGTTTATTTTGGAACCGTTAGAACAGAAATTAGAATGGCTTAAACACAAGCTAACTGCTTTCTGAAGAAAGAGAGAATTTAAAAAAGTTTAGATTGTTTTCAGCAAAAAACTACCAATTTTTGAAGGTAGGCCCTTCAAGTTTGGTTTAAAAAAATTTTAGAAAGCCCTTAGACCCCTTCCAAACGGTAATATCGGTTATATAAGGCATTTTTACGCTGTTCTTGACAATAATCAAGGTATAAGGAACCTAAAAAACGACACTCGAGTCAAAAACAGGCTTGTTGTAAGACTTCCACAGTTAAGGAAAATTGTTAAATAAGCGGCCTAGCTTCAATTCGGGGGGGTCCAGGGCCAGAACAAACCCTTCCTAGTTTGTTGATTTTGCTTAATAGGCTCTAAGATGGTACCCGGAAAGGTCTCAAGTATTGTTTATAACGATTCGGAAGGGTCCTGTTTTTGCCAATCGGGAAGGGTCAATGTTTGCCAATCCGGAGGGGTCCCATTTCGGACGGGTCCTGTTCTTGCCAATCCGGAGGGGTCATGTTTTGCCAATCTGGAGGGGTCCAAACTCGGAGGGTCTTGTTTTTACCAATCCGTTAGGGTAAATTTTTGCCAATCCGGAGGGTCCCAATTCGGAGGGGTCCTGTTTTTGCCAACCCAAAAGGGTCATCTTTTCCCAATCCTGAGGGGTCCCAATTCGGAGGTGTCCTGTCTGAGCCAATCCGGAAGAGTCATATTCTGCCAATCTGGAGGGGTAAAAATTCGGAAGGGTGCTGTTTTTACCAATCCGTTAGGGTTTCATTGGAACAGATTAGTGGCAGGATTGGCTGTTTATTTGACGAACTAATCGAAACAGGAGAAGTCCGTTTTAACCGACATGTGAAATTATAAATTCGATTTTAAAGACACGTGACAATTTTTATTTTCGCAAATACAGAAAAAGCGCGAAAACTAACAGAACAACAATTTTCGCTAGTAGAAAACAGACCTACGACACGAATTGTAATTACGATGAACATTATTGATGGAAGAACATTCCGAATTGTAACGATTGTGCAGAATTCGGATGGGTATTTGGAGGATTTTACTACCCTTCCCGAGTGACAAAAAGACTGCTCTTCACTCGGATTCAAGAATCCGGAAGGGTCTCGGGAAGCGACTGAAATTGTTTTTTTAACAACTTTTATCTTCCTGGCATGCCCTGAGTTGAATTTAATCAACACCGAATTCATTTTCAGATTATAAGAAGCTAGGAGTTAAGGGAAAGGGCTGATCCATCTCTGATGGAAATGTTAATTTTTATCCACTGAAGAAAACCAAAATTTATTCGATAACTAAGAAGTAGCCGTGTGTTTAGGAGTGACCTCGTGGTCTGGAATACTGAGACCCAGCCATGAGCTCCTTATTTTTGCATGTAACTATTTTATCTTGGGTGATCTGGCCGAGGCCTAAAATAGTATTGATTTTGTCGACCCGATGTTAAGGGACCACACATTGAACTGGTAGAGACGGTTAAAAGCATTTGAAGCTGTATTTAGACGCTAGCCATTCGTTTCACATCCTAGCTTTGTTTTCTGTCGGTGTGTACTTCCGGGCGAACGCTACATATATAATTTTCTGGCACTCCTGGGTGTTAATCTTCTAAATCATGATCGGCAGATCCATTAACAAGCACAATGCGCCGAGCGGATGCTGTAAATAAGACCCTTAACAGAGGGCGAGAAGTGTGGTTTGGAACACGGAACCCTTCCGGATTCCCAGATTTAGTTTTTAACCTATTTAAGACCAAAAATTCACGTATCGTGAAGGGTGGGGCAATCGGCCCTCCCTTCGTTCCCTGAGCGGTGTATGACCAAAAACACTTAAAGATATACAATAAACCAAACAAAAAGTAGTATAGTACCTATGAACTACCAAAAGACTAAAAATAGCCGAAAAAAAACAAAAATAAAATCAGTAGAAATCATCTCCCCAGACGAGATGTGATCCGACCCTCCCGTTTGTTGTTGTTAGATAGATCGTTGCCTTCCGGATTCCCTGAATTACTTCTTAAACCTATCTAAGACCGAAAATGCACGTAACGTGAAGGGTGGGGCGATCGGCCGTCCCTTCGTCCCTGAGCAGTGTATGACCAAAAATAGTTAAATATATACAAGAAACCAAACAAAAAGTAGTATAGTACCTAGGAAAAAACCAAAAACACAAAAAATAACCGAAAAAAAAACCAAAAATAAAATCACTAGAAACATCTCCCCAGACGAGATGTGATCCGACTCTCCCGCTTGTTGTTGTTAGATAGATCGTTGCCTTTCGGATTCCCGGAAATAGTTTAATAACCTAATTAAGACCGAAAATTCATGTATCATGAAGGGTGGGGCGATCGGCCGTCCCTTCGTTCCCTGAGCGGTGTATGACCAAAAACTCTTAACGATATACAAGAAACCAAAGAAAAATTAACCGAAAAAAAAAACAAAAATAAATTCAGTAGCAAGGTCGTTACGATCGAAAATGTGGCCCGTTTCGGGTGCCTGTAATGTATGGTTGTTTGAGTATTTAAGCATGTTAAAGCTAATTTGCGCTCAATCCGGAAGGTCCTTGGGAAGAGAGCGGAAGACTGATCCGGCAAGCAATGCAATGAGCAACACGAAGGGTCTCAAGGACAACAACAATCGACTGTTGGGTATCTTTAACAAGTTTTGTGTCCCTTTTGATACAGAAATTAGGATATCAATCTGTAGGACGCTCGACAATGACTGCACTGTAGTGACCCTTCACCGAGTTGCAAATTTCCGAGCTAGGCACCTTAATTCGTATGTTGAACTGGCCCGGAGGGGTATAATATTAATAGCATTACTGTTTTTACTGCTTGTATTAATACTCCCATATCATTTTTCAGTAGAACAGACCGAAAACAAGCCGTTTTTTAAGGTCAAAATAGTGATATTTTGATCCCCCCACAAATCGCGATTTTTGAGATATCGATATTTTTTGAAACAAAGAAAGCGCTAATTTAGTGGGTTACATCTGAACTGCACTATTATAACTAATAGAACCGGTTAAATTTAGTTCGGACGTGATTGGAACTAATTGGGTGACGAAATCCAAATTTTCGTGATTTTTGAAAAAACGAAACGCAATAAAAGAAGAATATTTTTCAAAATTTTTGAGCAAGTGCCAACAACCTTCCTGGCACCAGTGAAATTGAACTTAGAGTGTTTGATTTAGTGGATTCATCAATGCGGAGGGTTCATATACTATTGTTTTCGGCAAAATTTTACAGCTGAAATGTTTTAGACCGGTTTTTTTTTGCATTGAAATAGAAGAATATAAGCCGCCTGAGCTCGGATCAATAATTTTTCATTCAACCAGATTAGAATTGCAAAAAAAGTTAGGCGGTACCTATATTTGAATATTTTTCAGCTCGCATAAAAGACGTTCTGCTTCATAACTTTAGAATAACGGGACCAATCCAGTTTATTTTGGTACCGTTACAACAGAAATTAAGTTAGCTTAAACACAAGCTAACTGCTTTTTGAAGAAAGAGTGTATTAAAACATTTAGATTGTTTTTAGCAAAAAACTACCGATTTCTGCAGGTAGACCCTTCAAGTTTGGTTTAAAAAATTTTAGAAAGCCATTACACCCCTTCCAAACAATAATAACGGTTATATAAGGCATTTTTACGCTGTTTCTGACAATAATGAAGGTATACGGAACTTAGAAATTGACAGTCGAGTCAAAAACAAGCTTGTTGTAAGATTTCCACAGTTAAGGAAAATTGTTAAATAGGCGGCTTAGCTTCAATTTGGAGGGGTCTAGGACCAGAAGAAACCCTTCCTAGTTTGTTGATTTTGCTTAGGCTCTAAGATTGTATCCGAAAGGTTCTCAAGTATTGTTTATACCGATTCGGAGAGGTCCTATTTTTGCCAATCGGGAAGGGTCAAATTTGCCAATCCGGAGGGGTCCCATTTCGGACGGGTCCTGTTCTTGCCAATCGGGAAGGGTCATGTTTTGCCAATCTGGAGGGGTACAAACTCGGAGGGTCCTGTTTTTACCAATCCGTTAGGGTTTCATTGGAACAGATTAGTGGCAGGATTGGCTGTTTATTTGACGAACTAATCGAAACAGGAGAAGTCGGTTTAAACCGACATGTGAAATTATAAAAAGTCGATTGTAAAGACACGTGACAATGTTTATTTTCGCAAATACAGAAAAAGCGCAAAAATCGTATCGTGAAGGCTGGGGCCATCGGCCGTCTCTTCGTCCCTGAGCGTTGTATGGCCAAAAACACTTAAAGATATACAAGAAACCAAACAAAAAGTAGTATAGTACCTAAGAAAAAACCAAAAACACAAAAAATAACCGAAAAAAAAAATTCAGAAATCATCTCCCCAGACGAGATGTGATCCGACCCTCCCATTTTTTGTTGTTAGATAGATCTTTGTTACAGTCATTTATATCAAGCAAGGTCGTTACGATCGAAATTGTGGCCCGTTTTGGGTGCCTGTAATGTAGGGTTGTTTTTTGAGTATTTAAGCAGGTTAAAGCTAATTTGCGCTCAATCCGGAAGGTCTTTGGGAAGAGAGCGGAAGACTGATCCGGCAAGCAGTGCAAGGAGCAACAGGAAGGGTCTCAAGGACAACAATAATCGACTGTTGGATATCTTTAACAAGTTTTGTATCCCTTTTGGTACAGAAATTAGGATATCAATCTGTGGAGGGCTCGACAGTGACTGCACTGTAGTGTCCCTTCACCGATTTGCAAAATTCCGAGCTAGGCACCTCAATTCGTATGTTGAACTGACCCGGAGGGGTATTTTATTAGTAGCATTACTGTTTATACTGCTTGTATTAATACTCCCATATCGTTTTTCAGTGAAACAGACCGAAAACAAGCCGTTTTTTAGGGTCAAAATAGTGATATTTTGATCCCCCCACAAATCGCGATTTTTGAGATATCGATATTTTTGAAACAAAAAAAGCGCTAATTTAGTGAGTTACATCTTAAGTGCACTATTATAACTAGTAGAACCGGTTAAGTTTAGTTCGGACGTGGTTGGAAGTAATTGGGTGACAAAATCCGAATTTTCGTGAATTTTGAAAAAACTAAACGCCATAAATTAAGAATGTTTTTCGAAATTTTTGAGTAATAGCCAACAACTTTCCTGGCCCCAGTGAAATCGAACTGAACGTGTTTGATTTACTGGATTGATAAATGCGGAGGGGTTCAAATACCATTGTTTTTGGCAAATTTTTACGGCTGAAATGTTTTAGACCGCGTTTTTTGCATTGAAATAGAATAATATAGGCCTTCTGAGCTCGGATCAATAATTTTTAGTTCAACCAGATAAGAATTGCGAAAAAAGTTTGGCGGAATCTATAAGTTTGAAAATTTTTCAGTTCGCATAAAAGAGTTTTGCTTCATATCTTTAGAAAAACGGGACCAATCCAGTTTATTTTGGAACCGTTAGAACAGAAATTAGAATGATTTAAACACAATCAAACTGCTTTCTGAAGAAAGAGAGAATTTTAAAAAATTTAGATTGTTATCAGCAAAAAACTACCACTTTTGGAGGTAGGCCCTTCAAGTTTGGTTTAAAAAAATTTATGAAAGCCCTTAGACCCCTTCCAAACGGTAATATCGGTTATATAAGGCATTTTTACGCTGTTCTTGACAATAATCAAGGTATAAGGAACCTACAAAACGACACTCGAGTCAAAAACAGGCTTGTTGTAAGACTTCCACAGCAAAGGAAAATTGTTAAATAAGCGGCCTAGCTTCAACTCGGAGGGGTCTAGGGCCAGAACAAACCCTTCCTAGTTTGTTGATTTTGCTTAATAGGCTCTAAGATGGTACCCGGAAAGGTCTCAAGTATTGCTTATAACGATTCGGAAGGGTCCTGTTTTTTCCAATCGGGAAGGGTCGAACTTTGTCAATCCGGAGGGGACCCAATTCGATCGGGTCCTGTTCTTGTCAATCCGGAAGGGTCATGTTTTGCCAATCTGGAGGGGTCCAAACTCGGAGGGTCCTGTTTTTACCAATCCGTAAGGGTAAATTTTTGCCAATCCGGGGGGAATCCAATTCGGAGGGGTCCTGCTTTTGTCAATCCAAAAGGGTCATCTTTTCCCAATCCGGAGAGGTCCAAATTCGGTAGGCTCTTGTATGAGTCAAATCGGGAGAGTTATATTTTGTCAATCTGGAGGGGTAAAAATTCGGAAGGGTGCTGTTTTTACCAATCCGTTAGGATTTCATTGGAACAGATTAGTGGGAGTATTGGCTGTTTATTTGACGAACTAATCGAAACAGGAGAAGTCGGTTTTAACTGACATGTGAAATTATAAAAAGTCGATTTTAAAGACACGTGACAATTTTTATTTTCGAAAATACAGAAAAAGCGCGAAAACTAACAGAACAACAGTTTTCGCTAGTAGAAAACAGACCTACGACACGAATTGTAAGTACGATTAATATTATTGATGGAAGAACATTCCGAATTGTACGATTGTGCAGAATTCGGATGGGTATTTGGAGGATTTTACTACCCTTCCCGAGTGACGATAAGACTGCTCTTCATCCGGATTCAAGAATCCGGAATGGTCTCGGGAAGCGACTGAAATGGTTTTTTTAACAATTTTCATCTTCCTGGCATGTCCTTCCTTTTTATCTTCCTGGCATTTTTGCCCGAACACTGATATGAAGTAGTGTAGTACCAGCCTTGATTTTAGGGCTTACCTCGTGGTACATGGATACAGACCAAGCCATGAGTTCACAATTTTCTGCGTGTAGCTAGTTTGTTTGCATAGGTCGGCCAGTAGCCTTTGTCGATCCGATTTTAATGACTAATAGGTATTGGTTTTTAAGTCATTTCGTAGTATCTTCCTTTCCCTGTAGTACCAGCCTTGATTTTAGGGCTTACCTCGTGGTACATCGATACAGACCCAGCCGTGAGTTCACTATTTTCTACTTGTGCTAGTTTGTTGGCATAGGTCGGCCAGTAGTTTTCGTCGATCCGATTTTTGATGACTAATAGGCATTGGTTTTTAAAGTCATTTCGTAGTGTCTTCCTTTCCCTGTTAGATGTCGTACATGGCAATTTACAGTAGTTTTTTAATGCTTGTCCAGTCTCCTTTTGAATTTTTTGGTAGTCTTACTGTGAACCGTTTCCTGTGGTTAGTTGTAAGGTCTACTCCCGAAGAAATACTATGAATTGGTAAGACATTCGACCAGAATGGCTGTCAAAATGCATGAAGAAATCGAAAATTCATTGGAACAGATTGAAGGGAGGATTGGCTGTTATTGATCCATCTCCGATGGAAATGTTACTTTTTATCCACTGAAGAAAAACAAAATTCATTTGATAACTAAGAAGTAGCCGTGTTTTCAGGAGTGAAATCGTGGCCTGGAATACTGAGACCCAGCCATGAGCTCACTACTTTTGCATGTAACTACGTTATCTTGCGTGATCTTGCCGAGGCCTTTAAGAGTAATGACTTTGTCGACCCGATGTCAATGGACTACACATTGAACTGGTACAGACGGTTGAAAGCATTTGAAGCTGTTTTTAGACGCTAACCATTCGTTTCATAACCTAGCTTTGTTTTCCGTCGGTGTGTACTTCCGTACGAACGCTACATTTTTATGGCGCTCCTGGGTGTTATTCTTCTAAATCATGATCGGCAGATCCATTAACAAGCACTCCGCGCCGAGCGGATGCTGTCAATAAGACCCTTAACAGAGGGCGGGAAATGTGGTTTGGAACTCGGAAGCCTTCCGGATTCCCGGATTTAGTTTTTAAACCTATTTAAGACCAAAAATTCACGTATCGTGAAGGGTGGGGCGATCGGCCGTCCCTTCGTTCCCTGAGCGGTGTATGACCAAAAACATTTAAAGCTAAACAAGAAACCAAACAAAAAGTAGTATAGTACCTATGAACAACCAAAAGACAAAAAATAGCCGAAAAAAAAACAAAAATAAAAACAGTAGAAATCATCTCCCCAGACGAGATGTGATCCGACCCTCCCGTTTGTTGTTGTTAGATAGATCGTTGCCTTCCGGATTCCCTGAATTACTTCTTAAACCCCTCTAAGACCGAAAATGCCCGTAACGTGAAGGGTGGGGCGATCGGCCGTCCCTTCGTCCCTGAGCAGTGTATGACCAAAAATAGTTAAATATATTCAAGAAACCAAACAAAAAGTAGTATAGTACCTAGGAAAAAACCAAAAACACAAAAAATAACCGAAAAAAAAAAACAAAAAATAAAATCACTAGAAACATCTCCCCAGACGAGATGTGATCCGACTCTCCCGCTTGATGTTGTTAGATAGATCGTTGCCTTCCGGATTCCCGGAATTAGTTTAATAACCTATTTAAGACCGAAAATTCATGTATCATGAAGGGTGGGGCAATCGGCCGTCCCTTCGTTCCCTGAGCGGTGTATGACCAAAAACTCTTAACGATATACAAGAAACCAAACAAAAAATAACCGAAAAAAAAAACAAAAATAAATTCAGTAGCTAGGTCGTTACGATCGAAATTGTGGCCCATTTTGGGTGCCTGTAATGTAGGGTTGTTTGAGTATTTAAGCAGGTTAAAGCTAATTTGCGCTCAATCCGGAAGGTCCTTGGGAAGAGAGCGGAAGACTGATCCGGCAAGCAGTGCAAGGATCAACAGGAAGGGTCTCAAGGACAACAACAATCGACTGTTGGATATCTTTAACAAGTTTTGTGTCCCTTTTGGTACAGAAATTAGGATATCAATCAGTAGGACGCTCGACAGTGACTGCACTGTAGTGACGCTTCACCGAGTTGCAAATTTCCGAGCTAGGCACCTTAATTCGTATGTTGAACTGACCCAGAGGGGTATAATATTAATAGCATTACTGTTTATACTGCTTGTATTAATACTCCCATATCGTTTTTCAGTGGAACAGACCGAAAACAAGCCGTTTTTTAGGGTCAAAGTAGTGATATTTTGATCCCCCCACAAATCGCGATTTTTGAGATATCGATATTTTTTGAAACGAAAAAAAGCGCTAATTTAGTGGGTTACATCTCAACTGCACTATTATAACTAATAGAACCGGTTAAGTTTAGTTCGGACGTGATTGGAACTAATTGGGTGACGAAATCCAAATTTTCGTGATTTTTGAAAAAACGAATCGCAATAAATTAAGATTATTTTTCAAAATTTTTGAGCAAGGGCCAACAACCTTCCTGGCACCAGTGAAATCGAACTTAACGTGTTTGATTTAATAGATTCATCAATGCGGAGGGTTCAAATACTATTGTTTTTGGCAAAATTTTACCGCTGAAATGTTTTAGACCGGGTTTTTTGCATTGAAATAGAAGAGTATAAGCCGTCTGAGCTCGGATCAATAATTTTTCATTCAACCAGATAAGAATTGCAAAAAAGGTTAGGCGGAACCTATAAGTTTGAAAATTTTTCAGTTCGCATAAAAGACGTTCTGCTTCATAACTTTAGAATAAGAGGAACCACTCCAGTTTATTTTGGTACCGTTAGAACAGAAATTAAGTTAGCTTAAACACAAGCTAACTGCTTTTGAAGAAAGAGAGCATTAAAAACATTTAGATTGTTTTTGACAAAAAACAACCGATTTCTGAAGGTAGACCCTTCAAGTTTGGTAAAAAAAATTTAGAAAGCCCTTAGAACCCTTCCAAACAATAGTAACGGTTATATAAGGCATTTTTACGCTGTTTCTGACAATAATGAAGGTATACGGAACCTAGAAATTGACAGTCGAGTCAAAAACAAGCTTGTTGTAAGATTTCCACAGTTGAGGAAAATTGTTAAATAGGCGGCTTAGCTTCAATTCAGAGGTGTCTAGGGCCAGAACAAACCCTTCCTAGTTTGTTGAATTTGCTTAGGCTCTAAGATTGTATCCGGAAGGGTCTCAAGTTTTGTTTATACCGATTCGGAGGGGTCCTGTTTTTGCCAATCGGGAAGGGTCAAATTTTGCCAATCCGGAGGGGTCCCATTTCGGACGGGTCCTGTTCTTGCCAATCCGGAAGGGTCATGTTTTGCCAACCTGGAGGGGTCCAAACTCGGAGGGTCCTGTTTTTACCAATCCGTAAGGGTAAATTTTTGCCAATCCGGAGGGTCCCAATTCGGAGGGGTCCTGATTTTGCCAACCCAAAATGGTCATCTTTTCCCAATCCAGAGGGGTCCCAATTCGGAGGGGTCCTGTCTGAGCCAATCCGGAAGAGTCATATTCTGCCAATCTGGAGGGGTGAAAATTCGGATGGGTGCTGTTTTTACCAATCCGTTAGGGTTTCATTGGAACAGATTAGTGGCAGGATTGGCTGTTTATTTGACGAACTAGTCGAAACAGGAGAAGTCGGTTTTAACCGACATGTGAAATTATAAAAAGTTGATTGTAAAGACACGTGACAATTTTTATTTTCGCAAATACAGAAAAAGCGCGAAAACTAACAAAACAACAATTTTTTTCGCTAGTAGAAAACAGACCTACGACACGAATTGTAATTACGATTAATATTATTGATGGAAGAACATTCCGAATTGTAACGATTGTGCAGAATTCGGATGGGTATTTGGAGGATTTTACTACCCTTACCGAGTGACGATAAGACTGCTCTTCACCCGGATTCAAGAATCCGGAAGGGTCTCGGGAAGCGACTGAAATTGTTTTTTTTTTAACAACTTTTATCTTCCTAGCATGTCCTGAGTTGAATTTAATCAACACCGAAATCATTTTCAGATTATAAAAAGCTAGGAGTTAAGGGAAAGGGTTGATCCATCTCCGATGGAAATGTTAATTTTTATCTAATGAAGAAAACCAAAAGTTTTTCGATAACTAAGAAGTAGCCGTGTTTTTAGGAGTGACCTCGTGGTCTGGAATACTGAGACCCAGTCATGAGCTCCTTATTTTTGCATGTAACTAATTTATCTTGCGTGATCTGACCGAGGCCTTAAATAGTAAAGACTTTGTCGACCCGATGTTAAGGGACCACACATTGAACTGGTAGAGACGGTTAAAAGCATTTGAAGCTGTGTTTAGACGCTAGCCATTCGTTTCATAAACTAGCTTTGTTTTCCGTCGGTGTGTACTTCCGGGCGAATGCTACATATGTAATTTTCTGGCGCTCCTGGGTGTTATTCTTCTAAATCATGATCGGCAGATCCATTAACAAGCACTCCGCGCCGAGCGGATGCTGTAAATAAGACCCTTAATAGAGGGCGGGAAGTGTGGTTTGGAACTCGGAAGTCTTCCGGATTCCCGGATTTAGTTTTTTATTCTATTTAAGACCAACAATTCACGTATCGTGAAGGGTGGGGCGATCGGCCCTACCTTCGTTCCCTGAGCGGTGTATCACCAAAAACATTTAAAGATAAACAATAAACCAACCAAAAAGTAGTGTAGTACCTAAGAAAAAACCAAAACACAAAAATAACCGAAAAAAAAGAAAAACAAAATCTGTAGAAATCATCTCACCAGACGAGATGTGATCCGACCCTCCCGTTTGTTGTTGTTAGATAGATCGTTGACTTCCGGATTCCCTGATTTAATTTTTTAACCTATTCAAGACCAAAAATTCACGTATCGTGAAGGCTGGGGCCATCGGCCGTCTCTTCGTCTCTTCGTCTAGTACCTAAGAAAAAACCAAAAACACGAAAAATAACCGAAAAAAAAATTAAAAAAAAAAAGAAGAAATCATCTCCCCAGACGAGATGTGATCCGACATTCCCGTTTGTTGTTGTTAGATAGATCGTTGTTACAGGCATTTATATCAAGCAAGGTCGTCACGATCGAAATTGTGGCCCGTTTTGGGTGCCTGTAATGTAGGGTTGTTTGAGTATTTAAGCAGGTTAAGCTAATTTGCGCTCAATCCGGAAGGTCCTTGGGAAGCGAGCGGAAGACTGATCCGGCAAGCAGTGCAAGGAGCAACAGGAAGGGTCTCAAGGATAAGAACAATCGACTGTTGGGTATCTTTAACAAGTTTTGTATCCCTTTTGGTACAGAAATTAGGATATCAATCTGTGGGGGCTCGACAGTGACTGCACTGTAGTGACCCTTCACCGGTTTGCAAATTTCTGAGCTAGGCACCTTAATTCGTATGTTGGACTGACGCGGAGAGGTATAATATTAAATGCATTACTGTTTATACTGCTTGTATTATTACTCCCATATCGTTTTTCAGTGAAACAATCCGAAAACAGGCCGATTTTTAGGGTCAAAATAGTGATATTTTGATCCCCCACAAATCGTGACTTTTGAGATATCGATATTTTTTGAAACAAAAAAAGCGCTAATTTAGTGGGTTACATCTTCACTGCAGTTTTATAACTAGTAGAACCGGTTAAGTTTAGTTCGGATGTGGTTGGAAGTAATTGGGTGACGAAATCCGAATTTTCGTGAATTTTGAAAAAACGAAACGTCATAAATTAAGAATGTTTTTCAAAATTTTTGAGTAAGAGCCAACAACCTTCCTGGCCCCAGTGAAATCGAACTGAACGTGTTCGATTTACTGGATTGATCAATGCGGAGGGGTTCAAATACCATTGTTTTTGGCAAATTTTTACGGCTGAAATGTTTTAGACCGCGTTTTTTGCATTGAAATAGAAGAGTATAGGCCTTCTGAGCTCGGATCAATAATTTTTAGTTCAACCAGATAAGAATTGCGAAAAAAGTTTGGCGGAATCTATGAGTTTGAAAATTTTTCAGTTCGCATAAAAGAGTTTTGTTTCATAACTTTAGAAAAACGGGACCAATCCAGTTTATTTTGGAACCGTTAGAACAGAAATTAGAATGGCTTAAACACAAGCTAACTGCTTTCTGAAGAAAGAGAGAATTTAAAAACATTTAGATTGTTTTCAGCAAAAAACTACCAATTTTTGAAGGTAGGCCCTTCAAGTTTGGTTTAAAAATTTTTTAGAAAGCCCTTAGACCCCTTCCAAACGGTAATATCGGTTATATAAGGCATTTTTACGCTGTTCTTGACAATAATCAAGGTATAAGGAACCTACAAAACGACACTCGAGTCAAAAACAGGCTTGTTGTAAGACTTCCACAGTTAAGGAAAGTTGTTAAATAAGCGGCCTAGCTTCAATTCGGAGGGGTCTAGGGCCAGAACAAACCCTTCCTAGTTTGTTGATTTTGCTTAATAGGCTCTAAGATGGTACCCGGAAAGGTCTCAAGTATTGTTTATAACGATTCGGAAGGGTCCTGTTTTTGCCAATCGGGAAGGGTCGAATTTTGTCAATCCGGAGGGGACCCAATTCGGAGGCGTTTTGTTTTTGCCAATCCGGGAGGGGCATGTTTTGCCAATCTGGAGGGGTCCAAACTCGGAGGGTCCTTTTTTTACCAATCCGTAAGGGTAAATTTTTGCCAATCCGGAGGGGTCCCAATTCGGAGGGGTCCTGTCTGAGCCAATCCGGAAGAGTCATATTTTGCCAATCTGGAGGGTTAAAAATTCGGAAGGGTGCTGTTTTTACCAATCCGTTAGGGTTTCATTGGAACAGATTAGTCGGACGACTGGCTGTTTATTTGACGAACTAATCGAAACAGGAGAAGCCGGTTTTAACTGACATGTGAAATTATAAAAATTCGATTATAAAGACACTGACAATTTTTGATTTCGCATATACAGAAAAAGCGCGAAAATTAACAGAACAACAATTTTCGCTAGTAGAAAACAGACCTACGACACGAATCCGGAGGGGACCCAATTCGGACGGGTTCTGTTCTTGCCAATCCGGAAGGGTCATGTTTTGCCAATCTGGAGGGGTCCAAACTTGGAGGGTCCTGTTTTTACCAATCCGTAAGGGTCAATTTTTGCCAATCCGGAGGGGATCCAATTCGGAGGCGTTTTGTTTTTGCCAATCCGGGAGGGGCATGTTTTGCCAATCTGGAGGGGTCCAAACTCGGAGGGTCCTTTTTTTACCAATCCGTAAGGGTAAATTTTTGCCAATCCGGAGGGGTCCCAATTCGGAGGGGTCCTGTCTGAGCCAATCCGGAAGAGTCATATTTTGCCAATCTGGAGGGTTAAAAATTCGGAAGGGTGCTGTTTTTACCAATCCGTTAGGGTTTCATTGGAACAGATTAGTCGGACGACTGGCTGTTTATTTGACGAACTAATCGAAACAGGAGAAGCCGGTTTTAACTGACATGTGAAATTATAAAAATTCGATTATAAAGACACTGACAATTTTTGATTTCGCATATACAGAAAAAGCGCGAAAATTAACAGAACAACAATTTTCGCTAGTAGAAAACAGACCTACGACACGAATTGTAATTACGATTAATATTATTGATGGAAGAACATTCCAAATTGTAAACATTGTGCGATAAGACTGCTCTTCATCCGGATTCAAGAATCTGGAAGACTCTCGGGAAGCGACTGAAATTGTTTTTTTTTTAACAATTTTTATCTTCCTGGCATGTCCTGAGTTGAATTTAATCAACACTGAATTCATTTTCAGATTATAAGAAGCTAGGAGTTAAGGGAAAGGGTTGATCCATCTCCGATGGAAATGTTAATTTTTATCCACTGAAGAAAACCAAAATTCATTCGATAACTAAGAAGTAGCCGTGTTCTCAGGAGTGACCTCGTGGTCTGGATTACTGAGACCCAGCCATGAGCTCCTTTTTTTTGCATGTAACTATTTTAACTTGCGTGATCTGGCCGAGGCCTTAAATAGTATTGATTTTATCGACCCGATGTTAAGGGACCACACATTGAACTGGTAGAGACGGTTAAAAGCATTTGAAGCTGTATTTAGACGCTAGCCATTCGTTTCATAACCTAGCTTTGTTTTCTGTCGGTGTGTACTTCCGGGCGAATGCTACATATGTAATTTTCTGGCGCTCCTGGGTGTTATTCTTCTAAATCATGATCGGCAGATCCATTAACAAGCACTCCGCGCCGAGCGGATGCTGTAAATAAGACCCTTAATAGAGGGCGGGAAGTGTGGTTTGGAACTCGGAAGTCTTCCGGATTCCCGGATTTAGTTTTTTATTCTATTTAAGACCAACAATTCACGTATCGTGAAGGGTGGGGCGATCGGCCCTACCTTCGTTCCCTGAGAGGTGTATCACCAAAAACATTTAAAGATAAACAATAAACCAACCAAAAAGTAGTGTAGTACCTAAGAAAAAACCAAAACACAAAAATAACCGAAAAAAAAGAAAAACAAAATCTGTAGAAATCATCTCACCAGACGAGATGTGATCCGACCCTCCCGTTTGTTGTTGTTAGATAGATCGTTGACTTCCGGATTCCCTGATTTAATTTTTTAACCTATTCAAGACCAAAAATTCACGTATCGTGAAGGCTGGGGCCATCGGCCGTCTCTTCGTCTCTGAGCGGTGTATGGCCAAAAACACTTAAGGGTAACAAAAAACCAAACAAAAAGTAGTATAGTACCTAAGAAAAAACCAAAAACACGAAAAATAACCGAAAAAAAAAATTAAAAAAAAAAAGAAGAAATCATCTCCCCAGACGAGATGTGATCCGACATTCCCGTTTGTTGTTGTTAGATAGATCGTTGTTACAGGCATTTATATCAAGCAAGGTCGTCACGATCGAAATTGTGGCCCGTTTTGGGTGCCTGTAATGTAGGGTTGTTTGAGTATTTAAGCAGGTTAAGCTAATTTGCGCTCAATCCGGAAGGTCCTTGGGAAGCGAGCGAAAGACTGATCCGGCAAGCAGTGCAAGGAGCAACAGGAAGGGTCTCAAGGATAAGAACAATCGACTGTTGGGTATCTTTAACAAGTTTTGTATCCCTTTTGGTACAGAAATTAGGATATCAATCTGTGGGGGCTCGACAGTGACTGCACTGTAGTGACCCTTCACCGGTTTGCAAATTTCTGAGCTAGGCACCTTAATTCGTATGTTGGACTGACGCGGAGAGGTATATTATTAAATGCATTACTGTTTATACTGCTTGTATTATTACTCCCATATCGTTTTTCAGTGAAACAATCCGAAAACAGGCCGGTTTTTAGGGTCAAAATAGTGATATTTTGATCCCCCACAAATCGTGACTTTTGAGATATCGATATTTTTTGAAACAAAAAAAGCGCTAATTTAGTGGGTTACATCTTCACTGCAGTTTTATAACTAGTAGAACCGGTTAAGTTTAGTTCGGATGTGGTTGGAAGTAATTGGGTGACGAAATCCGAATTTTCGTGAATTTTGAAAAAACGAAACGCCATAAATTAAGAATGTTTTTCAAAATTTTTGAGTAAGAGCCAACAACCTTCCTGGCCCCAGTGAAATCGAACTGAACGTGTTCGATTTACTGGATTGATCAATGCGGAGGGGTTCAAATACCATTGTTTTTGGCAAATTTTTACGGCTGAAATGTTTTAGACCGCGTTTTTTGCATTGAAATAGAAGAGTATAGGCCTTCTGAGCTCGGATCAATAATTTTTAGTTCAACCAGATAAGAATTGCGAAAAAAGTTTGGCGGAATCTATGAGTTTGAAAATTTTTCAGTTCGCATAAAAGAGTTTTGTTTCATAACTTTAGAAAAACGGGACCAATCCAGTTTATTTTGGAACCGTTAGAACAGAAATTAGAATGGCTTAAACACAAGCTAACTGCTTTCTGAAGAAAGAGAGAATTTAAAAACATTTAGATTGTTTTCAGCAAAAAACTACCAATTTTTGAAGGTAGGCCCTTCAAGTTTGGTTTAAAAATTTTTTAGAAAGCCCTTAGACCCCTTCCAAACGGTAATATCGGTTATATAAGGCATTTTTACGCTGTTCTTGACAATAATCAAGGTATAAGGAACCTACAAAACGACACTCGAGTCAAAAACAGGCTTGTTGTAAGACTTCCACAGTTAAGGAAAGTTGTTAAATAAGCGGCCTAGCTTCAATTCGGAGGGGTCTAGGGCCAGAACAAACCCTTCCTAGTTTGTTGATTTTGCTTAATAGGCTCTAAGATGGTACCCGGAAAGGTCTCAAGTATTGTTTATAACGATTCGGAAGGGTCCTGTTTTTGCCAATCGGGAAGGGTCGAATTTTGTCAATCCGGAGGGGACCCAATTCGGAGGCGTTTTGTTTTTGCCAATCCGGGAGGGGCATGTTTTGCCAATCTGGAGGGGTCCAAACTCGGAGGGTCCTTTTTTTACCAATCCGTAAGGGTAAATTTTTGCCAATCCGGAGGGGTCCCAATTCGGAGGGGTCCTGTCTGAGCCAATCCGGAAGAGTCATATTTTGCCAATCTGGAGGGTTAAAAATTCGGAAGGGTGCTGTTTTTACCAATCCGTTAGGGTTTCATTGGAACAGATTAGTCGGACGACTGGCTGTTTATTTGACGAACTAATCGAAACAGGAGAAGCCGGTTTTAACTGACATGTGAAATTATAAAAATTCGATTATAAAGACACTGACAATTTTTGATTTCGCATATACAGAAAAAGCGCGAAAATTAACAGAACAACAATTTTCGCTAGTAGAAAACAGACCTACGACACGAATCCGGAGGGGACCCAATTCGGACGGGTTCTGTTCTTGCCAATCCGGAAGGGTCATGTTTTGCCAATCTGGAGGGGTCCAAACTTGGAGGGTCCTGTTTTTACCAATCCGTAAGGGTCAATTTTTGCCAATCCGGAGGGGATCCAATTCGGAGGCGTTTTGTTTTTGCCAATCCGGGAGGGGCATGTTTTGCCAATCTGGAGGGGTCCAAACTCGGAGGGTCCTTTTTTTACCAATCCGTAAGGGTAAATTTTTGCCAATCCGGAGGGGTCCCAATTCGGAGGGGTCCTGTCTGAGCCAATCCGGAAGAGTCATATTTTGCCAATCTGGAGGGTTAAAAATTCGGAAGGGTGCTGTTTTTACCAATCCGTTAGGGTTTCATTGGAACAGATTAGTCGGACGACTGGCTGTTTATTTGACGAACTAATCGAAACAGGAGAAGCCGGTTTTAACTGACATGTGAAATTATAAAAATTCGATTATAAAGACACTGACAATTTTTGATTTCGCATATACAGAAAAAGCGCGAAAATTAACAGAACAACAATTTTCGCTAGTAGAAAACAGACCTACGACACGAATTGTAATTACGATTAATATTATTGATGGAAGAACATTCCAAATTGTAAACATTGTGCGATAAGACTGCTCTTCATCCGGATTCAAGAATCTGGAAGACTCTCGGGAAGCGACTGAAATTGTTTTTTTTTAACAATTTTTATCTTCCTGGCATGTCCTGAGTTGAATTTAATCAACACTGAATTCATTTTCAGATTATAAGAAGCTAGGAGTTAAGGGAAAGGGTTGATCCATCTCCGATGGAAATGTTAATTTTTATCCACTGAAGAAAACCAAAATTCATTCGATAACTAAGAAGTAGCCGTGTTCTCAGGAGTGACCTCGTGGTCTGGATTACTGAGACCCAGCCATGAGCTCCTTATTTTTGCATGTAACTATTTTAACTTGCGTGATCTGGCCGAGGCCTTAAATAGTATTGATTTTATCGACCCGATGTTAAGGGACCACACATTGAACTGGTAGAGACGGTTAAAAGCATTTGAAGCTGTATTTAGACGCTAGCCATTCGTTTCATAACCTAGCTTTGTTTTCTGTCGGTGTGTACTTCCGGGCGAATGCTACATATATAATTTTCTGGCGATCCTGGGTGTTAGTCTTCTAAATCATGATAGGCAGATCCATTAACAAGCACTCCGCGCCGAGCGGATGCTGTAAATAAGACCCTTAACAGAGGGCGGGAAGTGTGCTTTGGAACTCGGAACCCTTCCGGATTCCCAGATTTAGTTTTTAGCCTATTTAAGACCAAAAATTCCCGTATCGTGAAGGGTGGGGCAATCGGCCCTCCCTTCGTTCCCTGAGCGGTGTATGACCAAAAACACTTAAAGATATACAATAAACCAATCAAAAAGTAGTATAGTACCTATGAAAAAACCAAAACACAAAAAATAACCGAAAAAAAAACAAAAATAAAATCAGTAGAAATCATCTCCCCAGACGAGATGTGATCCGACCCTCACGTTTGTTGTTGTTAGATAGATCGTTGACTTCCGGTTTCCCTGATTTATTTTTTAAACCTATTTAAGACCAAAAATTCACGTATCGTGAAGGGTGGGGCCATCGGCCGTCTCTTCGTCCCTGAGCGGTGTATGACCAAAAACACTTAAAGATATACAAGAAACCAAACAAAAAGTAGTATAGTACCTAAGAAAAAACCAAAAACACAAAAAATAACCGACAAAAAAAGTAAAAATAAATTCAGAAGAAATCATCTCCCCAGTCGAGATGTGATCCGACCCTCCCGTTTGTTGTTGTTAGATAGATCGTTGTTACAGGCATTTATATCAAGCAAGGTCGTCACGATCGAAATTGTGGCCCGTTTTGGGTGCCTGTAATGTAGGGTTGTTTGAGTATTTAAGCAGGTTAAGCTAATTTGCGCTCAATCCGGAAGGTCCTTGGGAAGAGAGCGGAAGACTGATCCGGCAAGCAGTGCAAGGAGCAACAGGAAGGGTCTCAAGGATAAGAACAATCGACTGTTGGGTATCTTTAACAAGTTTTGTATCTCTTTTGGTACAGAAATTAGGATATCAATCTGTGGGGGCTCGACAGTGACTGCACTGTAGTGACCCTTCACCGGTTTGCAAATTTCTGAGCTAGGCACCGTAATTCGTATGTTGGACTGACGCGGAGAGGTATAATATTAAATTTATTACTGTTTATACTGCTTGTATTATTACTCCCATATCGTTTTTCAGTGAAACAATCCGAAAACAGGCCGGTTTTTAGGGTCAAAATAGTGATATTTTGATCCCCCACAAATCGTGACTTTTGAGATATCGATATTTTTTGAAACAAAAAAAGCGCTAATTTAGTGGGTTACATCTTAACTGCAGTTTTATAACTAGTAGAACCGGTTAAGTTCAGTTCGGACGTGGTTGGAACTAATTGGGTGACGAAATCCGAATTTTCGTGATTTTTGAAAAAGCGCAACTCCATAAAATAAGAATATTTTTCAAAATTTTTAAGTAAGGGCCAACAACCTTCCTGGCCCCAATGAAATCGAGTTGAACATGTTTGATTTACTGGATTCATCAATGCAGAGGGGTTCAAATACCATTAATTTTGGCAAATTTTTACTGCTGAAATGTTTTAGACCGGGTTTTTTCGCATTGATACAGAAGAGTATAGGCCTTCTGAGCTCGGATCAATATTTTTAAATTCAACCAGATAAGAATTGCGAAAAAAAAAATTAGGCGGAAACTATAAGTTTGAAAATTTTTCAGTTCGCATAAAAGACGTTATGCTTCATAATTTTAGAAAACCGGGACCAATCCAGTTTATTTTGTTTCCGTTAGAACAGAAATTAGGTTGGCTTAAACATAAACTAACTGCTTTTTGAAGAACGAGAGCATTAAAAAAATTTAGATTGTTTTTAGCAAAAAACTACCGATTTCTGAAGGTACACTCTTCAAATTTGGTAAAAATTTTTTTAAACATACCTTAGACCCCTTCCAAACGGTAATAATGGTTATATAAGGCCTTCCTACGCTGTTCTTGACAATAATCAAGGTATAAGGAACCTAGAAAACGACACTCGAGTCGAAACAGGCTTGTTGTAAGACTTCCACAGTTAAGGAAAGTTGTTAAATAAGCGGCCTAGCTTCAATTCGGAGGGGTCTAGGGCCAGAACAAACCCTTCCTAGTTTGTTGATTTCGCTTAATAGGCTCTAAGATCGTATCCGGAAGGGTCTCAAGTATTGCTTATACCGATTCGGAGGGGTCCTGTTTTTGCCAATCGGTTTAGGGTCAAATTTTGCCAATCCGAGGGGTCCCAATTCGGACGGGTCCTGTTCTTGCCAATCCGGAAGGGTCATTATTTGCCAATCTGGAGGGGTCCAAACTCGGAGGATCCTGTTTTTACCAATCCGTAAGGGTCAAATTTTGCCAATCCGGAGGGGTCCCATTTCGGAGGGGTCCTGTTTTTGCCAATCCAAAAGGGTCATCTTTTGCCAATCCGGAGGGGTCCCAATTCGAAGGGGTCCTGTCTGTGCAAGTCCGGAAGAGTCATGTTTTGCCAATCCGGAGGGGTTCCATTTCGGAGGGGTCCTATTTTTGGCAATCCGGAAGGGTCATATTTTGCCAATCTGGAGTGGTCCAAACTCGGAGGGGTCCTCTTTTTACCAATACGTAAGGGTCAAATTTTGCCAATCCGGAGGGGTCCCAATTCGGAGGGGTCCTGTTTTTGCCAATCCAAAAGGGTCATCTTTTGCCAATCCGGAGGGGTCCCAATTCGAAGGGGTCCTGTCTGTGCCAGTCCGGAAGAGTCATGTTTTGCCAATCTGGAGGGGTCCAAATTCGGAGAGGTGCTGTTTTTACCAATCCGTTAGGGTCATTTTTTGCCAATCCGGAGGGGTCCTGTTTTTTGTCAGTCCAGAAGGGTCATATTTTACCAATCTGGAGGGGTTCCAATTCGGAGGGATTCTGTTTTTGCCAAGCCCGAGGGGTCTTAATTCGGAGAGATCCTAATTTTTATCAATTAGGAGGGGTCCTAAGAATTTTTTTTACGAACGCAATCGTTGAGATCCTAACAGGTGGGGAGAAGAAAGTAAGATACAAAGAAAATAGCATTAAGATTTTAAGGAAAAAGCAGACCAAGAAAAACAAGTACCAGTGACTGCACTGGTAACATGCCTTTAAGTAAAAATTGAAAAGACCATAGTGAAATAAAAACAGGTCCAAACCTGGAGATTCGCGACTCTAGGTCTATTTGAAAACAGAAGTCGACTCTGATTTATTTGGATTAAAATCCAAATTTTTTTTGGAAGAGTGGTTGCCTTGATAATTTTAGTAGGTCTAGCGCGGTCATGCCGAAGGCAGATAGGTAACACAGAACTCGGTATGTGAAATAGTCGCCCCCTTGAGAAGAAAGCTGCCTTCAAGTTTTGTCGGTTTAGTGCCGCACTAAACAGGGGAAGCTCTTTCGACTATTAAATTGCGACAGAACAAGTGCTTTACACGTACATTTATTTCAAATTTTTTTTCTTTCTTTTAATTTGGTTTTAAATCCTCATTAACTGTTCTCGATTGGGTAGTGACTAGACTATTTTTAATAATATTGATAGCATCAGTCTGTGCTAGCTTTATTTCCAATAACCAATAATCATATGAAAATAAAAAAAGTTTCATATCCTAGCTTTGTTTTCCGTCGGTGTGTACTTCCGGGCGAATGCTACATATATAATTTTATGGCGCTGCTGAGTGTTATCCTTTTACATCATGATCGGCAGGTCCATTAACAAGCACTCCGCGCCAAGCGGAATCTATAAAAAAGACCCTTAACACAGGGCGGGAAGGATGGTTTGCAACTCGGAAGCCTTCCGGATTCCCGGATTTAGTTTTTAACCTATTTCAGACCAAAAATTTACGTATCGTGAAGGGTGGGGCGATCGGCCCTCCCTTCGTTCCCTGAGCGGTGTATGACCAAAAACACTTAAAGATATGCAATCACGATTGTGCAGAATTCGGATGGGTATTTGGAGGATTTTACTACCCCTCCCGAGTGACGATAAGACTTCTCTTCATCCGGATTCAAGAACCCCGAATGGTCTCGGGAAGCAACTGAAATTGTTTTTTTTAAGCAACGTTTGACTTCCTGGCATGTCCTGAGTTGAATTTATTCAACACCGAATTCAATTTCAGAGTATAAGAAGCTAGGAGTTGAGGAAAAGGGTTGATCCATCTCCGATGGAAATGTTAATTTTTATCCACTGAAGAAAAACAATATTCATTTGATAACTAAGAAGTAGCCGTGTTTTCAGGAGTGACGTCGTGGTCTGGAATACTGAGACCCAGCCATGAGCTCACTATTTTTGCATGTAACTAAGTTACCTTGCGTGACCTGGCCGAGGCCTTAAATAGTAATAGCTTTGTCGACTCGATGTTAATGGACCACACATTGAATTGGTAGAGACGGTTAAAAGCATTTGAAGCTGTGTTTAGACGCTAGCCATTTGTTTCATATCCTAGCTTTGTTTTCCGTCGGTGTGTACTTCCAGGCGAATGCTACATATATAATTTTATGGCGCTGCTGGGTGTTATCCTTTTACATCATGATCGGCAGATCCATTAACAAGCACTCGGCGCCGAGCGGAATCTGTAAATAAGACCCTTAACACAGGGCGGAAAGTGTGGTTTGCAACTCGGAAGCCTTCCGGATTCCCGGATTTAGTTTTTAACCTATTTCAGACCAAAAATTCACGTATCATGAAGGGTGGGGCAATCGGCCCTCCCTTCGTTCCCTGAGCGCTGTATGACCTAAAAAAACTTAAAGATATGCAAGAAACCAAACAAAAAGTAGTATAGTACCTAAGAAAAAACCAAAAACACAAAAAAAATAACCGAAAAAATCAAACATAAGTTTGGTAGAAATCATCTCACCAGACGAGTTGTGATCCGACCCTCCCGTTTCTTGTTGTTTGATAGATCTTTGTTAAAGGTATTTATATCAAGCAAGGTCGTTACGATCGAAATTGTGGTCCGTTTCGGGTGCCTGTAATGTAGGGTTGTTTGAGTATTTAAGCATGTTAAAGCTAATTTGCGCTCAATTCGGAAGGTCCTTGGGAAGAGAGCGGAAGACTGATCCGGCAAGCAGTGCAAGGATCAACAGGAAGGGTCTCAAGGACAACAACAATCGACTGTTGGATATCTTTAACAAGTTTTGTATCCCTTTTGGTACAGAAATTAGGATATCAATCTGTGAGGGGCGCGACAGTGACTGCACTGTAGTGACCCTTCACCGATTTGCAAATTTCCGAGCTAGGCACCTTAATTCGTATGTTGAATTGACCCGGAGAGGTATAATACTAATAGCATTACTGTTTATACTGCTTGTATTATTACTCCCATATCGTTTTTCAGTGAAACAGACCGAAAACAGGCCGGTTTTTAGGGTCAAAATAGTGATATTTTGGTCCCCCCACAAATCGCGATTTTTGAGATATCGATATTTTTTGAAACAAAAAAAGCGCTAATTTAGTGGGTTACATCTTAACTGCACTATTATAACTAGTAGAACCGGTTAAGTTCAGTTCGGACGTGGTTGGAACTAATTGGGTTACGAAATCCAATTTTTCGTGATTTTTGAAAAAACGAAACGCCATAAAATAAGAATAATCTTTGAAATTTTTGAGTAAGGGCCAACAACCTTCCTGGCCCCAGTGAAATAGAATTTAACGTGTTTGATTTACTGGATTCATCAATGCGGAGGGTTTCAAATACCAATAATTTTGGCAAATTTTTACAGCTGAAATGTTTTAGACCGATTTTTTTTGCATTGAAATAGAAGAGTATAGGCCTTCTGAGCTCGGATCAATATTTTTTAATTCAACCAGATAAGAATTGCGAAACAAAAATTAGGCGGAACCTATAAGTTTGAAAATTTTTCAGTTCGCATAAAAGACGTTTTGCTTCATAACTTTAGAAAAACGGGACCAATCTAGTTTATTTTGTTACCACTAGAACAGAAATTAGGTTGGCTTAAACATAAGCCAACTGCTTTTTGAAGAATGAGAGCATTAAAAAAGTTTAGATTGTGTTTAGGAAAAAGAAAACCGATTTCTGAAGGTAGACCGATCAAGTTTGGTTAAAAAATTTTGAGAAATCCCTTAGACCCCTTCCAAACGGTAATAACGGTTACATAAGGCCTTTTTACCCTGCTCTGACGATAATGAAGGTATAAGGAACCTAGAAAACGACATTCGAGTCAAAAATAGGCTTCAGGAAAATTGTTAAATAAGCGGCTTAGCTTCAATTTGGAGGGCTCTAGGGCCAGAACAAACCCTTCCTAGTTTGTTGACTTTGCTTAATAGGCTCTAAGATTGAATCCGGAAGGGTCTCAAGTATTGTTTATACCGTTTCGGAGGGTCCTGTTTTTGCCAATCGGTAAGGGTCAAATTTTGCCAATCCGAGGGGTCCCAATTCGGACGGCTCCTGTTCTTGCCAATCCGGAAGGGTCATGTTTTGCCAATCTGGAGGGGTCCAAATTCGGAAGATCCTGTTTTTACCAATCTGTAAGGGTCAATTTTTGCCAATGCGGAGGGGTTCCAATTCGGAGGGGTCCTATTTTTGCCAATCCGGAAGGGTCACGTTTTGCCAATCTGGAGAGGTCCAAATTCGGAGGGAAGCTGTTTTTACCAATCCGTTAGGGTCATAATTTTCCAATTTGCAAGGGTCACTTTTTGCCAATCCGGAGGGGTCCCAAATCGAAGGGGTCATGTCTGTGCCAGTCCGGAAGAGTCATATTTTGCCAATCTGGAGGGGTCCAAATTCGGAGAGAGCTATTTTTACTAATTCGTTAGGGTCATATTTTGCCAATCCGGAGGGGTCCCAATTCGGAGGGGTCCTGTTGTTGCCAATCCGGAAAAGTCATATTTTGCCAATTCGGAGGGGTCCTGTTTTTTGCCAGTCCGAAAGGGTCATATTTTACCAATCCGGTGGGTTTCCAATTCGGAGGGATTCTCTTTTTGCCAATCCCGAGGGGTCTTAATTCGGAGGGGTCCTAATTTTTATCAATTCGGAGGGGTCCCAAGAATTTTTTTTACGAATGCAATCGTAGAGATCCTAACAGGTATGTATACGAAAGTAAGATACCACGAAAATAGCTTTAAGATATCAGGGAAAAAAGCAGACCAAGAAAAACAGGTAACAGTGATTGCACTGGTAACTTGCCTTTAAGCAAAAATTGAAAAGACAATAGTGAAATAAAAACAGGTCTAAACCTGGAGATTCGCGACTCTAGGTCTATTTGAAAACAGAAGTCGTCACTGATTTGTTTGGATTAAAATCCAAACTACTTTTGGAAGAGTGGTTGCCTTGATAATTTTAGTAGGTCTAGCTCGGTCATGCCGAAGGCAGATAGGTAACACAGAACTCGGTATGTGCAATAGTCGCCCCCTTGAAGGAAAACTGCCTTCATGTTTTGTCTGTTTAGTGCCGCACTAAACAGGGCAAGCTCTTTCTTTAGAAACAAGTTCGACTATTAAGTTGCGACAGAACAAGTGCTTCACACATACATTTTTTTCCGAATTTTTTTCTTTCTCTTAATTTGGTTTCAAATATTCATTAACTGTTCTCGATTGGGTAGTGACTACACTTTTCTTAAATATATTGGTAGCATCAGTCTGTGCTAGTTTTAAATCCAATAACCAATTATCAATTGCTGTGAATAAAATTGTATACACACTGTACTGCGATAACTTAAAAAGATTCGTGGTCACTCGTTACTTGATTTTTTTGGATAAAGTCATGTTGTGTTATTTTAATTGGTTATCAAACAATAAAAGTGATAGAAGGCAATTAAAGTGGTAGATGTGTCTAGACAAATCCAATTTACCTAAATTAAAGATAGTTCCAGGAAATGTATACCAAAGAAACAAAGAAAACCAATCGTGAGAAAAGGACCGAAAGAACTCGGAACAAGAAAGGGAACGAAGTTTCGGCGGAATGGTTGGAACAAGGAGTGAAAAAGCCCCGGAGGAAAACGGGCAATGCTGGAAGTAGAGATCCACCCAGCTCTGGACGAGAACCATGCGGGATGTGGGACGGAGGAAAATTGGAATAGAAGGTTGACGAGTAAATTTACTCCCGTTGAACAAGGCCAGGATTTCGCCACTTCCACCGGCTCTCTGGATCGAGAGGAGATATCGGAAGTGTCCAACCTTTCGAATGAAAATGCAGCAGGAGCAGGATCATCTGCTAGCAATACCATGACGTATGGGGTGACAGAGAAATTGGTAACGTCCTCCTCGTTTTCGGAACGAGTCAAGAACACTTTGGGAATTTTCTTCCCATTTATTATGGGAACGTGAACAAGTGATGAAGTATACACCTAAGAAGAGAAGACGAGCAATGAAGAAAATGATGATTTCGAGTTCAACTAAGCCTGAATAGTTCGACCCATGAAAACGAGGCACCCACATACTTGGAGACTGGCTATTCGGATCAGTTTGGTGCGGTCAGAACCATGAACAAGACTATTGATGAGAAGCAACGGTCAAGGGAGTTCATGACCATGACCAACTTGGAAGTGCAATCCGTAAAGGATAGGAAAACAGGGTCAGGAATCATATCAGCGGAACCAGAGGCGGATTATGAAGAAACATCGAGACATAGAGGTAAGACTCGTATCTTGACCAGCACTAAACTACCAGGAACCAATAGGGTGACGCAACCACTAGTTACACCTTTAGTAGAGAACGGAGCATCGATGGAAGATGCCTTGACCAGGATTGTGAACAGCATGGGTGAGCAGAGTGAACAGATGTCAATACGAAGGAGTGAAACTGAGAGACAAGTTCATGTTGAGAGTGAAAGCCTGCGGAAAGAGTTTAAACGCAACAGACAGGAAAATAGTAGAAATGAAGAACGCTCAATAGAAAGGGCTGATGAATAGTTGGCCGAAAACTTGTCGCGAATGACGAGGGAGGCTGAGGAAAGAGAGAAAGGTTTGAGACGTGATCTGGAACAACTACGAAGTCAGCAACAGCAGACTCTTGGGACTCTTGACACAAGAATAGACGCAATGATGAAAAGAAGCAATCATGCTATCATGGACCGGCTCAATTGTGCAACCTGCATTTCGACAGATCATCATTTATCAGCATGCCCAACCTACAAACAAGGCATGAAGGCGATCGGTTTTAGCGTGAGAGGAGTAATCGCAAAACTCGGTCACAGGTGGGCGTTTTTCTGTGCCAGTCCGGAAGAGTCATGTTTTGCCAATCCGGAGGGGTTCCATTTCGGAGGGGTCCTATTTTTGGCAATCCGGAAGGGTCATATTTTGCCAATCTGGAGAGGTCCAAACTCGGAGGGGTCCTCTTTTTACCAATACGTAAGGGTCAAATTTTGCCAATCCGGAGGGGTCCCAATTCGGAGGGGTCCTGTTTTTGCCAATCCAAAAGGGTCATCTTTTGCCATTCCGGAGGGGTCCCAATTCGAAGGGGTCCTGTCTGTGCCAGTCCGGAAGAGTCATGTTTTGCCAATCTGGAGGGGTCCAAATTCGGAGAGGTGCTGTTTTTACCAATCCGTTAGGGTCATTTTTTGCCAATCCGGAGGGGTCCTGTTTTTTGCCAGTCCAGAAGGGTCATATTTTACCAATCTGGAGGGGTTCCAATTCGGAGGGATTCTGTTTTTGCCAAGCCCGAGGGGTCTTAATTCGGAGGGGTCCTAATTTTTATCAATTAGGAGGGGTCCTAAGAATTTTTTTTACGAACGCAATCGTTGAGATCCTAACAGGTATGTAGAAGAAAGTAAGATACAAAGAAAATAGCATTAAGATTTTAAGGAAAAAGCAGACCAAGAAAAACAAGCACCAGTGACTGCACTGGTAACTTGCTTTTAAGTAAAAATTGAAAAGACCATAGTGAAATAAAAACAGGTCCAAACCTGGAGATTCGCAACTCTAGGTCTATTTGAAAACAGAAGTCGACACTGATTTATTTGGATTAAAATCCAAATTTCTTTTGGAAGAGTGGTTGCCTTGATAATTTTAGTAGGTCTAGCGCGGTCATGCCGAAGGCAGATAGGTAACACAGAACTCGATATGTGAAATAGTCGCCCCCTTGAGAAGAAAACTGCCTTCATGTTTTGTCGGTTTAGTGCCGCACTAAACAGGGGAAGCTCTTTCGACTATTAAATTGCGACAGAACAAGTGCTTTACACATACATTTTTTTCGAAATTTGTTTCTTTCTTTTAATTTGGTTTTAAATCCTCATTAACTGTTCTCGATTGGGTAGTGACTAGACTATTTTTAGTAATATTGATAGCATCAGTCTGTGCTAGCTTTATTTCCAATAACCAATAATCGTGAAATTTAAAAAAGTTTCATATCCTAGCTTTGTTTTCCGTCGGTGTGTACTTCCGGGCGAATGCTACAAATATAATTTTATGGCGCTGCTGGGTGTTATCCTTTTACATCATGATCGGCAGGTCCATTAACAAGCACTCCGCGCCGATCGGAATCTGTAAATAAGACCCTTAACACAGGGCGGGAAGGATGGTTTGCAACTCGGAAGCCTTCCGGATTCCCGGATTTAGTTTTTAACCTTTTTCAGACCGAAAATTCACGTATCGTGAAGGGTGGGGCGATCGGCCCTCCCTTCGTTCCCTGAGCGGTGTATGACCAAAAACACTTAAAGATATTCAATCACGATTGTGCAGAATTCGGATGGGTATTTGGAGGATTTTACTACCCCTCCCGAGTGACGATAAGACTTCTCTTCATCCGGATTCAAGAACCCCGAATGGTCTCGGAAAGCAACTGAAATTGTTTTTTTTTAACAACGCTTAGCTTCCTGGCATGTCCTGAGTTGAATTTATTCAACACCGAATTCAATTTCAGAGTATAAGAAGCTAGGAGTTGAGAAAAAGGGTTGATCCATCTCCGATGGAAATGTTAATTTTTATCCACTGAAGAAAAAGAATATTCATTTGATAACTAAGAAGTAGCCGTGTTTTCAGGAGTGACGTCGTGGTCTGGAATACTGAGACCCAGCCATGAGCTCACTATTTTAGCATGTAACTAAGTTACCTTGCGTGACCTGGCCGAGGCCTTAAATAGTAATAACTTTGTCGACCCGATGTTAATGGACCACACATTGAATTGGTAGAGACGGTTAAAAGCATTTGAAGCTGTGTTTAGACGCTAGCCATTTGTTTCATATCCTAGCTTTGTTTTCCGTCGGTGTGTACTTCCGGACGAATGCTACATATATAATTTTATGGCGCTGCTGGGTGTTATCCTTTTACATCATGATCGGCAGATCCATTAACAAGCACTCCGCGCCGAGCGGAATCTGTAAATAAGACCCTTAACACAGGGCGGAAAGTGTGGTTTGCAACTCGGAAGCCTTCCGGATTCCCGGATTTAGTTTTTAACCTATTTCAGACCAAAAATTCACGTATCATGAAGGGTGGGGCGATCGGCCCTCCCTTCGTTCCCTGAGCGCTGTATGACCTAAAAAAACTTAAAGATATGCAAGAAACCAAACAAAAACCAAAAACACAAAAAAATAACCGAAAAAAATCAAACATAAATTCAGTAGAAATCATCTCCCCAGACGAGTTGTGATCCGACCCTCCCGTTTCTTGTTGTTTGATAGACCGTTGTTAAAGGTATTTATATCAAGCAAGGTCGTTACGATCGAAACTGTGGTCCGTTTTGGGTGCCTGTAATGTAGGGTTGTTTGAGTATTTAAGCATGTTAAAGCTAATTTGCGCTCAATCCGGAAGGTCCTTGGGAAGAGAGCGGAAGACTGATCCGACAAGCAGTGCAAGGATCAACAGGAAGGGTCTCAAGGACAACAACAATCGACTGTTGGATATCTTTAACAAGTTTTGTATCCCTTTTGGTACAGAAATTAGGATATCAATCTGTGGGGGGCGCGACAGTGACTGCACTGTAGTGACCCTTCACCGATTTGCAAATTTCCGAGCTAGGCACCTTAATTTGTATGTTGAATTGACCCGGAGAGGTATAATACTAATAGCATTACTGTTTATACTGCTTGTATTTTTACTCCCATATCGTTTTTCAGTGAAACAGACCGAAAACAGGCCGGTTTTTAGGGTCAAAATAGTGATATTTTGGTCCCCCCACAAATCGCGATTTTTGAGATATCGATATTTTTTGAAACAAAAAAAAGCGCTAATTTAGTGGGTTACATCTTAACTGCACTATTATAACTAGTAGAACCGGTTAAGTTCAGTTCGGACGTGGTTGGAACTAATTGGGTTACGAAATCCAATTTTTCGTGATTTTTGAAAAAACGAAACGCCATAAAATAAGAATAATCTTTGAAATTTTTGAGTAAGGGCCAACAACCTTCCTGGCCCCAGTGAAATAGAATTTAACGTGTTTGATTTACTGGATTCATCAATGCGGAGGGTTTCAAATACCAATAATTTTGGCAAATTTTTACAGCTGAAATGTTTTAGACCAATTTTTTTGCATTGAAATAGAAGAGTATAGGCCTTCTGAGCCCGGATCAATATTTTTTAATTCAACCAGATAAGAATTGCGAAAAAAAAATTAGGCGGAACCTATAAGTTTGAAAATTTTTCAGTTCGCATAAAAGACGTTTTGCTTCATAACTTTAGAAAAACGGGACCAATCTAGTTTATTTTGTTACCACTAGAACAGAAATTAGGTTGGCTTAAACATAAGCCAACTGCTTTTTGAAGAATGAGAGCATTAAAAAAGTTTAGATTGTGTTTAAGAAAAAGAAAACCGATTTCTGAAGGTAGACCGATCAAGTTTGGTAAAAAAATTTTGAGAAATCCCTTAGACCCCTTCCAAACGGTAATAACGGTTACATAAGGCCTTTTTACCCTGCTCTTGACGATAATGAAGGTATAAGGAACCTAGAAAACGACATTCGAGTCAAAAATAGGCTTCAGGAAAATTGTTAAATAAGCGGCTTAGCTTCAATTTGGAGGGCTCTAGGGCCAGAACAAACCCTTCCTAGTTTGTTGACTTTGCTTAATAGGCTCTAAGATTGAATCCGGAAGGGTCTCAAGTATTGTTTATACCGATTCGGAGGGTCCTGTTTTTGCCAATCGGTAAGGGTCAAATTTTGCCAATCTGAGAAGTCCCAATTCGGACGGCTCCTGTTCTTGCCAATCCGGAAGGGTCATGTTTTGCCAATCTGGAGGGGTCCAAATTCGGAAGATCCTGTTTTTACCAATCTGTAAGGGTCAATTTTTGCCAATCCGGAGGGGTTCCAATTCGGAGTGGTCCTATTTTTGCCAATCCGGAAGGGTCACATTTTGCCAATCTGGAGAGGTCCAAATTTGGAGGGGTGCTGTTTTTACCAATCCGTTAGGGTCATAATTTTCCAATTTGCAAGGGTCACTTTTTGCCAATCCGGAGGGGTCCCAAATCGAAAGGGTCATGTCTGTGCCAGTCCGGAAGAGTCATATTTTGCCAATCTGGAGGGGTCCAAATTCGGAGAGAGCTATTTTTACTAATTCGTTAGGGTCATATTTTACCAATCCGGAGGGGTCCCAATTCGGAGGGGTCCTGTTGTTGCCAATCCGGAAAGGTCATATTTTGCCAATTCGGAGGGGTCTTGTTTTTTGCCAGTCCGAAAGGGTCATATTTTACCAATCCGGTGGGGTTCTAATTCGGAGGAATTCTCTTTTTGCCAATCCCGAGGGGTCTTAATTCGGAGGGTTCCTAATTTTTATCAATTCGGAGGGGTCCCAAGAATTTTTTTACGAATGCAATCGTAGAGATCCTAACAGGTATGTAGACGAAAGTAAGATACCACGAAAATAGCCTTAAGATATCAGGGAAAAAGCAGACCAAGAAAAACAGGTACCAGTGATTGCACTGGTAACTTGCCTTTAAGCAAAAATTGAAAAGACCATAGTGAAATAAAAACAAGTCTAAACCTGGAGATTCGCGACTCTAGGTCTATTTGAAAACAGAAGTCGTCACTGATTTGTTTGGATTAAAATCCAAACTACTTTTGGAAGAGTGGTTGCCTTGATAATTTTAGTAGGTCTAGCTCGGTCATGCCGAAGGCAGATAGGTAACACAGAACTCGGTATGTGCAATAGTCGCCCCCTTGAATGAAAACTGCCTTCATGTTTTGTCTGTTTAGTGCCGCACTAAACAGGGGAAGCTCTTTCTTTAGAAACAAATTCGACTATTAAATTGCGACAAAACAAGTGCTTCACACATACATTTTTTTCCGAATTTTTTTTCTTTCTTTTAATTTGGTTTTAAATATTCATTAACTGTTCTCGATTGGGTAGTGACTACACTTTTGTTAAATATATTGGTAGCATCAGTCTGTGCTAGTTTTATATCCAATAACCAATTATCAATTGCTGTGAATAAAATTGTATACACACTGTACTGCGATAACTTAAAAAGATTCGTGGTCACTCGTTACTTGAATTTTTTTGGATAAAATCATGTTGTGTAATTTTAATCGGTTATCAAACAATAAAAGTGATAGAAGGCGATTAAAGTGGTAGATGTGTCTAGACAAGTCCAATTTACCTAAATTAAAGATAGTTCCAGGAAAAGTATACCAAAGAAACAAAGAAAACCAATCGTGAGAAAAGGACCGAAAGAACTCGGAACAAGAAAGGGAACGAAGTTTCGGCGGAATGGTTGGAACAAGGAGTGAAAAAGCCCCGGAGGAAAACGGGCAATGCTGGAAGTAGAGATCTACCCAGCTCTGGACGAGAACCATGCGGGATGTGGGACGTAGGAAAATTGGAATAGAAGGTTGACGAGTAAATTTACTCCCGTTGAACAAGGCCAGGATTTCGCCACTTCCACCGGCTCTCTGGATCGAGAGGAGATATCGGAAGTGTCCAACCTTTCGAATGAAAATGCAGCAGGAGCAGGATCATCTGCTAGCAATACCATGACGCATGGGGTGACAGAGAAATTGGTAACGTCCTCCTCGTTTTCGGAACGAGTCAAGAACACTTTGGGAATTTTCTTCCCATTTATTATGGGAACGTGAACAAGTGATGAAGTATACACCTAAGAAGAGAAGAAGGTCAATGAAGAAATTGATGATTTCGAGTTCAACTAAGCCTGAATAGTTCGACCCATGAAAACGAGGCACCCACATACTTGGAGACTGGCTATTCGGATCAGTTTGGTGCGGTCAGAACCATGAACAAGACTATTGCTGAAAAGCAACGGTCAAGGGAGTTCATGACCATGACCAACTTGGAAGTGCAATCCGTAAAGGATAGGAAAACAGGGTCAGGAATCATATCAGCGGAACCAGAGGCGGATTATGAAGAAACATCGAGACATAGAGGTAAGACTCGTATCTTGACCAGCACTAAACTACCAGGAACCAATAGGGTGACGCAACCACTAGTTACACCTTTAGTAGAGAACGGAGCATCGATGGAAGATGCCTTGACCAGGACTGTGAACAGCATGGGTGAGCAGAGTGAACAGATGTCAATAAGAAGGAGTGAACCTGAGAGACCAGTTCATGTTGAGAGTGAAAGCCTGCGGAAAGAGTTTAAACGCAACAGACAGGAAAATAGTAGAAATGAAAAACGCTCAATAGAAAGGGCTGATGAATAGTTGGCCGAAAACTTGTCGCGAATGACGAGGGAGGCTGAGGAAAGAGAGAAAGGTTTGAGACGTGATCTGGAACAACTACGAAGTCAGCAACAGCAGACTCTTGGGACTCTTGACACAAGAATAGACGCAATGATGAAAAGACGCAATCATGCTATCATGGACCGGCTCAATTGTGCAACCTGCATTTCGACAGATCATCATTTATCAGCATGCCCAACCTACAAACAAGGCATGAAGGCAATCGGTTTTAGCGTGAGAGGAGTAATTGCAAAACTCGGTCACAGGTGGGCGTTTTTTTGCAATTTTGAGGGCCATTTCAAGACAGATTGCCCAGAATTTGTGGATGCTGTAGCGGACATTAAGCACCCAAGGCTTGAGGATGCTTTATCAGGCGTCAAAGCCAGCAAGGAAAGAGAAACCGCAAGAGCTGGCTACGAAGAAAATGCAAGCCGTGCTAAAAGAAACGAGTGAAACAGAATCTGGAACCGCAGCAAACGGTTTTAAGATTGAGGATAAGGCAGCGGCAAGAGATGCCCTAAATAGAGTCCATTAGGAGTTGGCGGGCGACAAGAGAAATAGAACAGAAAGTCAAGCTCGAACTCGAGAACGAGAGAGCTCAAGAACAGCTCAAAGCCTTTGAAGCATCTGAGGCGGTGGGGACGAAAGCACCGAGCAGTATGAGCATGAAGACGAAGGTAATCTCAGGACAAATATTCGGGATGGTGCCACAAGGAAGCAAGATACAGTCAATAATCTCAGTGGCGGGATATCAGGTAATCAAGAAACTAAGTGATGTGCCATTCTGCCAGATTGGCACAGCGCAATCTTCCGGCGGGACAGAAAAAGACGACTAAAGGCCTTAGTAACAAAAAATTGCTGCGAAGGAGGGTCGAAATATTCCGGAAGTTTAAATTTTTAAAATTTCGATTGACGGGCAAGTATTTCTCAGAAATACAAAAAGAAGGCCATTTTGACAAAAAGGAACGAAAAAACAGAACAACGACAAATATAGTGAAAAACAGTCGCACGAGAAAACGAGAAAAACGAAGCCTCTTATCGTGGCAATCACACACGATAAGACCGATAGCAGAGAGAAACAGTGAGCAAGGAGGCTTCAGTGGGGAAGGAATATACCGCGGAACCCTCCCGTGCCACAAATTGGGAGAGATAACAACGTTAACTCGAGAAGAACACGGGAGCGGAGGCTTGGCCCTCCAGAGACTGTTATATGTTGAAGGACTGCAGTAAACTAACTTTTTAGCTACTCTGATGCCATAGAACTTTGAATTAACACCGGTGTAACCTGATATTTTAGAGCATGAGTAGCTAGAAAGAGGAAAGGGTCAATCCATCTCCAATGGATTTAATATAGAACTGTCACACAAAAACATAATGAAATAGGGTTTTCGAGCCGTGTTTTTAATAGCAATCACGTCGTCTGAGGATCCGAGACTCAGCTATGTGGTTGTATTCGCATGCAAACGAAAGCTGATCGAGAGTCGTTTGACTGATGACCTGAAAATAGTAACTTCTAACTTAGCCCTAAACAGACCAGAAAATCAACTGGCAAGGTCGAGAAGGTGAAAAACGAGTAGTATTAAGGTAACTTTTTCTACGCTCCGTCGCTGTGTAGTATTTGGGCGAATGTTACATAGACGTTTTTATGGCGCTCCTGGGTCGGCCTGTCAAAGGCATAAGACCATCATGATCAGCAAGCGTTTCAGCGACGAACCGCCCGCTCCCGGCGTAAGCCCGAGTTAGAGGCCTTAATGACCGTTATTGTACTGGGGGGAAGGTGCGTACCCTCCGTCCAGTACTATTTAGCTTTTTAACTTAGTTAACACCGAAAATGAAGTATACACCTAAGAAGAGAAGACGAGCAATGAAGAAATTGATGATTTCGAGTTCAACTAAGCCTGAATAGTTCGACCCATGAAAACGAGGCACCCACATACTTGGAGACTGGCTATTCGGATCAGTTTGGTGCGGTCAGAACCATGAACAAGACTATTGATGAAAAGCAAAGGTCAAGGGAGTTCATGACCATGACCAACTTGGAAGTGCAATCCGTAAAGGATAGGAAAACAGGGTCAGGAATCATATCAGCGGAACCAGAGGCGGATTATGAAGAAACATCGAGACATAGAGGTAAGACTCGTATCTTGACCAGCACTAAACTACCAGGAACCAATAGGGTGACGCAACCACTAGTTACACCTTATGTAGAGAACGGATCATCGATGGAAGATGCCTTGACCAGGATTGTGAACAGCATGGGTGAGCAGAGTGAACAGATGTCAATAAGAAGGAGTGAAACTGAGAGACCAGTTCATGTTGAGAGTGAAAGCCTGTGGAAAGAGTTTAAACGCAACAGACAGGAAAATAGTAGAAATGAAGAACGCTCAATAGAAAGGGCTGATGAATAGTTGTCCGAAAACTTGTCGCGAATGACGAGGGAGGCTGAGGAAAGAGAGAAAGGTTTGAGACGTGATCTGGAACAACTACGAAGTCAGCAACAGCAGACTCTTGGGACTCTTGACACAAGAATAGACGCAATGATGAAAAGACGCAATCATGCTATTATGGACCGGCTCAATTGTGCAACCTGCATTTCGACAGATCATCATTTATCAGCATGCCCAACCTACAAACAAGGCATGAAGGCGATCGGTTTTAGCGTGAGAGGAGTAATCGCAAAACTCGGTCACAGGTGGGCGTTTTTTGCAATTTTGAGGGCCATTTCAAGACAGATTGCCCAGAATTTGTGGATGCTGTAGCGGACATTAAGCACCCAAGGCTTGAGGATGCTTTATCAGGCGTCAAAGCCAGCAAGGAAAGAGAAACCGCAAGAGCTGGCTACGAAGAAAATGCAAGCCGTGCTAAAAGAAACGAGTGAAACAGAATCTGGAACCGCAGCAAACGGTTTTAAGATTGAGGATAAGGCAGCGGCAAGAGATGCCCTAAATAGAGTCCATTAGGAGTTGGCGGGCGACAAGAGAAATAGAACAGAAAGTCAAGCTCGAACTCGAGAACGAGAGAGCTCAAGAACAGCTCAAAGCCTTTGAAGCATCTGAGGCGGTGGGGACGAAAGCACCGAGCAGTATGAGCATGAAGACGAAGGTAATCTCAGGACAAATATTCGGGATGGTGCCACAAGGAAGCAAGATACAGTCAATAATCTCAGTGGCGGGATATCAGGTAATCAAGAAACTAAGTGATGTGCCATTCTGCCAGATTGGCACAGCGCAATCTTCCGGCGGGACAGAAAAAGACGACTAAAGGCCTTAGTAACAAAAAATTGCTGCGAAGGAGGGTCGAAATATTCCGGAAGTTTAAATTTTTAAAATTTCGATTGACGGGCAAGTATTTCTCAGAAATACAAAAAGACGGCCATTTTGACGAAAAGGAACGAAAAAACAGAACAACGACAAATATAGTGAAAAACAGTCGCACGAGAAAACGAGAAAAACGAAGCCTCTTATCGTGGCAATCACACACGATAAGACCGATAGCAGAGAGAAACAGTGAGCAAGGAGGCTTCAGTGGGGAAGGAATATACCGCGGAACCCTCCCGTGCCACAAATTGGGAGAGATAACAACGTTAACTCGAGAAGAACACGGGAGCGGAGGCTTGGCCCTCCAGAGACTGTTATATGTTGAAGGACTGCAGTAAACTAACTTTTTAGCTACTCTGATGCCATAGAACTTTGAATTAACACCGGTTTAACCTGATATTTTAGAGCATGAGTAGCTAGAAAGAGGAAAGGGTCAATCCATCTCCAATGGATTTAATATAGAACTGTCACACAAAAACATAATGAAATAGGGTCTTCGAGCCGTGTTTTTAATAGCAATCACGTCGTCTGAGGATCCGAGACTCAGCTATGTGGTTGTGTTCGCATGCAAACGAAAACTGATCAAAAGTCGTTTGACTGATGGCCTGAAAATAGTAACTTTTTACTTAGCCCTAAACAGACCAGAAAATCAACTGGCAAGGTCGAGAAGGTGAAAAACGAGTAGTATTAAGGTAACTTTTTCTACGCTCCGTCGCTGTGTAGTATTTGGGCGAATGTTACATAGACGTTTTTATGGCGCTCCTGGGTGGGCCTGTCAAAGGCATAAGACCATCATGATCAGCAAGCGTTTCAGCGACGAACCCCCCGCTCCGGGCGTAAGCCCGAGTTAGAGGCCTTAAGGACCGTTATTGTACTAGGGGGAAGGTGCGTACCCTCTGCCTAGTACTATTTAGCTTTTTAATTTAGTTAACACCGAAAATTCCGGGGGCCGGAGGGTTAGGTGGGAAGTCATGAGCCCGCTTATCCCAAGGTCCCGGGACCAAAAACAATTAAAGAGAAAGCGTAAAATCAAACAAAAATAGTGTATAACCAAGAAAAAGCCAAAAACAAATTTATTTGAAAACAAAAAAGTACAAAAAACAGTAAAAAATCCAAAAAAGACCAAAAACAATAAAAACATAAAGTGACAGTTTATATGTTATTTCCGGACGATATGTGATCTGACCTTCCTATTTGTTGTTGTTTCAGGTTGATTTATATCATTTCTGATAGAAAGATTGTGTGTTCTGGTGACGGGTTGGGTACCCTCCCTTGAGTGTAATTTGAGTATTTAAGCACGTTAATGGTGATTTTGCGGGTGACCGGAGGGTAGAGTGGCAAGCTGACCGACGTGTTCCACACTCAACAGGGACATCACGGACAACATCCACAACGACTGTTCGGTATCGTTGAAACAATTTTAGTATCGTTGGGGTACTATTTCATTAAAACTTAAGTGGTGGGGGGCACGATTGGCGCGGACCGATTGTACCCTCCGTCGATCACAAATTTCCGAGTTAAGGGTCTTAATTCGGGTGTTTTGGTGCAAAAGAGGGTATAGTAATATTCATTAACGACTGCTAATAGATTATTGTCCTTACTATATATTACTTATCTCCTATTTAGACCCGAGAAACACCAAAATTACTGATTTTCGACCAAACTATAGACCCCCAAAATTTTGGATGTCCGAGCTTTTCCGAACAGTAAAAAGCTTTTGTACGGGGAGTTACTACGTAGTTCGATCCCTCTAACTAAAGGAACCCCACGGAAAAAGACTTAGTAGAAGTTAGCGAAAACAAAAATTTTTCGATCAAAATTTTGATAATTTTCTGAATTTTGTCAATCTGTTTCGGGGATCAAAATTTTTGAGTTTTTAGAGTTAGAGCAATAAAATTTTTGTGTCAGGAGCGTGCTAGCATAACGTGTTCGGTTACTAGAGAATTTTTTGAGTAACCCTCCGACTAGCTCCGTGGATAGAGCTAACGACTTAGAGATTGGAAAAGGAAGGAATCGGAGGGTCCAAATTTGATAGTTCTTGGCCAAAATTTTGGCTCCAAACCAATTTTGGTCCCGTTTTTTGCATTGTTCAGTGCTGTACGGGGCTTTTACGCTCATTTCAATTATTTTAAGGCACTTTCAACCGGAATTGCGGAAAAAGTTTTCAGAACCTATATAGGTGGTGAAAAAAGACCTTTTTGACAAACGCATTTTTAGCAATTTCTCAAAGACTAGCCAACCGAACGGCATAACTTTGGTACCATAAGTCGACGTTTTTGACCACTTTTTGGACCGCAACCGTTTTTTGGGTTAATAATCTCGGAAAAGGAAAAAGGTTTTAGATTTTGCTGTTCGGAGGGTCCAAATTTTAGGGAACACTCCGGGCGGCAGAAAATTTTATAGGATCACCTTTTTATCCAACTGGGAAGGTTGACCGTGTCAACCAACCTGGTTTTAAGTCAGTTACACCGCGTTCGGAGGCTTTATCGCGGTAAAATAACCCTTTTTCTTGATTTTCGGGGAACCCTCCGAAGTAACCCTCCGGAGTCAGCTAAACCCCTTAGCAACCCTCCTTAGTGAAAGTTTTCCACGGGACCCTCGAAGAAGTTAAAACAACCCCCATAGAGAATTAAGTTTGTTTTGACGCTTCCTGAAGTTAGTTGAAGGCCCTTCTAAGTGAGGTTCAAAAACTTGAAAATTTTGGAAGAACCCTCCGAAGTAACCCTCCGGAGCATATTAAGCCTCTTATTGACCCTCCTTAGTAAATTTAGGGGGACCTTCCGAAGTAACTTGGGTGATTAAGGTACCCTCCGAAGTAGGCTAAGTGTCTTAACAACCCTCCGAAGTAACCCTCCGGAGTGTCTTAAACCTTCTAAACAACCTTCCTTGTTAGAAACTTGAGGAAATCTTCCGTGGCGATTTGGGAAACGGAAAATATCCATTTAATCAAAATCATATTAGGATATTAGGCGCTTATTAGGATCATAAGAGCCCATTTGGCCCAGAACTTCGTGATCAACTTTGGATTCTAGATCGGGTGTATCAGAAGTATCCGAAAAAAATTTTTTTTTTTGTTTTGATTGTGATTTTGGTTGTTTGGTTGCCTTGAGCTACTTAATAGGAAAGCTCGGGCAATCCGGGAACACACAGAAGACGACCTCGGTGAGTGTATTAGGCAGATTCACACTCACTTGAGAAGACGGTGATCTGGGCTTTGTTCTTTTGGGGTGTTCCAATCGAAGCAAGTCTTTTTCTCTAAGGCCAAGAAAAACTTAGCCCTAAACAGACCAGAAAATCAACTGGCAAGGTCGAGACGGTGAAAAATGAGTAGTATTAAGGTAACTTTTTCTACGCTCCGTCGCTGTGTAGTATTTGGGCGAATGTTACATAGACGTTTTTATGGCGCTCCTGGGTGGGCCTGTCAAAGGCATAAGACCATCATGATCAGCAAGCGTTTCAGCGACGAACCCCCCGCTCCGGGCGTAAGCCCGAGTTAGAGGCCTTAATGACCGTTATTGTACTAGGGGGAAGGAGCGTAACCTCCGCCTAGTACTATTTAGCTTTTTAACTTAGTTAACACCGAAAATTCCGGGGGCCGGAGGTTAGGTGGGAAGTCATGAGCCCGCTTATCCCAAGGTCCCGGGACCAAAAACAATTAAAGAGAAAGCATAAAACCAATTAAAAATAGTGTATAACCAAGAAAAAGCCAAAATTAAATTTATTAGAAAACAAAAAAGTACAAAAATAGTAAAAAATCCAAAAAAGACCAAAAACAATAAAAAACATAAAGTGACAGTTTATATGTTATTTCCGGACGAGATGTGATCTGACCTTCCTATTTGTTGTTGTTTCAGATTGATTTATATCATTTCTGATAGAAAGATTGTGTGTTTTGGTGACGGGTTGGGTACCCTCCCTTGAGTGTAATTTGAGTTTTTTAGCACGTTAATGGTGATTTTGCCGGTGACCGGAGGGTAGAGTGGCAAGCTGACCGACGTGTTCCACTCTCAACAAGGACATCAGGGACAACATCCACAACGACTGTTGGGTATCGTTGAAACAATTTTAGTATCGTTCGGGTACTATTTCATTAAAACTTAAGTGGTGGGGGGCACGATTGGCGCGGTCCGATTGTACCCTCCGTCGATCACAAATTTCCGAGTTAAGGGTCTTAATTCGGGTGTTTTGGTGCAAAGGAGGGTATAGTAACATTCATTAATGACTGCTAATAGATTATTGTCCTTACTATATATTACTTATCTCCTATTTAGACCCGAGAAACACCAAAATTTTGTCGAAAATTACTGATTTTCGACCAAACTATAGACCCCCAAAATTTTGGATGTCCGAGCTTTTCCGAACAAAAAAAAGCTTTTGTACAGGGAGTTACTACGTAGTTCGATCCCTCTAACTAAAGGAACCCACGGAAAAAGACTTAGTAGAAGTTAGCGAAAACAAAAATTTTTCGATCAAAATTTTGATAATTTTCTGAATTTTGTCAATCTGTTTCGGGGATCAAATTTTTGAGTTTTTAGAGTTAGAGCAATAAAATTTTTGTGTCAGGAGCGTGCTAGCATAAAGTGCTCGGTTATTAGAGAAATTTTTGAGTAACCCTCCGACTAGCTCCGTGGATAGAGCTAACGACTTAGAGATTGGAAAAGGAAGGAATCGGAGGGTCCAAATTTGATAGTTATTGGCCAAATTTTTGGCTCCAAACCAATTTTGGTCCGGTTTTTTGCATTGTTCCAGTGCCGTACGGGGCTATTACGCTCGTTTCAATTATTTTTAGGCACTTTCAACCGGAGTTGCGGAAAAAGTTTTTCAGAACCTATATAGGTGGTGAAAAAAGACCATTTTGACAAACGACGCATTTTTGGCGATTTGTCAAAGACTAGAAAATTGAACGGCATAATTTTGGTACCATAAGTCGACGTTTTTGACCACTTTCCGGACCGCAACCGTTTTTTGGGTTAATAATCTCGGAAAAGGAAAAATGTTTTAGAATTTGCTGTTCGGAGGGTCCAAATTTTAGGGAACCCTCCGGGCGGCAGAAAATTTTCTAGGATCACTTTTTTATCCAACTGGGAAGGTTGACCGTGTCAGCCAACCTGGTTTTAAGTCAGTTACACCGCGTTCGGAGGCTTTATCGCGGTAAAATAACCCTTTTTCTTGATTTTTGGGGAACCCTCCGAAGTAACCCTCCGGAGTCAGCTAAACCCCCTAGCAACCCTCCTTAGTGAAAGTTTTCCACGGGACCCTCCGAAGAAGTTAAAACAACCCCCAAAGAGAATTTAGTTTGTTTTGACGCTTCCTGAAGTTAGTTGAAGGCCCTTCTAAGTGAGGTTCAAAAATTTGAAAATTTTGGAAGAACCCTCCGAAGTAACCCTCCGGAGCATATTAAGCCTCTTATTGACCCTCCTTAGTAAATTTAGGGGACCCTCCGAAGTAACTTGGGTGATTAAGGTACCCTCCAAAGTAACCCTCCGAGGTAGGCTAAGTGTCTTAACAACCCTCCGAAGTAACCCTCCGGAGCGATTTAAACCTCTTAGCAACCCTCCTTATTGAAAACTTAGGGAAACCTTCTGGGGCAATTTGAGAAACGGAAAATATCCATTTAGGGTTGGGATAAAAGGTCAACTAATAACGGGCGTGCATATTACGATCACAGGAGCCCATTTGACCCCGAAATTTGTGATCAATTTTGGATTCTAGATCGGGTGTATCAGAAGTACCCGATTGTTTTGATTGTGATTTTGGTTGTGTGGTTGCCTTGAGCTACTTAATAGGAAAGCTCGGGCAATCCGGGAACACACAGAAGAAGACCTCGGTGAGTGTATTTGGCAGATACCCACTCACTTGAGAAGAAAAGTTTTTCCCTGCTCTCGTGCACTTGGAGCGTTCCGGGTGTGGGGGAGCTTTTTCATAGACTTTAGAAATTTTTCGGTTAGAGGTTGCCTTGAGCTACCTAGTAGGACAGCTCGGGCAATCGCAGGGCACCTAGAATAAGACCTCGGTGAGGGTATTAGGCAAATACACACTCACTTGAGAAGACAGTGTCCTGAGCTTCGTTCTTTTGGAGTGTTCCGATTGAGGGAAGTCCTTTTTTTAAGACTAAGTTTTATTTATCTATTCCTGAATCATCACTGGCTTTTACAGAAAATTGTTTGATTTTAACAAAGCAATGATTTAATAAGAGTGTGGCGTTGAATTGATACTGACGAAAGGTCGCTGTCACCTATAGGAGATTCTTATCTGGTTATCAATTGTGTTTTGCGTATTGACTATATCTAGTGAAAATTTTGTGATACTGTTATACTATACAACGGGATTGAGTTACCATTATATCAATACTGAGTAGGCCCTGTGTGTAGCTTTAGCCGAGTCACTAATTTTGTCATTGTGAAATCTAAGAGACATTTTTGATATTTACGAGATCGAGTAGGCAGTGTTAAGTTAATCAACCTGAACTTAATTGCGGTACGTGTAAATCGCCATTAAATTATACGAATATTGTTATTTGTTACAAAGTATGCAGCGTAGGAACTCGATAGGATCGACTACTAAGATTCCCAGGTTGAACAAGGAGAGCACGCGAAAATTGAAAACTAGGCGTAGCCAATCTTCGTTTAGCAGCGCTTCCGACGTGTTTGCTGAAAACGAATCGACTAAAGGTCAAGCTGATCTTTCAGTGAGCGAAATGAAACTAAGGAGCGAGAAAAACCTCGATGGCGATAAAGGGCGGAGCGCCGAGGCCGGGCCCGCGAGCGAAACGCTTGTGGACCCCTTTGACGAAGGGGAACGGACGCTTATTCGACCCGACTTTGAGCCGAGCGAGGACCTCGAGCGGGAGGAAGTTGAGAGGACGGAAGAGACCTCGGAGCGTTCCGAGGTCGAGCCGCGAGAGGAAGTATTATTCGGGGGAATGTCCAAATCGGAGACCAATAGTCATAGGTGGAGAAGAGAATCTTCACATCCAGCTAATACCCACTCATCTCTGGCCAAGCAGAGCAACAACGCGATGATGTCGAGTATAAGCCCGAGTGAAGAACAACCGGGTTCGAAGGCCAAGAAAAGCTGGAAGTCTTTGTACGATGAGCGCATGGCGTCACTACGAACTGAAGGTTTGTCTTCCAGTTATGACCACCCGGAGATAACCCATCCGGATGTGAACTTCACACCGTGCCCAAGGACCGACATGAGCAGGAAGGCGTCGTCCGCCTCGCCGACCAGGCCCATGTCAGATGGGATAACGATGGGAGCGTCATCAACGTTCGACAGATTGATGACGTCGATGAGCAAGCAAAAGGGCGGCGCGTCATCAAGTACCAGGCTGCAACCGCAGTTGACCTCATCTTCTCTGGGGCTTACCACGCCATTGGGGGCAGCTGGCGATATAAGTGACATGTTTGCTGGCGTAATGACTGGTCTGGATGAGCTGAGACGGGACATGACTAAAAGAATAGATCAAGTTGACGAGAGAGCTCAACAGGGTCGAGAGAGTTTGAGAGATGAACTGACGCACGTGAAATCGCAGGCGAGAGTTGACCAGGCTCAATTGATTCGTAACACCTATAAATGCCTGGCGGAGAGCTTGGCACAGGCAAACAAGGAGTCAGAGGAAAGAGAGGCTAGGATGACAAAAGAGATCGAGCGATTGTTGAACGATCATGATAAAACCTACGCCCATACGATGACTAGCCTGGAAAAAAGGTTAGATGCCAAATCTGACTTAATGATGCGGAAGCTTGACGCGATCTTAAATGGGAGCAATTGGGAGGAGCGTTCTAGCCCAAGGGAGCGCTCACGCCATGCGATTGATGGATATGGTACGGGCAGCTATGCCAGGGCCCAGCAAAGTTGGAGAACGAACTACGAACCTAGTAACAGGAAAAGGCCAAGGGCAGCCCTGTCGAGGCCTGGCTGGACGAATCCGGTCCCGCCGGAGGCAGATGCTACTCCGGAGACAAGGTTGCCAACTGTGCCACAAGTCAGTTCAGTGCCAGATCTGACTACAGTCTCACAGGACACGACGATGTATGCCTCGATGTTTGAGCCTCTGAATAGATCTCTCGAGACATTCATCACTAAGCTCTCGAAGTCAACCGAGAGAGGAGAGAAGTCAAGAAGGACACTGAAAAAGCCGAAGTCGTACAAAGACGAGTCAGACGGCTGCATTGATACTTGGATAGAAGTGATGAAGCTGCACTTTAAGGAAGAGAGTCTCTCCAAGAAACAAGAGTGCAGCGCGCTAGCAAGCAACCTGGAGGGTACTGCACTAAATTGTATAATGGCGAAAAGAGCCAATGAGAGAGACAGCGCTCGCAAGATATTCGACATCCTGCTGAATCGTTTCGGCTCTGGAGTACAAGGGCACCAGGCTATGGTGAAGTTCGAAAAGAGGCGTCAAAGAGATGACGAATCCATAGATAATTTCTTGGACGACCTTCAATTGCTTAGGAGGAAAAGCAACCCAGATGAGAAAATATCCGAGCGAAACTTGGCGATTGCTTCGAAGTTCATGGACGAAGTAAGGAGTGAGGAGTTGAAGACGATGTTGGCCACTCACTTCACCCTGCCGCTTGACCAGGTACCCCCGCCCGATGATTTGCGTATGAAGTCACGCGAGAATTTACTCATAAAACCGAGGGCGCAAAACCGTTACAGCAATTATGGTAACTACAATGGGACAAACACTGGTGCGAACTCCAGTTGGCACAAACCTCGCGATGACATGGATAAGAGGAGGTCGTGTGCGAATTGTGGTTTGATGGACCATCACGTTTCCGCGTGTTCTGCATACAAACAGAACATGAAGGCAATAGGATACTTTCTCGACGACGTCGACGCGACCGACGAGGATCACGAAGAGTACGTCAGAGGGCTCATCATAAAATATGGTCCGAGGTGCTTCTTCTGTAATTTGGAAGGACACTTCAAGTCGGATTGCACTCAGTTTTGGGATGCAGTGGCGGACGCGAAACATCCCCGCACGAAGAGGCGCTTTCGGGTGTCAAGGCCAATCGAGCACGTCTGATGAACGAGGCCGAGCCTCGGAGAAAGGAAACGACACCGAGCACCTTTACGATTAAGGAGGTGAAGACACTGCCTGACGAGGTGGTAGCCTCGAACCTGGAGGCAGAGTCGGCTAGCCCACTCAAGGTGGATTACGGTCTGGCGGCAAGGACAGCGTTGCAAAATGTCAAACAGGAGCAGCCACCAAAAAAGTGGAGCAATGGGTAAGGTCGGAACTGGAGAGCACAGATCTTCGGGAAAATTTTTATTACTCTGGGTAAAACGACGGAAAAAGAAGACATAGAGGAACCCAGGAAGCAGGGACTAAAACTGAACGTTATATCTGGTAGAACTTTCGGCATGACGAAGGAAGGGACGAAGATACTGTCCATTATCTCAGTCGCAGGACACCAGATGGTCAAGAACTTGAGTGAACCATCCGAGATTACACTAGTCAACCTGGACATTTATGCAGACTACCTGAGGAAGAAAGATCCCAAGCTGGACTCCAGGGCAGTGCGAGCGCTACTCATGACATGAGTCCGAGGCTGATGAGAGTGGATGGACATTACATCGAGGACATGGCCCATATCCAATTCTGATGAATGTAGACGGCATCAACATCTACACAAAAGCTCATGTAACTGATGCGAGTGATCAGGTAGGCCGGATATACATTGGCCAAGAAGAGCTGAAGGTGCGACGAATCGGACACAATGCCATGCTTGAACAGGATGCGGTCCACATAGGTTGCGAAGCCGATGTGGCAGCACATGTGCTAGATGTGCAGGGCAGACAACTTTCAGTGAAAGGACTGTTAGACACGGGTGCAGTGGTCAGTGTCTTGCCAGTCAAAACCTGGACTGACATGGGCTTTGACAGGTCGGATCTGATACCGACAAACATAAGACTGGCAGCTGCCAATCAGGGAGCAATCCTAATGAATGTGGATGGCATCAATATCTACACGAAAGCTCAAATAACTGATGCGAACGATCAGATTGGCCGGATATACATTGGTCAAGAGGAGCTGAAGGTTAGACGGATCGGACACAACGCGATGCTCGAACAAGATGCGGTGCATATAAGTTGCGAGGCCGATCTGGCCGCACACGTTCTGGACGTGCAAGGCAGACAACTTTCAGTAAAGGGACTGCTAGACACGGGATCAGTGGTTAGTGTCATGCCAGTCAAAACTTGGACCGACATGGGTTTCGAGAGGTCGGATCTATTACCGACAAACATCAGGTTGGCAGCGGCCAATCAGGGAGCGATCTATGTGACTGGACGAACCCCGATCATTTCACTGCAGCTCGGAGGAAGACATCATTGGATGAGCTTCCTAATAGTGGAGAATTTGGACGAATCCGATCAATTCATCCTGGGAAGGGATTTCGTACGCAACTTTGATGTCACGATCGACCTCACTGACGGGTTGATCAGGATCAAAGATCCGGAGAGGAAGTATGAAAAGAAACCTCTTAATAAGATCTTAATAAACCATGCTAAGGTGCCAATTTTTCTAGATCGAAAAGTGAGATTGAAACCAAACCAAGCCGTGGTAGCGAAGTTTAGGATGAGGAATCTAAATGAACTCAGTAATGACAGACAGGTATGTCTGGTATCAAATCCAAACAGTAAGAGCTCGGCTATTTTAGGAAGAAGTTTCTCACTCACTCAGAGCGGACTGTGTGTGGGTGTGTTGTTGAACACAGAAGCAACAACAGTGACAATACAGAGGGAAAAGAAACTTGGCTACGCTTTGCCTCTGAACACAGACTTTCAGAGTGTGGAGAACTTGAAAAAGTTTGTTGTAACTAAATGTCCCTTGCATGCGAACCAAGAATGTATACTGAAGAGAGTAAATGAATTGAATTCTTCTAGGAAATTGTTTTCAATGAAGTCGGAAACAGATGATGGGTTGTCTAGTTGTTCGAATTTTCCTGAGAGACCGACAGAAACATAGTTAGCAGCGGATAAACCGGTTCTATCTGAGATAGAACATTTGAAGGGTAAAATATCAGACAAGGAACTAGGTTCGCTCAGGGTGGTGCTAAGTCGGAAAGCAGACGTTTTTTCGAAACATAAGGCCGACATAGGTTGATGTAACTTTGTAGAGCACCAGATTGAGATAGAAGAGGGCTCGGTACCTCATAGGGAAGGGGCGAGAAGAATGACCCCTCACAAGTCAGAAGCGTGCAGGAAGGAAATCGAGATGTTAATGGAGTATGACATGATCGAGCCGTCGAAGTCCTCGTGGGCTTGTGGCGTGGCCATGGCAAAAAAGAAAGGGGGCAACTCAGGTTTTGTTGTGATTTCCGTTATCTGAACGCAGTGACTATAAAGGACGCATACCCGATTCCCCGCATCGATGAGAGCCCATCCAAGCTGGGAGCCGCGAAGTTCTTCACGACGTTAGATTTGGGCTCTGCGTTCTGGCAAATGCCACTCCGAAAGCAAGATCGTGAAAAAACGGGCTTCGCGTGCGAGCTGGGATTGTTCCAGTGGAAGAGGATGCCGTTCGGATTGTGCAACGCGACGGCCACATTCCAGCGACTGATGGCCCAGGCACTCACGAGCGTGACTAAGAAATACGGGAATCTCATCATGTGTTATGTCGATGATGTCGTGATTGCAACACCAACCTTAGAGGACCACATAGAGAGGTTGGATGAGGTGTTTACTTGCATGAAGCAGGCGGGCCTGAAACGTAAACCCTCTAAGTGTGAAATTCTCAGAGACTCCATAAAGTATCTGGGCCGCCTGGTGGATAAGCATGGAGTGAGATCAGATCCTGAAGCGGTCGAAGCGGTGTTGACCTGGAAGGCACCTAAAACAGATACACAACTGTTGAGTTTTTTGGGATTTGCTAATTATTATCGAGAATTCATCAAGGGGTGTGCCATTCTGCCAGATTGGCACAGCGCAACCTTCCGACGAAGCACGAATCAGAGAGAAAAGGACTTAACAGCAAAAAAGTGCTCGAAAGGAGGGTCGAAGTATTCTGATATTTTCTATTTTTTAAAATTTCGATTTTCAAGTTGATATTTCTCAGAAATACGAAAAACGGCCATTTTGACCAAGAAAGCTGAAAAAATCAGATCAACGACAAATATTGTGAAAAACAGTCGTGCAAGAGACGGAGAATACGAAGCCTCTTATCGTGGCAGCAACGCACGATAAGACCCTTATCAGCGGATATTAGTGGAGAAGGAAGCTTCGGTGGGGAAGGAATATTCCACGGAACCCTCCCGGGACGCAAATTAGAAGAGATAAGAGCGTTATCGCAGGAATATCACGGGAGCGGAGGCTTGGTCCACCAGAGACTGTTTTATGTGAAGGGACTGTATAAAAATGACTGTATAGCTACTTGGATGTCGTGAAACTTTAAATTAACACCGGTGTAACTTGATATTTTAGAATATGAGTAGCTAGAAAGAGGAAAGGGTCAATCCATCTCCAATGGATTTAATATAGAACTGTCACACAAAAACATATTAAAATAGGTTGTTCGAGCCGTGTTTTTAATGACAATCACGTAGTCTGAGGATCCGAGACTCAGCTATGTGGTTGTGTTCGCATGTAAACGAAAGCTGATCAAAAGTCGTTTGACTGATGGCCTAAAAATGGTAACTTTTTACTTTGCCCTAGACAGACCAGAAAATCAACTGGCAAGGTCGAGACGGTGAAAAGCGAGTAGGATTAGGGTAACTGACGCCTGCCAGTCGTTAATAAGTACTTTTTCTACGCTCCGTCGCTGTGTAGTATTTGGGCGAATGTTACATAGACGTTTTTATGGCGCTCCTGGGTGGGCCTGTCAAAGGCATAAGACCATCATGATCAGCAAGCCTTTCAGCGATGAACCCTCCGCTCCTGGCGTAAGCCCGAGGTAGAGGCCTTAATGACCGTTATTGTACTGGGGGGAAGGTGCGTACCCTCCGTCCAGTACTATTTAGCTTTTTAACTTAGTTAACACCGAAAATTCCGGGGGCCGGAGGGTTAGGTGGGAAGTCATGAACCCGCTTGTCCCGAGGTCCCGGGACCAAAAACAATTAAAGAGAAAGCGTAAAACCAAACAAAAATAGTGTATAACCAAGAAAAAGCCAAAAATAAATTTATTTGAAAACAAAAAAGTACAAAAAACAGTAAAAAATCCAAAAAAGACCAAAAACAGTAAAAAACATAAAGTGACAGTTTATATGTTATTTCCGGACGAGATGTGATCTGACCTTCTTATTTTTTGTTGTTTCAGATTGATTTATATCGTTTCTGATAGAAAGATTGTGTGTTTTGGTGAAGGGTTGGATACCCTCCCTCGAGTGTAATTTGAGTGTTTAAGCACGTTAATGGTGATTTTGCCGGTGACCGGAGGGTAGAGTGGCAAGCTGATCAACGTGTTCCATACTCAACAGGGACATCAGGGACATCATCCGCAACGACAGTTAAGTATCGTTGAAGCAATTTTAGTATCGTTCGGGTACTATTTCATTAAAACTTAAGTGGTGGGGGGCACGATTGGCGCGGTCCGAGTGTACCCTCCATCGATTACAAATTTCCGAGTTAAGGGTCTTAATTCGGGTATTTTGGTGCAAAGGAGGGTATAGTACTATTCATTAACGACTACTAATAGGTTATTATCCTTATAAAATATTACTTATCTCCTCAATTAGACCCAAAAAACACCCAATTTTGTCGAAAATCATCGATTTTCGATCAAACTGTAGACCCCCAAATTTTTGGATATCCGAGCTTTTCCGAACAACAAAAAGCTTTTATATAGGGAGTAGCTACGTAGTTCGATCTCCCTAACTAAAGAAACCGCGTGAGAAAAGGCTCAGTAGAAGTTGGAAAAAACCAAAATTTTTCGGTCAAAATTTCGATAATTTTCTGAATTTTGTCAATCTGTTTTAGGGATCGAGTTTTTGAGTTTTTAGAGTTAGAGCAATAAAATTTTTTGCGTTAGGAGCGTGCTAGCATAAGGTGCTCGGTTACTAGAAAAATTCTTGAGTAACCCTCCGATTGGCTCCTTGGATAGAGCTAACAACTTAAGGATTGGAAAAGGAAGGAACCGGAGTGTCCAAATTTGATAGTTATTGGCCAAATTTTTGTCTCCAAACCAATTTTGATCCGGTTTTTTTGCTTTATTCCAGTGCCGTACAGGGCTACTACGCTCGTTTCAATTATTTTTAGGCACTTTCGATAGGAATTGCGGAAAAAGTTTCTCAGAACCTATATAGGTGGTAAAAAAAAGGCCATTTGGACAAACACGTTTTTGACAATTTCTCAAAGACTAGTCATCCGATCGGGGTAATTTTGGTACCATAAGTCGACGTTTTGGACCACTTTTCCGGACCGCAACCGTTTTTGGGTTGATAATCTCGGAAAAGAAAAATTTTTAGAATTTGTTGGTTCGGAGGGTCCAAATTACAGGTTACCCTCCGAGCGGCGGAAAACTTTATCAAAACACCTTTTTATCCAACTGGGAAGGTTGACCGTGTCAGCCAACCTAGTTTTAAGTCAGGTAGACCGCTTTTGGGGACTTTATTGCGGTAACATAACCTTTATTCTTGATTTTTGGGGAACCCTCCGAAGTAACCCTCTGGAGTCAGCTAAGGTCCTTAGCAACCCTCCTTAGTGGAAAATTTCCACGAGGTTATCCAAAGAAGTTGAGACAGCCCTCCCATAGAGAATTAAGCTTGTTTTGACGCTTCCTGAAGTTAATTGAAGGCCCTTCTGAGTGAGGCTCAGGAATTTGAAAATTTTGGAGGTACCCTCCGAAGTAACCCTCCGGAGCACATTAAGCATCTTATTGACCCTCCTTAGTAAATTTAGGGGGACCCTCCGAAGTCACTTGGGTGATTAAGGTACCCTCCGAAGTAGGCTAAGTGTCTTAACAACCTCCGAAGTAACCTTCCGGAGTGTCTTAAGCCTTCTAAACAACCTTCCTTGTTAGAAACTTGAGGAAATCTTCCGTGGCGATTTGGGAAACGGAAAATATCCATTTAATCAAAATCATATTAGGATATTAGGCGCTTATTAGGATCATAAGAGCCCATTTTGACCCGGAAATTCGTGATCAACTTTGGATTCTAGATCGGTTGTATCAGATTTTTTTTTTGATTGTGATTTTGGTTGTGCGGTTGCCTTGAGCTAATTAATAGGAAAGTTCGGGCAATCCGGGAACAAATAAAAGAAGACCTCGGTGAGTGTATTAGGCAAATACACACTCACTTGAGAAGACTGTGTCCTGGGCTTTGTTCTTTCGGATCGTTCCGATTGGGGGAAGTCTTTTTCTTTAAGACTAAGTTTTATTGATCTGTTTCTGAATCATCACTGCTTTTTATCAAAGATTGTTTAATTTTAACAAAGCAGTGATTTGATAAATTGTGTGGCGATAAATTGATACTGACAAAAGGTCGCTGTCACCTGTAGGATATTCTTATCTGATTATCTATTGTGTTTTGTGTGTTGATTATATCTTGTGAAAATCTTGTGATACTGTTATACTATACGACAGGGTTGAGTTAGCATTATATCAATACTGAGCAGGCCCTGTGTGTGTGTGTGTAACTCTAGCTGAGTCACTAAGATTGTCATTGAGAAACCTAAGAGATTGATACTGACTTTTCGACATACTTTTTGGGTTGATAATCTCGGAAAAGAAAATTTTTTAGAATTTGTTTGTTCGGAGGGTCCAAATTACAGGTTACCCTCCGAGCGGCGGAAAACTTTATCAAAACACCTTTTTATCCAACTGGGAAGGTTGACCGTGTCAGCCAACCTAGTTTTAAGTCAGGTAGACCGCTTTTGGGGACTTTATTGAGGTAAAATAACCTTTATTCTCGATTTTTGGGGAACCCTCCGAAGTAACCCTCTGGAGTCAGCTAAGGTCCTTAGCAACCCTCCTTAGTGGAAAATTTCCACGAGGTTATCCAAAGAAGTTGAGACAGCCCTCCCATAGAGAATTAAGCTTGTTTTGACGCTTCCTGAAGTTAATTGAAGGCCCTTCTGAGTGAGGCTCAGGAATTTGAAAATTTTGGAGGTACCCTCCGAAGTAACCCTCCGGAGCACATTAAGCATCTTATTGACCCTCCTTAGTAAATTTAGGGGGACCCTCCGAAGTCACTTGGGTGATTAAGGTACCCTCCGAAGTAGGCTAAGTGTCTTAACAACCTCCGAAGTAACCTTCCGGAGTGTCTTAAGCCTTCTAAACAACCTTCCTTGTTAGAAACTTGAGGAAATCTTCCGTGGCGATTTGGGAAACGGAAAATATCCATTTAATCAAAATCATATTAGGATATTAGGCGCTTATTAGGATCATAAGAGCCCATTTTGACCCGGAAATTCGTGATCAACTTTGGATTCTAGATCGGTTGTATCAGATTTTTTTTTTGATTGTGATTTTGGTTGTGCGGTTGCCTTGAGCTAATTAATAGGAAAGTTCGGGCAATCCGGGAACAAATAAAAGAAGACCTCGGTGAGTGTATTAGGCAAATACACACTCACTTGAGAAGACTGTGTCCTGGGCTTTGTTCTTTCGGATCGTTCCGATTGGGGGAAGTCTTTTTCTTTAAGACTAAGTTTTATTGATCTGTTTCTGAATCATCACTGCTTTTTATCAAAGATTGTTTAATTTTAACAAAGCAGTGATTTGATAAATTGTGTGGCGATAAATTGATACTGACAAAAGGTCGCTGTCACCTGTAGGATATTCTTATCTGATTATCTATTGTGTTTTGTGTGTTGATTATATCTTGTGAAAATCTTGTGATACTGTTATACTATACGACAGGGTTGAGTTAGCATTATATCAATACTGAGCAGGCCCTGTGTGTGTGTGTAACTCTAGCTGAGTCACTAAGATTGTCATTGAGAAACCTAAGAGATTGATACTGACTTTTCGACATACTTTTTGGGTTGATAATCTCGGAAAAGAAAATTTTTTAGAATTTGTTTGTTCGGAGGGTCCAAATTACAGGTTACCCTCCGAGCGGCGGAAAACTTTATCAAAACACCTTTTTATCCAACTGGGAACGTTGACCGTGTCAGCCAACCTAGTTTTAAGTCAGGTAGACCGCTTTTGGGGACTTTATTGCGGTAAAATAACCTTTATTCTCGATTTTTGGGGAACCCTCCGAAGTAACCCTCTGGAGTCAGCTAAGGTCCTTAGCAACCCTCCTTAGTGGAAAATTTCCACGAGGTTATCCAAAGAAGTTGAGACAGCCCTCCCATAGAGAATTAAGCTTGTTTTGACGCTTCCTGAAGTTAATTGAAGGCCCTTCTGAGTGAGGCTCAGGAATTTGAAAATTTTGGAGGTACCCTCCGAAGTAACCCTCCGGAGCACATTAAGCATCTTATTGACCCTCCTTAGTAAATTTAGGGGGACCCTCCGAAGTCACTTGGGTGATTAAGGTACCCTCCGAAGTAGGCTAAGTGTCTTAACAACCTCCGAAGTAACCTTCCGGAGTGTCTTAAGCCTTCTAAACAACCTTCCTTGTTAGAAACTTGAGGAAATCTTCCGTGGCGATTTGGGAAACGGAAAATATCCATTTAATCAAAATCATATTAGGATATTAGGCGCTTATTAGGATCATAAGAGCCCATTTTGACCCGGAAATTCGTGATCAACTTTGGATTCTAGATCGGTTGTATCAGATTTTTTTTTTGATTGTGATTTTGGTTGTGCGGTTGCCTTGAGCTAATTAATAGGAAAGTTCGGGCAATCCGGGAACAAATAAAAGAAGACCTCGGTGAGTGTATTAGGCAAATACACACTCACTTGAGAAGACTGTGTCCTGGGCTTTGTTCTTTCGGATCGTTCCGATTGGGGGAAGTCTTTTTCTTTAAGACTAAGTTTTATTGATCTGTTTCTGAATCATCACTGCTTTTTATCAAAGATTGTTTAATTTTAACAAAGCAGTGATTTGATAAATTGTGTGGCGATAAATTGATACTGACAAAAGGTCGCTGTCACCTGTAGGATATTCTTATCTGATTATCTATTGTGTTTTGTGTGTTGATTATATCTTGTGAAAATCTTGTGATACTGTTATACTATACGACAGGGTTGAGTTAGCATTATATCAATACTGAGCAGGCCCTGTGTGTGTGTGTGTAACTCTAGCTGAGTCACTAAGATTGTCATTGAGAAACCTAAGAGATTGATACTGACTTTTCGACATACTTTTTGGGTTGATAATCTCGGAAAAGAAAATTTTTTAGAATTTGTTTGTTCGGAGGGTCCAAATTACAGGTTACCCTCCGAGCGGCGGAAAACTTTATCAAAACACCTTTTTATCCAACTGGGAAGGTTGACCGTGTCAGCCAACCTAGTTTTAAGTCAGGTAGACCGCTTTTGGGGACTTTATTGCGGTAAAATAACCTTTATTCTCGATTTTTGGGGAACCCTCCGAAGTAACCCTCTGGAGTCAGCTAAGGTCCTTAGCAACCCTCCTTAGTGGAAAATTTCCACGAGGTTATCCAAAGAAGTTGAGACAGCCCTCCCATAGAGAATTAAGCTTGTTTTGACGCTTCCTGAAGTTAATTGAAGGCCCTTCTGAGTGAGGCTCAGGAATTTGAAAATTTTGGAGGTACCCTCCGAAGTAACCCTCCGGAGCACATTAAGCATCTTATTGACCCTCCTTAGTAAATTTAGGGGGACCCTCCGAAGTCACTTGGGTGATTAAGGTACCCTCCGAAGTAGGCTAAGTGTCTTAACAACCTCCGAAGTAACCTTCCGGAGTGTCTTAAGCCTTCTAAACAACCTTCCTTGTTAGAAACTTGAGGAAATCTTCCGTGGCGATTTGGGAAACGGAAAATATCCATTTAATCAAAATCATATTAGGATATTAGGCGCTTATTAGGATCATAAGAGCCCATTTTGACCCGGAAATTCGTGATCAACTTTGGATTCTAGATCGGTTGTATCAGATTTTTTTTTTGATTGTGATTTTGGTTGTGCGGTTGCCTTGAGCTAATTAATAGGAAAGTTCGGGCAATCCGGGAACAAATAAAAGAAGACCTCGGTGAGTGTATTAGGCAAATACACACCCACTTGAGAAGACTGTGTCCTGGGCTTTGTTCTTTCGGATCGTTCCGATTGGGGGAAGTCTTTTTCTTTAAGACTAAGTTTTATTGATCTGTTTCTGAATCATCATTGCTTTTTATCAAAGATTGTTTAATTTTAACAAAGCAGTGACTTGGTAAATTGTGTGGCGATAAATTGATACTGACAAAAGGTCGCTGTCACCTGTAGGATATTCTTATCTGATTATCTATTGTGTTTTGTGTGTTGATTATATCTTGTGAAAATCTTGTGATACTGTTATACTATACGACAGGGTTGAGTTAGCATTATATCAATACTGAGCAGGCCCTGTGTGTGTGTGTGTAACTCTAGCTGAGTCACTAAGATTGTCATTGAGAAACCTAAGAGATTGATACTGACTTTTCGACATACTTTTTGGGTTGATAATCTCGGAAAAGAAAATTTTTTAGAATTTGTTTGTTCGGAGGGTCCAAATTACAGGTTACCCTCCGAGCGGCGGAAAACTTTATCAAAACACCTTTTTATCCAACTGGGAAGGTTGACCGTGTCAGCCAACCTAGTTTTAAGTCAGGTAGACCGCTTTTGGGGACTTTATTGCGGTAACATAACCTTTATTCTTGATTTTTGGGGAACCCTCCGAAGTAACCCTCTGGAGTCAGCTAAGGTCCTTAGCAACCCTCCTTAGTGGAAAATTTCCACGAGGTTATCCAAAGAAGTTGAGACAGCCCTCCCATAGAGAATTAAGCTTGTTTTGACGCTTCCTGAAGTTAATTGAAGGCCCTTCTGAGTGAGGCTCAGAAATTTGAAAATTTTGGAGGTACCCTCCGAAGTAACCCTCCGGAGCACATTAAGCATCTTATTGACCCTCCTTAGTAAATTTAGGGGGACCTTCCGAAGTAACTTGGGTGATTAAGGTACCCTCCGAAGTAGGCTAAGTGTCTTAACAACCCTCCGAAGTAACCCTCCGGAGTGTCTTAAACCTTCTAAACAACCTTCCTTGTTAGAAACTTGAGGAAATCTTCCGTGGCGATTTGGGAAACGGAAAATATCCATTTAATCAAAATCATATTAGGATATTGGGCGCTTATTAGGATCATAAGAGCCCATTTTGACCTGGAAATTCGTGATCAACTTTGGATTCTAGATCGGGTGTATCAGATTTTTTTTTTTGATTGTGATTTTGGTTGTGCGGTTGCCTTGAGCTAATTAATAGGAAAGTTCGGGCAATCCGGGAACAAATAAAAGAAGATCTCGGTGAGTGTATTAGGCAAATACACACTCACTTGAGAAGAAAAGTTGTTCCCTGCTCTCGTGCACTTGGAGCGTTCCGGGTGTGGGGGAGATTTTTCATAGACTTTAGAAGTTTTCGATCAGAGGTTGCCTTGAGCCACTTGATAGGACAGCTCGGGCAATCGCGGGGCACCTAAAAGAAGACCTCGGTGGGTGTATTAGGCAAATACACACCCACTTGAGAAGACTGTGTCCTGGGCTTTGTTCTTTCGGATCGTTCCGATTGGGGGAAGTCTTTTTCTTTAAGACTAAGTTTTATTGATCTGTTTCTGAATCATCATTGCTTTTTATCAAAGATTGTTTAATTTTAACAAAGCAGTGACTTGGTAAATTGTGTGGCGATAAATTGATACTGACAAAAGGTCGCTGTCACCTGTAGGATATTCTTATCTGATTATCTATTGTGTTTTGTGTGTTGATTATATCTTGTGAAAATCTTGTGATACTGTTATACTATACGACAGGGTTGAGTTAGCATTATATCAATACTGAGCAGGCCCTGTGTGTGTATGTATCTCTAGCTGAGTCACTAAGATTGTAATTGAGAAACCTAAGAGATTGATACTGACTTTTCGACATACGAATATTGTTTTTTTTTGTGTCACAAAGTATGCAGCGCAGGGACTCGTTAGGATCGACTACTAAGATTCCCAGGCTGAGCAAGGGCAGCACGCGAAAATTTAAAACTAGGCGTAGCCAGTCCTCGTTTAGCAGCGCCTCCGACGTGTTTGCTGAAAACGAATCGACTAAAGGTCAACCTGATCTTTCAGTGAGCGGAATGAGATTGAGGAGCGAGAAAAACCTCGATGGCGATCAAAGGCGGAGCGCCGAAGCCGAAACCGCGAGCGAAACGCTTGTGGACCCCTTTGACGAGGGAGAACAGACGCTCATTCGACCCGACTTTGAGCCGAGCGAGGACCTCGAGCGGGAGAAAGTAGAGAGGACGGAGGAGACCTCGGAGCGTTCCGAGGTCGAGCCGCGAGAGGAAGTGTTATTCAAGGGAATGTCCAAATCGGAGACCAAGAGTCACAGGCGGAGGGGAGAAAACTCACATTCGGCTAGTACCCACTCGTCTCTGGCCAAGCAGAGCAACAACGCGATGATGTCGAGTATAAGCCCGGGTGAAGGACAACCGGGTTCGAAGGCCAAGAAGAGTTGGAAGTCTTTGTACGACGAGCGCATGGCGTCACTACCAACTGTAGGTCTAACTTCCAGTTATGACTACCCGGAGACATCCCATCCGGATGTGAACTTCACACCGTGCCCAAGGAACGACATGAGCAGGAAGGCGTCGTCAGCCTCGCCGACCAGGCCCATGTCAGATGGGATAACGATGGGAGCGTCATCAACCTTCGATAGGTTAATGACGTCGATGAGCAAGCAAAAAGGCGGTGCGTCATCAAGCACCAGGCTGCAGCCGCAGTTGACCTCATCTTCTCTGGGACTAACCCCGTCATTTGGGGCCACTGGCGACATAAGTGACATGTTCGCTGGCGTAATGAATGGTCTAGATGAACTGAGGCGGGACATGACTAAAAGAATAGATCAGGTTGATGAGAGAGCTCACAAAGGTCAAGAGAATCTGAGAGACGAACTAACGCATGTGAAGTCGCAGGCGAGGGTTGATCAGGCTCAGTTGATTCGCAACACCGATCAATGCCTGGCGGAGAGCCTGGCACAGGCAAACAAGGAGTCATACGAAAGAGAGGCTAGGATGACCGGGGAGATCGAACGATTGTTGAACGATCATGATAGTACCTACGCCCACACGATGACTAGCCTGGAGAAAAGGTTAGATGCAAAATCTGACTTAATGATGCGGAAGCTTGACGCGATCCTGAATGGGAGCAATTGGCAGGAGCGTTCCAACCCAAGGGAGCGCTCACGCCATGCAAATGATGGAGATGGTACGGGCAGCAATGCCAGAGCCCAGCAAGGCTCGAGAACGAACTACGAACCCAGAAACAAGGAGCGGCCAAGGGCAGCCCCGTCGAGGCCTGGCTGGACGAATCCAGTCCCGCCGGAGGCAGATGCCACCCCGGAGACAAGGTTGCCAACTGTGCCACAAGTCAGTTCAGTACCAGATCTGACTACAGTCTCACAGGACACAACGATGTATGCCTCGATGTTTGAGCCTCTGAACAGATCTCTCGAAACATTCATCACCAAGCTCTCGAAGTCAACCGAGAGAGGAGAGAGGTCAAGAAGGACACTGAAAAAGCCGAAGTCATATAAAGACGAGTCAGACGGCTGCATTGATACTTGAATAGAGGTGATGAAGTTACACTTTGAGGAAGAGAATCTCTCCAAGAAACAAGAGTGCAGCGCGCTGACGAGAAATCTGGAGGGTACTGCATTAAGTTGTGTAATGGCGAAAAGAGCCAAAGAGAGAGACAGCGCTCGCAAGATATTCGACATCCTGCTGAATCGTTTCGGCTCTGGAGTACAAGGGCACCAGGCTATGGTGAAGTTCGAAAAGAGGCGTCAAAGAGATGACGAATCCATAGATAATTTCTTGGACGACCTTCAATTGCTTAGGAGGAAAAGCAACCCAGATGAGAAAATATCCGAGCGAAACTTGGCGATTGCTTCGAAGTTCATGGACGAAGTAAGGAGTGAGGAGTTGAAGATGATGTTGGCCACTCACTTCACCCTGCCGCTTGACCAGGTACCCACGCCCGACGACTTGCGTATGAAGTCACGCGAGTATTTACTCATAAAACCGAGGGCGCAAAACCGTTACAGCAATTATGGCAACTATAGCGGGACAAACACTGGTGCGACTTCCAGTTGGTACAAACCTCGCGATGACATGGATAAGAGGAGGTCGTGTGCGAATTGTGGTTCGATGAACCATCACGTTTCCGCGTGTTCTGCATACAAACAGAACATGAAGGCCATAGGCTACTTTCTCGAGGACGCCGACGCGACCGAAGAGGATCATGAAGAGTACGTCAGAGGGCTCATCATGAAATATGGTCCGAGGTGTTTCTTCTGTAGTTTGGAGGGACACTTCAAGTCGGATTGTACTCAATTTTGGGATGCAGTAGCGGACGCGAAACATCCCCGCCACGAAGAGGCGCTTTCGGGTGTCAAGGCCAGTCGAGCACGTCTGATGAACGAGGCTGAATCTCGGAGAAAGGAGACGACACCGAGCACCTTCACGACCAAAAAGGTTAAGACATGGCCTGACGATGTGGTAGCCTCGAACCTCGAAGCAGAGTCGTCTAGTCCACTCAAGGTGGATTACGGCCTGGCGGCAAGGACAGCGCTGCAGAATGTCAAACAGGACCTAGCCACGAAAGAAGTGGAGCAATGGGTAAGGTCGGAGCTGGAGAGCACAGATCTTTGGGAAAGTTTTAATGTTCTGGGTAAAACGACAAAAGTAGAAGACAAAGAGGAACCCAGGAAACAGGGACTAAAACTGAACGTTATATCTGGTAAGACTTTCGGCATGACGAAGGAGGGGACCAAAATAATGTCCATCATCTCAGTCGCAGGGCACCAGCTGGTCAAGAACTTGAGTGAACCATCCGAGATTACACTAGTCCACCTGGACATCTATGCCGACTACCTGAAGGAGAACGATCCCAAACTGGACTCCAGGGCAGTGCGAGCGCTGCTCACAACGGGAGGTCCGAGGCTGATGAAAGTGGACGGACATTATATCGATGTCCATGGCCCTTACCCGATCCTAATGAATGTGGATGGCATCAATATCTACACGAAAGCTCAAATAACTGATGCGAACGATCAGATTGGCCGGATATACATTGGTCAAGAGGAGCTGAAGGTTAGACGGATCGGACACAACGCGATGCTCGAACAATATGCGGTGCATATAAGTTGTGAGGCCGATCTGGCCGCACACGTTCTGGACGTGCAAGGCAGACAACTTTCAGTAAAGGGACTGCTAGACACGGGATCAGTGGTTAGTGTCATGCCAGTCAAAACTTGGACCGACATGGGTTTCGAGAGGTCGGATCTATTACCGACAAACATCAGGTTGGCAGCGGCCAATCAGGGAGCGATCTATGTGACTGGACGAACCCCGATCATTTCACTGCAGCTCGGAGGAAGACATCTTTGGATGAGCTTCCTAATAGTGGAGAATTTGGACGAATCCGATCAGTTCATCTTAGGAAGGGATTTCGTTCGCAACTTTGACGTCACGATCGATCTCAATGACGGGTTGATTAGGATCAAGGATCCTGAGAGAAAGTATGAAAAGAGACCCCTTAATAAGATCTTAATTAACCAGGCCAAGGTGCCGATTTTTCTGGATCGAAAGGTTAGATTAAAACCAAACCAAGCCGTAGTAGTGACGTTTAGGATGAGGAACTTGAATGAACTCAGCAATGACAGACAGGTGTGTCTGGTACCAAATCCAAACAGTAAAAGCTCGGCTATTTTAGGAAGAAGCTTCTCACTCACTCAGAGCGGACTATGTGTGAGTGTGTTATTGAACACAGAAGCAACAACAGTGACAATACAGAGGGGAAAGAAACTTGGCTACGCTTTGCCTCTGAACACAGACTTTCAGAGTGTGGAGAACTTGAAAAAGTTTGATGTAACTAAATGTCCATTGCATGCGAACCAAGAATGTATAATGAGGAGAGTGAATGAATTGAAATCTTCTAGGAATTTGTTTTCAATGAAGTCGGAAACAGATGATGGGCTGTCTAGTTGTTCCAACTTTCCTGAGAGGCCGACGGAAGCAGAGTTAGCAGCGAATAAACCTGTCTTACCTGAGATAGATTCCATAAAGTATCTGGGCCGCCTGGTGGATAAGCATGGAGTGAGACCAGACCCCGAAGCGGTTGAAGCGGTGCTGACCTGGAAGGCACCTAAGACAGATACACAGCTGATCAGTTTTTTGGGATTCGCTAATTATTATCGAGAGTTCATCAAGGGGTATGCTGACAAAATATACCCCATGCAGAGGTTGATGAGAAACAAGGGCAAAAAGTTCACCTGGACTGATGAGGCGCAAGTTTCATTTGAAAACATCAAACGTGAACTTTGCGAGGCACCGGTCCTCGGCATGCCGACAGAGAAGGGGATGTTCGTGCTGGACACGGATGCATCAGTGGTTGCGATATCGCGCATACTTCACCAGGAGCAGGAGTAGAACGGGAGAACGGTTCTTCGTCCGATAGCCTACGGGAGTAAAGTCCTGAGTGATACTGAAATGAAGTACGGCGCACCTAAAGCGGAGATGTTTGCGGTGATCACTTTCGTGGCAAAATACAGGGCCTACTTGGGGAGTGCTCCCTTCAAGTTACGTGTGGATAATCGTGCCCTTGCCTGGCTGAAAACCTATTCGATGGACCAAAGTTATATTGGTCGTTGGATCGTGCGCCTGGATGGATACCACATGATCATAGAGCACCGTACCCGTGACAAGCATCAGAACGCAGATAGCCTCAGTAAAAAGACAGAATTTTATGAGCGCCTCGAGGATAAACAGGCTAACCAATCAGAGATCAAAGACGGGTTTTCCTTTCTGGACAAAGAAACCTACGACAAGCTGCCACTTACTAGGTGGTTAGACAAGTCAGGGCATCCTATACCCGGACACCCTGACCTTCCAGTGGAGACGGCCGCGGAGACAAAGCTTTTAGCCAGAGGCGAGCCCGTTCCGTTGGATCTGCTAATTCGATCCAACTTGGTGCAGCAAGAACTTACCAGATTAGGTATAAACATCATGGCTCTATTGAACAGGACGGTGAACGTGGCGCCGGACGTCATGGGAAAGCTCCGTGACTTGTTGGACAGGGAAGTGGATAGGCATGGTCGTGAATGGATGGAGACCATGCAGCGGTTGACTGTCACCGAGAGAACAGAGAAGAGGCCAGTGTCCATTCGCAGCCGAGGCGTTGAACGGGATTGCAGGTCGATTGTCAACCAGCTGGTGAGCTCGATGCCGAAGGAGGTCTTGTTGAGAACTTCGTTCACTGAATATGGAACACTGAATCAGAACCAAACTACTGAGGAAGTCAGGATCAGATCGAAATCTAGCTTCACGAGGAGAGTGCATTTCACGGATGCAAAAGAAGAATACGAGCCGAGCCCAGATTGTTCGTCCGTGGACGAGACAATGTCCGGGGAGTCTGATACCTTCGAGCCAGTCAAGGACGACTCGTCTGAGGAGTCAGACACCTTTGAGCCTGTGCAGGACGACTTGTCCGGGGAGAGGTTGACGAGACCACCTAGGGGCAGATTTTTGTCCGGGGAGTCGGGTTCGATAGACCGATGGACAGAGTTTTGTCCGGGGAGTTGAGAAACATCTCAGACAACTTGGAATATGATGTTGGGAAATCAGTCGACTCAAGTGTTGACTCGAGGCCCCAGTCCTGGGACAACACGTCTGAAACAACTTCCAATTCCGATATGTCAGAGATCGCAATCCACTCCTTATTGGTAGACTGGAAGCAGCGTGGGCTGGACCGAGAAACACATCAGGATCCAGACAGGGACAGATACACCTCAGATGAAGAGGGCACTGTGGTAGATAATGCCGCAGACGAGCTCGAGCTGATAGCAGTTTCGAAACGCCCAACCAGATTGCTGCCACATGGTATGGTCGCCACGTACCAATCTGGAACCATCTGTGCAGGAAGCGACGCCTTTGAAAAAGATATGGTGTGTCAAGTTGATGGACGATGCTCATGCTCCGGAGATAATGAGTGGGCAAATGAACGTGGTAAAGACGTATTTGAAAGCCAGGTACAGGCTGTCGGATCTCCTAAGGGCTCAACGAAATGATAGAATGACGAGCAGTCTGAAGAAGTGGATCGAGAATGGAGCACCTGACAAGGGAGACTTGGAAGAAGACAGCTACAAGATCTTGAAGCAATTCTACCTGAAGAGAAAATACTTGTTGTACCTGAACAAGGACGGAATCGTAGCCTGTAAACGTAAAGAGGAAGACAAGGTCGTTTATAAATACAATTCGATAGTGTTACCACAGTTGTACCAGACCGAATTGCTCTTTCTTTCACATGATCAGATGGGCCATCAAGGCGTGGACAAAGTGTACCACAGGATACAGAAACGATTCGAATGGCCGGGATTGAACAAGGCTTGTGAGAAGTGGATCGCCGCATGCCTGTCATGTCAACAGGCGAAGGATCCCAGGAAACTAAGGTTACCCCTACAGTCAATAGAGTCGTCGGGATTCAACGAAGTGGTGCAAATTGATCATCAGAAGATCTGCATGACACCAACGGGCTATAATCAGGTGCTGGTAATGATCGACCATTTTACGAAATATGCGGAGGCAGCACCCTGCATGACAGCATCGGCCGAAGAAACATGCGATCATTTGATAAATGTGTGGATAGCGAGGCATGGCTGCCCCATCACATTCCAATCGGACATTGGCAAAGCATTCGTGGGTGATCTCACGAAGGAGTTAATGAAAAGGTCGCATGTAGCGCTGGCCCACTCGACCACTTATCACCCGCAAACGAATGGCCTAGTCGAGAGGCAAAATCGCACACTGGTATCCATGCTGAGAGTCTATTGCTCACGCTACATGGATGACTGAGACAAGCACTTGCCGCAAGTGATGGGTGCTTACAACAGCACGGAGCATTCCACCACGGGAATAAGTCCGCACATGATGCTAACGGGTCACGAAAAAGCGCATCCGTTGACGGTTCTCTACCCTGAATATGAAGGGAAGAGAAAAGCACCGCAAACGTACGTGCGGGATGTCATTAGAGGACAGCAGGACCTCAATGACTTATGCAAGAGGAACACGCAACAGGCGCAAATTAGACAAAAAAGGAGGTTTGATACAAGCACAGCCGATGCAAAAGCCTACTCAGTTGGCGACTACGTTTGGGTGTTCCAGGAAGTAGTTCCACCAAAAGGAACCAAGAAATTACTAAAGAAATGGCGTGGTCCATTTCAGATAACAGAGGTGCACCAAGGAGGTCATTTTTATCGATTGAGCACTGGAAGAGCAGCTCATTACGAAAATATCAAACCACACAATGCCTCGTCAGAGGACTGGTGCATCCCAGCGGACATGCAAGAAGGAGACTATTTGATAGTGGATCCTGCTTGTGAAGTGAATGAAAGGGGTACTCGCGACAAAAACGACGGGAATGAGGTGGTGGACGATTGCGACCTACCACTGGATCTCGAGTTGACCGAGCGAGTAGAGGTGGACGATGAAACTCTACCTTATGCCGAGGAAGACTGGGACTGCCCGGAACAAATCGAAATTGACAAAGAAATACTGCCTGACTTTCCTCTCACTATGGAAACACGCCAGAGCAAGAGAGGAAAAAACAAGAAGAAATACAATCCATACGGCGAGGATTTCGTTGTAGACAGGATAGTTGTAAGTGATGTCATGGACTCGCTAGTGGGACTGGACGAAGTGGCGATGCTAGAAGAAATCGACTTGGTGAATGAAATGGATCAAGATTGGATCGACGACCGATCAGAACCGGAAGTGGAGTTCGAACCAGAAGCGGAACAGACTCATGAGCAAGAACTAACAAACTTGCGCGTACTCGAATGGCTCCATGATCAGCCGACAGATCCAAAGGAGACGATCCTGACGATTCAAGACGTCGATAAAGACGGCATCAAATACATCAGTCATGTCAATACCGAGTCCAACTGGGTCGCCCCAGATGGTCCTCTACATGTTCCACAATCCAACCTCGATCTGCTAGACTTTGGGCGATCGACGGGGACGTCGATGGATATTTTTGTCCGGGGAGTGGGGGTAGGACTCACCCACACCGAAAACCTGATAATAAAAAAAATTGAAATCGGCAAGAGAAACCGGAGAACTAGAGACAGAGGGCGAGAATGCTAAAAAACCAGCTTTTGGACGAATCTTTGAATCATATTTTGATCTACCGAACCATTATTCGAACAATATCGTCATGACGGACAGCGATTTCATACTCACGGAACGCACGTGCGCCATAGCGATAACCGCGGACGTAAGCTTCAAAACAGCACTAGCGGCTGACTTCAAAAGAGAGTATAAAAATATCCAGTTTTTATGGAAACAGAGGCCTGGTGTGGGAGGGATGATAGCGCTGCCCCCTGTTGCATCACATATACCAGGGAAATATTTGTGTTTCCTGGTTACCAAGGCCACTGATAGGCAACACGTAGATCCAAAGAGCTTGGTATTGGCCTTGACTCGACTTAGGGATTTTTTGGTTCAGAGAGGAGTGACCTCTCTCTCGTTACCAGTATATGATCCTAATAGGGGAAAGCTAAATCCGAGAGAGTTGTACGCACTTGTACATGTGATATTTTCAGAGACTGACATAGAGGTTTACTTACATAAAAAATACTATCTGAGCATATGCTAAGAATTGCGCTCGGCGATAAGTGGTTTTTATTAAGTTACTCGATAAGAATTAGAGTCAAGTTTTAGATTAGGTTAGGTTTTAGGTACAGTATTAGGGAATATGTTTTTATGTGATGGCATAGGTGTGTGATGTTTATGTGTTTATGTGTTATGTTATTGTTATGATATGTTTCATGTGATTGTTATGATGTGTCATAAAAGACCTGGGGTACTCCAGGTCATCAAGGTGACAGCGCTCATTCGTGCTACTCTGACAAAGATAAAGGTGGACGATCCACCTTGGTGCTAAATTTTTAAATCAGAATTGAAAAGAGAATTTCAATGGAGAGTTTTAAAGAGTTGAATGATGTTGTATCCAAAAATGATGGTTTTAAGTCGCGACTTGTTTTTTAGATCTTGATTGATCAAAAATTGTTTATTGAATCCATTGAATCGAAACGAGACAGGAAGACACTACACGACAGCAAGAATCAACACGATAAGAAATGGGTGATACGAACGAACTCATGGAATTCCTCTCAGCGAGTCTATTAGCGACTCTAGACGAGATCTATCAGCGGCTGATCGATTGTGATTTCACACGAGAAGACCCGGGGCTGGCGATGTTTGTGGTCGCACTCCTTAATGCATTAGGACGAGAGGGTCGAGGGAATCGCCCTACGGAAGTCGTGTTGATGTTGGCCTTCGGTGAGTCCGGGACCGCCGAGAGAGGCCGAAACCGACTGATGAGATGGAGGCGTGGAGAAATGTCTGGCCACGACCTGGCTCGTGAGCCAGGACTAGGTGAACAGAGGGACCACCGGCTAGGTGACATGCCCTTACCAGTCCAACCGGCGCAGCCACTCATTGGAGCGAAGAGACAACGTGATGGGCCAGGCCCGTCACATTCAGTCGACTCCCCTACAGCTGCTCCTCCTTCAAAGAAAGTGAGGGTGAGTGAAATAGAGATCCAGACGTCGGAGACGATCGAGACGCTGGAAAAGACGGAGCAGAAGATCGGAGGCTGGAGAGAAGCTCTGGAGAACGAGATGAAACTGAAAGACAGTGAGGCCATCATAAACCGACTGGTTCAAAATATCTGGTGGGTTCAAGCTCCGCACCATATTGCAGTAGTAGATATCCTACACACATGGTGGTGATGGATGCGAGGACACAGCAGGTGTTGATTGACCAACTTTTCTCTGTGCCAAAGTGCGTGAGGTTGGCCAGAATGTCGGAGAGGTCATATGATTTGTTGGCAAAGATCTTTCGGGCAGTTGTATGTGGTTCTGAATTGCAAGAACCTTGCATGTGGTTCTGAATTGGACCTTTTCAGAACCACATGCAAGGTTCTGAGAATACCTAAAGCCATTGAAAGAATATGGTCAAGGCAAAGATTGATGCCTTGGTTCCGTGCAGTGATGACATCATGGATGTATGAACGCGCGAAGCGTCACATGTCAAGGAACACGGAAGCCTATCAATCTTTCCAGCTAGATATAGGACCAGGAGCCTATAAGAGAGCATTCCTGACGCACAGAAACGCGGTCACCACGGCGGTGAAGCGAGTAGCTGGAGCGCCTTGTGTAACTGAAGATGAGAAGAAAGAGGTCTTAAGAGCTGACCTAGAACGAAACGTGAGCCTGTGTCTTCACAACAGCTTTTGCAGGAACCGGGAGCAAAAGGTGAATGTGGACTTGCTACCTTGTTGCAAACCGAGGCTGTTGGAACAGGAGAGTTGGGGCACGGCCCGCAACTCCATGGACATGTTGGAAAAAGTCCTAGAAGATAGTGAAGCCGAAGATCAGGATGGAGAAGCAATGGAATGAAGATGATGGAACGAAGAAAACTTTGAAAATTGTTACAATTGTTAAATTGTTGAAAAAGAAATTTTAGTTATGACTATTTATGTATGTATATATAGAACATAGGTGAGTATATTTACCTATTTAAACACGATTGAAGTTTTTAACCTGTGTAAGACACAATTTCACTGTGTGGCGACATGGTAAGATTGAGTAAACTCGCTCGAGAAGGGTGGGTAACTCAATAACTTTCCTAGCCACAGAGTTTCTTAGTTTTAATATTGTAAGGACCGCATAAATAACTGATTATACTTGGTGAGTGACGTTAAGTTAATTTTAACGGGTGCGTGGCCGTGCCACGTCCCACTTTTTAATCACAAAGAGCGAAAAGAAATTTTAAGGCAAGACGACGTAAGTAGTCAGAAAAGAAATTATATCTAGGACACTCCTCATGGTGAAAATTTTGTGAAAATGTTGAAAGGCAGTGAGATGTGGTACGATGCCATTTGTAAACACGTAGTCAGTTGAGGTGGGGTAGATAAATTTCATTTTCTTATGCGATTTGTAAGATTGATTACAGAAAACTGGATAACTACTTGACGATAACCCGGTGTTATGCGATCAATAGGGACATTGATGGGGATTGTCCGGGGAGTATGTGCCATTCTGCCAGATTGGCACAGCGCAACCTTCCGACGAACCACGAATCAGAGAGAAAAGGCCTTAACAGCAAAAAAGTGCTTGAAAGGAGGGTCGAAGTATTCTGATATTTTCTATTTTTTAAAATTTCGATTTTCAAGTTGATATTTCTCAGAAATACGAAAAACGGCCATTTTGACCAAGAAAGCTGAAAAAATCAAAACAACGACAAATATTGTGAAAAACAGTCGTGCAAGAGACGGAGAATACGAAGCCTCTTATCGTGGCAGCAACGCACGATAAGACCCTTATCAGCGGATATTAGTGGAGAAGGAAGCTTCGGTGGGGAAGGAATATTCCACGGAACCCTCCCGGGAGGCAAATTAGAAGAGATAAGAGCGTTATCGCAGGAATATCACGGGAGCGGAGGCTTGGTCCCCCAGAGACTGTTTTATATGAAGGGACTGTATAAAACTGACTGTATAGCTACTTGGATGTCGTGAAACTTTAAATTAACACCGGTGTAACTTGTTATTTTAGAATATGAGTAGCTAGAAAGAGGAAAGGGTCAATCCATCTCCAATGGATTTAATATAGAACTGTCACACAAAAACATATTAAAATAAATTGTTCGAGCCGTGTTTTTAATGACAATCACGTAGTCTGAGGATCCGAGACTCAGCTATGTGGTTGTGTTCGCATGTAAACGAAAGCTGATCAAAAGTCGTTTGACTGATGGCCTAAAAATGGTAACTTTTTACTTTGCCCTAGACAGACCAGAAAATCAACTGGCAAGGTCGAGACGGTGAAAAGCGACTAGGATTAAGGTAACTGACGCCTGCCAGTCGTTAATAGGTACTTTTTCTACGCTCCGTCGCTGTGTAGTAATTGGGCGAATGTTACAGGGTATGCTGACAAAATATACCCCATGCAGCGGTTGATGAGAAACAATGGCAAAAAGTTCACTTGGACTGATGAGGCACAAGTTTCATTTGAGAACATCAAACGTGAACTTTGCGATGCACCGGTCCTCGGCATGCCAACAGAGAAGGGGATGTTCGTGCTGGACACGGATGCATCGGTGGTTGCGATATCGGGCATACTTCACCAGGAGCAGAAGTGGAACGGGAGAACGGTTCTCCGTCCGATAGCCTACGGGAGTAAGGTCCTGAGTGATACTGAGACGAAGTACGGCGCACCAAAAGCGGAGATGTTCGCGGTGATCACTTTCGAGGAAAAATACAGGGCCTACTTGGGGAGTGCTCCCTTCAAGTTACGTGTGGATAATTGTGCCCTTGCCTGGCTGAAAACCTATTCGATGGACCAAAGTTATTTTGGTCGTTGGATCGTGCGCCTAGATGGATACCACATGATCATAGAGCACCGTACCCGTGATAAGCACCAGAACGCAGATAGCCTCAATAAAAAGACAGAATTCTATGAGCGCCTCGAGGAGAAGCAGGCTAACCAATCGGAAATCAAAAGACGGGTTTTCATTTCTGGACAAGGAAACCTACGACAAACTGCCACTTACTAGGTGGTTAGACAAGTCAGGGCATCCTATACCTGGACACCCTGACCTTCCAGTGGAGACGGCCGCGGAGATAAAGGTTTTAGCCAGGGGCGAGTACGTTCTGCTGGATCTGCTAGTCCGATTCAATTTGGTACAGCAAGAACTTACCAGGCTGGGTATAAACAGCATAGCTCTATCGAGCAGGACGGTGAACGTGGCGCCGGACGTCATGGGGAAGCAGGGAAGTGGATAGGCATGATCGTGAGTGGATGGAGACCATGCAGCGGTTGACTGTCACTGAGAGAACAGAGAAGATGCCAGTGTTCATTCGCAGCCGAGGTTTTGAACGGGATTGCAAGTCGATAGTCAACCAGCTGGTGAGCTCAATGCCGAAGGAGGTCTTGTTGAGAACTTCGTTCACTGAACATGGGACACTGAATCAGACCCATGCCACTGAAGAAGTCAGGGTCAAGTCGAATCTAGCTTCACGAGGAAAGTGCATTTCACGGATGCCAGAGAAGAATACGAGCCGAGCTCAGATTGTTCGTCCGGGGACGAGACAATGTCCGGGGAGTCTGATACCTTCGAGCCCGTCAAGGACGACTTGTCCGAGGTGTCTGACACCTTTGAGCCCGTACAGGACGACTTGTCCGGGGAGAGGTTGTTTAGACCACTGAGGGATAGAATGTTGTCCGGGGAGTCGGGTTCGAAGCGACCGATGGACAGAGTTTTGTCCGGGGAGTTGAGAAACATCTCAGACAACTTGGAATATGATGTTGGGAAATCAGTCGACTCAAGTGTTGACTCGAGGCCCCAGTCCTGGGACAACACGTCTGAAACAACTTCCAATTCCGATATATCGGAGATCGCGATCCACTCCTTGTTGGTAGACTGGAAGCAGCGTGGGCTGGACCGAGAAACACATCAGACAGAATTTTATGAGCGCCTCGAGGATAAACAGGCTAACCAATCAGAGATCAAAGACGGGTTTTCCTTTCTGGACAAAGAAACCTACGACAAGCTGCCACTTACCTGGTGGTTAGACAAGTCAGGGCATCCTATACCCGGACACCCTGACCTTCCAGTGGAGACGGCCGCGGAGATAAAGCTTTTAGCCAGAGGCGAGCCCGTTCCGTTGGATCTGCTAATTCGATCCAACTTGGTGCAGCAAGAACTTACCAGATTAGGTATAAACATCATGGCTCTATTGAACAGGACGGTGAACGTGGCGCCGGACGTCATGGGAAAGCTCCGTGACTTGTTGGACAGGGAAGTGGATAGGCATGATCATGAATGGATGGAGACCATGCAGCGGTTGACTGTCACCGAGAGAACAGAGAAGAGGCCAGTGTCCATTCGCAGCCGAGGCGTTGAACGGGATTGCAGGTCGATTGTCAACCAGCTGGTGAGCTCGATGCCGAAAGAGGTCTTGTTGAGAACTTCGAATCAGAACCAAACTACTGAGGAAGTCAGGATCAGATCGAAATCTAGCTTCACGAGGAGAGTGCATTTCACGGATGCAAAAGAAGAATACGAGCCGAGCCCAGATTGTTCGTCCGTGGACGAGACAATGTCCGGGGAGTCTGATACCTTCGAGCCAGTCAAGGACGACTCGTCTGAGGAGTCAGACACCTTTGAGCCTGTGCAGGACGACTTGTCCGGGGAGAGGTTGACGAGACCACCTAGGGGCAGATTTTTGTCCGGGGAGTCGGGTTCGATAGACCGATGGACAGAGTTTTGTCCGGGGAGTTGAGAAACATCTCAGACAACTTGGAATATGATGTTGGGAAATCAGTCGACTCAAGTGTTGACTCGAGGCCCCAGTCCTGGGACAACACGTCTGAAACAACTTCCAATTCCGATATGTCAGAGATCGCAATCCACTCCTTATTGGTAGACTGGAAGCAGCGTGGGCTGGACCGAGAAACACATCAGGATCCAGACAGGGACAGATACACCTCAGATGAAGAGGGCACTGTGGTAGATAATGCCGCAGACGAGCTCGAGCTGGTAGCAGTTTCGAAACGCCCAACCAGATTGCTGCCACATGGTATGGTCGCCACGTACCAATCTGGAACCATCTGTGCAGGAAGCATCGCCTTTGAAAAAGATATGGTGTGTCAAGTTGATGGACGATGCTCATGCTCCGGAGATAATGAGTGGGGAAATGAACGTGGTAAAGACGTATTTGAAAGCCAGGTAGAGGCTGTCAGATCTCCTAAGGGCTCAACGAAATGATAGAATGACGAGCAGTCTGAAGAAGTGGATCGAGCATGGAGCACCTGACAAGGGAGACTTGGAAGAAGACAGCTACAAGATCTTGAAGCAATTCTACCTGAAGAGAAAATACTTGTTGTACCTGAACAAGGACGGAATCGTAGCCTGTAAACGTAAAGAGGAGGACAAGGTCGTTTATAAATACAATTCGATAGTGTTACCACAGTTGTACCAGACCGAATTGCTCTTTCTTTCACATGATCAGATGGGCCATCAAGGCGTGGACAAAGTGTACCACAGGATACAGAAACGATTCGAATGGCCGGGATTGAACAAGGCTTGTGAGAAGTGGATCGCCGCATGCCTGTCATGTCAACAGGCGAAGGATCCCAGGAAACTAAGGTTACCCCTACAGTCAATAGAGTCGTCGGGATTCAACGAAGTGGTGCAAATTGATCATCAGAAGATCTGCATGACACCAACGGGCTATAATCAGGTGCTGGTAATGATCGACCATTTTACGAAATATGCGGAGGCAGCACCCTGCATGACAGCATCGGCCGAAGAAACATGCGATCATTTGATAAATGTGTGGATAGCGAGGCATGGCTGCCCCATCACATTCCAATCGGACATTGGCAAAGCATTCGTGGGTGATCTCACGAAGGAGTTAATGAAAAGGTCGCATGTAGCGCTGGCCCACTCGACCACTTATCACCCGCAAACGAATGGCCTAGTCGAGAGGCAAAATCGCACACTGGTATCCATGCTGAGAGTCTATTGCTCACGCTACATGGATGACTGAGACAAGCACTTGCCGCAAGTGATGGGTGCTTACAACAGCACGGAGCATTCCACCACGGGAATAAGTCCGCACATGATGCTAACGGGTCACGAAAAAGCGCATCCGTTGACGGTTCTCTACCCTGAATATGAAGGGAAGAGAAAAGCACCGCAAACGTACGTGCGGGATGTCATTAGAGGACAGCAGGACCTCAATGACTTATGCAAGAGGAACACGCAACAGGCGCAAATTAGACAAAAAAGGAGGTTTGATAAAAGCACAGCCGATGCAAAAGCCTACTTAGTTGGCGACTACGTCTGGGTGTTCCAGGAAGTGGTTCCACCAAAAGGAACCAAGAAATTATTAAAGAAATGGCGTGGTCCATTTCAGATAACAGAGGTGCACCAAGGAGGTCGTTTTTTTTCGATTGAGCACTGGAAGAGCAGCTCATTACGAAAGCATCAAACCACACAATGCCTTGTCAGAGGACTGGTGCATCCCAGCGGACATGAAAGAGGGAGACTATTTGATAGTGGATCCTGCTTGTGAGGTGAATGAAAGGGGTACTCGCGACAAAAACGAGGGGAATGAGGTGGTGGACGATTGCGACCTACCACTGCATCTGGAGTTGACCGAGCGAGTAGAGGTGGACGATGAAACTCTACCTTATGTCGAGGAAGACTGGGACTGCCCGGAACAAATTGAAACTGACAAAGGAATACAGCCTGACTTTCCTCACACCATGGAAACACGCCAGAGCAAGAGAGGAAAAAACAAGAAGAAATACAATCCGTACGGCGAGGATTTCGTCATAGACCGGATAGTTGTAAGTGATACGATGGACTCGCTGGTATGACTGGACGAAGTGGCGGTGCTAGAAGAAATCGACTTGGTGAATGACATGGATCAGGATTGGATCGACGATCGATCAGAACCGGAAGTGGAGTTCGAACCAGAAGCGGAACAGACTCATGAGCAAGAACTAACGAACTTGCGGGTGCTTGAATGGCCCCATGATCTGCTGACAGATCCAAAAGAGACAATCCTGACGATTCAGGACGTCGATAGAGACGGCATCAAATACATCTGTCATGACAATACCGAGTCCAACTGGGTCGCCCCAGATGGTCCTCTACATGTTCCACAATCCAACCTCGATCTGCTAGACCTTGGGCGATCGACGGGGACGTCGATGGATATTTTTGTCCGGGGAGTGGGGGTAGGACTCACCCACACCGAAAACCTGATCATAAAAAAATTGAAATCGGCAAGAGAAACCAAAGAACTAGAGACAGAAGGCGAGAATGCTAAAAAACCAGCTTTCGGACGAATTTTTGAATCTTATTTTGACCTACCGAGCCATTATTCAATTAATATCGTCAAAACGGACAGCGATTTTATACTCACGGAACGTACATGCGCTATAGCGATAACCGCGGACGTAAGCTTCAAAACAGCACTAGCGGCTGATTTCAAAAGAGAGTATAAGAACATCGAGTTTTTATTTAAACAGAGGCCTGGTGTGAGAGGGATGATAGCGCTGCCCCCTGTTGCATCACAGATACCAGGGAAATATTTGTGTTTTCTGGTTACCAAGGCCACTGATAGGCAACACGTAAATCCAGAAAGCTTGGTATTGGCCTTGACTCGACTTAGGGATTTTCTGGTTGAGAGAGGAGTGACCTCTCTCTCGTTACCAGTATATGATCCTAATAGGGGAAAGCTACATTCGAGAGAGTTGTACGCACTTGTACATGTGATATTTTCAGAGACTGACATAGAGGTTTACTTACATAAAAAGTACTATCTGAGCATATGCTAATATGCTAGGAATTGCATTCGACAATAAGTGATTTTTTTTAAGTTCACTTGATAGGAATTAGGGTCAAGTTTTAGATTAGGATTAAGTGCATGTATCAGCTATTAGGGATTATGTTCGTATGTGATAGTGTAGTTGTGTGATGTTTATGTGTTATGTTATTGTTATGATATGTTTTATGTTTTGTATCATAAAAGACCTAGAATACTCCAGGTAGTCAAGGTGACAGCGCTCATTTGTGCTACCTTGGCAAAGATGCAGGTGGGCGATCCACCTTGGTGCTAAATTTTTAAATCAGAATTGAGAGGAGAATTTCAATGAAGAGTTTTAAAGACTTGAATGATGTTTTATCCAAGAATGACGGTTGTAAGTCGCGACTTGTTTTTTAGATCTTGATTGATCAGAAATTGTTTATCGAATTCATTGAATCAAACGAGCCGGAGGAAACTTCAAGACACGAGAATCAACACAATAAGAAATGCGAATAACGATGAACTGATGGATCAGGACAATGACGACATCGGGGGAAAGGCAGAAAAGCCGGGTGAGACGGATCTAGGAGCGTTGGAGAGAGACTTGCTGGTTTAGTGAAGACGACGACGGGGAAGTCGATGGGAGTCTATTGCTGATGACGCCATTGTCTTTCATGTCCCCTACAAAGGAGGCGTCGGCCGATTTATCCGCGGTGGACCCAATAAGTCATGCGAGAGAGTGCCGAAATAGGGATCCACAAAGATTGCTCCATGAGTCACCAAGGAGGAGAAAGATTGAAGAGTCAATGAGGGTATCCTTCCTGAGTACGCTACCGGAAGAGGAATGGGAGAGATACCAAAATGAACTAGAAAGCAAGACAGGGGCAACCTGGAACCGAGTGAACTTCATGGAAAGGTCATGGGACGTGATACGAAGATACGGGACGCAGTCCATAATGAAGGTGGGATTGAACCAACCCATTATGCCTGATGTCCTGGAGAAAGAAATGAACTCCATAGAATCTGATGTTCTGACCGAGTCAGTTACAGAGGACAGTGCCGATGATCAGCGGGTCACGAAGAAATTACCCATCAGACGAGCCAAAAAGGGCTGAAGCGGCTTAAAGGGAAGACAGGAAGTCGAGCCGTAAACCAGAGAGTGGCCTCTTTGACGAGTGCAGGTCGTTCAGGCGAGAACGGGCAAGGAGATGGTGCGACGCTGGCCGGGGGGGGGAAGAGAACCTGATACCCCCTATGCTCTTGGCAGGTCTGACCACACCAGCCACGAAATCAAAGAAGACTGCACGAACCCTAGCAGACACTAAGCTAGAGATGGAGATCATCAGTCAGTGTGGATCTGGAGGACTTGATGATTACAGGCCCTCGCGAACCAACATGGCCCGGATGAAACTGGAGGGACAACTCAACGTGGTCGAGTACAGTCGAGTCACTGTGCCGGAATCGGTCCACATGGGAGATGTTGAAGGCGAGGAACTCCGCGAGAGGGCACCTGATGGCTTGGAGCGAGAAGCGAGCCATGCAGGAATATCTGAAAGGGCTTACGGAGAGATCTAACCTAAATCGGAAAGCGAGCGAAATCGGGCTGGAAAAACTACTGGAAATCTCTGGGAGGGCGGCCCTCCAAAGATACTTCGACGAGACGATGCATGTGCCTGCGACAGTGGCAGCATACCTGGCTCATCCGTGCACGAGAACTGACCTGCAAGTAAGGTTGGCTTGGTGCTTGATGGGCATCAAGAAGGCGGAATAGGAAGCCAGTAATGATTTGAAATCAAAGGAACAGGAGCTGGAGCTGATGGAAGCCCTGCGAGCGTTGATTTCAAAAGACGATTCTGCGATAGCCTGGGCTAAGCGTAAGGATGCCCTTTGCTTTGTAAGGTTCGTGGTGGATCGTATCCCCACTCCTGTATTGGGAGAATGCATAAAGATTATTCGGCAAAAGGGAGTTGGTTGCGAAAGAAACTTCCTTAGGGCACTCCTGGAACTATATCAGGATATGCCGTTGGTTGTACCAAATAGGGAGTCGAACGACATGGAGAGCTATCGCAAGTTGGAAGAAGTGAGAAGGTATTCCAACAAAGGATTGAAAGTGAGATGGGAGTTGATTGAAACAGTCAGGGGACGGAAAGACTTTCAACACTAGGGAAATTGAAGTCGTTCCAATATGTGTCTGGCATACCGGGGATGGCGTATAATCCCTTCGTGAATGAAGAAGCCAGGGAAGCGTACTTCGACTATGAGCAAGTCACAGTGCTCAATTTCTGAGTCGAACGGATTAAGGAAACTGGAGCGCTGATGGTGGAACAACCCAAGCTGGGAATTAGTTTAGAAGAACTAGTGGTCGAACCCCCGGTTCCCGAGCTGAAGGGGCAAGTGAGTTTTGATTGTGGTTCTTGGGACGATCCCTTGAAAACCAGCCTAGTAACCATGTGGGAACTCATGAAGCCTTCTTGGTGTCCCCATCCTAACGCAGGTTTAATCTGGGACATGACGGCGGATATCACGTTAGACCTGAATGATGACGCGAGTCTACATGATCTGACCATGATACACCATCTGCTGGCCATGAGGATGACGAAGCGGAAGAGCAACCTATCTACGGAGCCATCCGAGGAAAGTCCATCGAGTAATTGGTTGAGGCAAGGCACCTGTTTAGCTCAACATAGTGGGATGGAAGGACATGTTTGCAACTTGGGACACTGCCTGATTACGCTGAGCGGGCAGCATCGCCACCTCAACTGGCACGATTGTACGGAAGATTGAGCATGTCGGATAAGAGTGGCATGGAGTTGGTCGCGGACTGTCATGGGGTGACGGATGTAAACTACTTGACCACTGCCTTGGGATTTTGTAGCATGACGAGCTCGATAGAATCGTTGGAGCGCCTGGAGCGTGCCCATGAGCTAGTGACGTCCCTCAGCGTGGAAGTATTCCCTGGAGCATTGCAGACAGAGCAGAAGATTGGAGGCTGGCGAGAAGCTCTGGAAAATGAAATGAATCTGAAGGATAGTGAAGCCTATCATAGACCTACTGGTTCAAAATATCTGGTGGGTTCAAACTCCGCACCATATTGCAATAATAGGTATCCTACGCACATGGTGGTGATGGATGCGAGGACGCAGCAGGTGTTGATTGACCAACTTTTCTCTGTGCCAAAGTGCGTGAGGTTGGCCAGAATGTCGGAGAGGTCATATGATTTGCTGGCGAAGATCTTTTGGGCAGTCCCGAAGAGATCTGAAGGCGAGTTGCAAGACGTAGTGGGTGAAGAGTTCATGAGGTTGAACGAAGGTAATGTGAGCGAGTTCCAGAAGCAGAAAGCGAGTGGAGCGTTACCAACTGAATTCCCCACCATAGAAGAGAAAGACGATTTGCACAGAATTAGGATGGAGGTGGAACCGTTGCTGGGAGCCTCAGGATATCGGACCCGAAGGAACATAGTGAGAACCCATGGGGAGTTCCTTGCCACTGCTTGGCGCAGACGTTATGGTACCCCAAACGCGGGAATCTGATGCTAATATGGGACGTGGAGGAGTTGTACTCTACGGGGTTGCCCGATCATAATCAACAGGTGTCAATCGTGGTGGTTAGTGCCATGCTGGCAGTGAGGTGGTTGGAGGCTAACGAGGATACAAGTGAACAGGAGACGGCCGTGCCGACTCCTGAGCAGCTGAGCAACGTAAAGATGAGCCGCAAATTGGATCTTTTCAGAACCACCTGCAAGATTCTGAGAATACCCAAAGCCATTGAAAGAATATGGTCAAGGCGAAGGTTGATACCTTGGTTCCGTGCAGTGATGACGTCATGAATGTATGAACGCGCGAAGCGTCACATGTCGAGGAACACGGAAGCCTATCAATCTTTCCAGCTAGACATAGGACCGGGAGCCTATAAGAGAGCATTCCTGACGCACAGAAACGCGGTCACCACGGAGGTGAAGCGAGTAGCTAGAGCGCCTTGTGTAACTGAAGATAAGAAGAAAGAGGTCTTAAGAGCTGACCTAGAACGAAATGTGAGCCTGTGTCTTCACAACAGCTTTTGCAGGAACCGGGAGCAAAAGGTGAATGTGGACTTGCTACCTTGTTGCAAACCGAGGCTGTTGGAACAGGAGAGTTGGGGCACGGCCCGCAACTCCATGGACATGTTGGAAAAAGTCCTAGAAGATAGTGAAGCCGAAGATCAGGATGGAGAAGCAATGGAATGAAGATGATGGAACGAAGAGGATAAGTGAAGACGTGAACAAGAAAGGAAGAGAAGGAGAGAAAACTTGATTGTTTTTGTGTGTTAAAACTTGAACTAATCAACCAAGTTTGATTATTAAACTTGTTAAACTTTTTGTTTTGATCTAGTTTGGTCAGACCAAACTTTGAAAATTGTTGCAATTGTAAAAATTGTTAAAATTGTTGATTTTAGTTATGACTAATTATATATTTATGGAGAACATAGGTGAGTATATTTACCTATTTAAACAGGACTGAAGTTTTTAACCTGTGTAAGACACAATTTCACTGTGTGGCGACATGGTAAGTTTGGGTAAGCTCGCTCGGAAAGGGTGAGTAACTCAATAACTTTCCTAGCCACAGTTTCTTAGTTTTAATATCAAATAGGACCGCATAAAATACTGATTATACTTGGTGAGTGACGTTAAGTTAATTTTAACGGGTGCGTGGCCGTGCCACGTCCCATATTTTTAATCAGCAAGAGCGAAAAGAAGTTTTTTTGCAAGTGACGTAAGTAGTCAGAAAAGAAATTTTATCTAGGACACATGGTGCAAATTTTGTGAAAATGTTGGAAGGCAGTGAGTTGTAGTACGATGCCGTTTGTTACACGTAGTGAGTTGAGGTGGAGTAGATAAATTTCATTTTCTTATGCTATTTGTAAGATTGATTATAGAGAACTGGAACACTACTTGACGATAACCCGGTGTTATGCGATCAATAGGGACATTGATGGGGACTTGTCCGGGGAGTATGTGCAATTCTGCAAGATTGGCACAGCGCAACCTTCCGGTGGGACAGAAAAAGACGACTAAAGGCCTTAGTAACAAAAAAGTGCTGCAAAGGAGGGTCGAAATTTTCCGGAATTTTGAATTTTTAAAATTTCGATTGACGAGCAAGTGAAAAACAGTCGCACGAGAAAACGAGAAAAACGAAGCCTCTAATCGTGGCAATCACACACGATAAGACCGATAGCAGAGAGAAACAGTGAGAAAGGAGGCTTCAGTGGGGAAGGAATATTCCGCGGAACCCTCCCGTGCCGCTAATTGGGAGAGATAACAACGTTAACTCGAGAAGAACACGGGAGCGGAGGCTTGGCCCCCCAGAGACTGTTATATGTTGAAGGACTGCAGTAAACTAACTTTTTAGCTACTCTGATGCCATAGAACTTTGAATTAACACCGGTGTAACTTGATATTTTAGAGCATGAGTAGCTAGAAAGAGGAAAGGGTCAATCCATCTCCAATGGATTTAATATAGAACTGTCACACAAAAACATAATGAAATAGGGTGTTCGAGCCGTGTTTTTAATAGCAATCACGTCGTCTGAGGATCCGAGACTCAGCTATGTGGTTGTGTTCGCATGCAAACGAAAGCTGATGTAACATTCGTCTACTGCAGTCACACATGAGGCTTAAGAAAAATAGGCCCTATAACCATTGGCTCAAGAGTCAGGGACACTATCTCTTGTGTTTTTCTACCTCAAATCAGTCGGAGCCAATTCGGTTCGTTTGTGACATGAGACTACGACCCGTTACAGCTTAAAGGCTACTACTAAAATATCCCCCCACTCTAGAATTAAGAACGTCCCCATACTTAGGTCTCTAGATACCCAAAATACATGAACGCCGTTAAAAACCGGGTCGGAACAATCCATTAAGTTACTTTTTATTAGACAGTGGAACTTTGATCCATTTCAGATGGATCAACCTAAAACTCGCCTTACCTCAACATAACAATTACAAAACACACTCTAGAAATTTAAATTGGTACTCACATTGTAGCACGCTCACGAATTGGGAGTAATTAAGTAAGTCTGTAAGCAACTCAAGAATTAAATAGTGTAACTAAACGAGTTTAATGTTTGCTAGTTTCAACAATAGGAATAAGTTTGTACTCTAGAATGCAGTTTTATGTGGACCATTGGGACACTCAAGCTGTCCACCTTTCCACCGAAGGTTCACTCTGGTCCAGTTCGAATAGTTGACCAGTTGGATAATTGTCCCGTTCTCAGGAACACTCTGTCTTCTATTTCAAATAGGACAGCTCTACTCTAGATTATTATTGTCTGGGAAATTGCGAATGGCAATTTCCTAGTGATTTATCTTGCAACTTTTCCGCGATTGTCACTCGATTGTTCTCAATTCTCTTTTTCGACTTTCAGTTATCGCGAGAAAATCGTGCATGACAGGCTCCATTCGAATTTTTTTGCTTCTCTCAAGGTCAAACTTCCAAATATGACCGACTGGCACATACTCCCCGGACTCGAGATCGATGTCCTCATCGGGTGCTGTCGTCTGCCAGTGAGTCCCCGAAAACCGAGTGTTGCTCAAGGTACAGTGCCAGTGGTCATTTACAGAAGTTTGCAGCAGACTTAAGCTTATCTACACCCCAAAATTCACGGCCATGTAAAATTTTCACACTATCGCTGAACAGCAATCAAAATCTGCACACACCTGCACCTATGAATTCTCGCTTTTCAAGCCAATTATTTAAAATTTCTTTTGTCCCATTCAATTAGGAAATTGTCATGCAGCATTTTGATTTATATAATAGATATAGCATATTAATAACAATATCTGTTTCGTTAAAATTTCTTTTTCGTGAACCCAGGTTTCACCCGGATCCACACTCAAGCCCCCCTTCCCTCTCAAGACTCAAGATCCATTCGAACCATCCACTCATCTCGCACTCTTCGCCTTGGAGGTGCCGCACCCTGAAGTACTAGATACGGCAAACTGTCTCAACAGTTCTTCTTCATCATCGGAGCTAATCACGATCTCCTCCCAAGCCTTCATCTGTTCATAGGATCGCATCCATTCTCTTTGCTCCTGCAACCTCTTTGCCTGGTTGGGTAGTGCCTTCACCCTAGATTCCGGTTCAAACAAAAGGAGTTGTGCAGGCTCAAGCTCACGTTCTTCGCCAGGTCCTCCTCTAGTATCGATTCCCTCGCTTTGGTATTGTCTCTAGACATTTTACCCACTCTCTTCCATCCTGTCGTGATCGCATTTCGATGGGTTAACAGGGGTCTCTTGAAAGCTTCCGGCCCGATCTCGGCCTGGAACTGTCGATACTCCTTTTGATGCTTTCTCATGTGATTTTTCGTTGTCATGGACAACCAAGACGTCAGCGTCGCCCGAAACCATGGAAAGTACCTCAAACGGCTCCATACGTGCCTGACTTCCGTTGGTATGGCGAATACTTTGCACGCAGTCTCAAACAACTCTAGTCTCCTGCTGTAGTCTATCGCATATATTGACTCAGCCGTTGGCGTCGTCGCTTCCCGATACTTCGTTATATTCTCTTCTATCCATCTCAGAGCCAACATCGTACTCACTACTAAGAGCGTCACCTTCTGCCGGTAGTCCGATCGACCGAATTTCTTCCATATCCCACACCAGGCAAAGGTTCTTGTGATCTGGATACCACACCGTTTGTGCCAAACAGTGGCATGGGCATTCTCCATGGGTGATCTCAATGCTCCTGAGGTTACGCTCCCCCGAGGCTTCCAAGAGAGGCTCAACCTCTATCATTTTCTCATGCATCGTGTCGTTATCTTCCATGTTTGGAGCACCTCCCACAGGTTTTCCGATCACGTTTTGTCTCTCGTGATCGCTTGTGTTCTCACTCTCCAACTTCAAAAGTTCTTCTCCCCAGATTTCACTCAAGTCATCTCTCAATTCTTTTGGTACTGTCCCTCTGATTTTTCTCAACAACTTGTGCGAGTGATGCGATATCCGAACCAACCTCACGCACTTGGGCACTGAGAAGGCCTTGTCCACCAATATTCTCTGGCTGGATGCTTCCACCATCGCCATGTGCAGTGGGTAGTGGCTTCCGCACAAATTGGCCATCATTGATCCTATCAGGGATTTTGCGTTCAATGGCAGGCCATAAGCTTCGCTCATGGGAAACCCCATTTCCGCCTCGAGACCAACCTTCCAGCTCCGGATATGTTTTTGAGTCACCTGCAACACTCCCGGCCATGATTCCACGCTCAACGCCGTCACTAAATGGAGTTCAGACTCTAGCCTCTCCAGTGACTGCAGACTACACATTCTCGAGAAGAATCCGAGAGCTGTCGCTATATTCACCGTAGTTCTCGCGTAACACTCCGCAACTATTTGCACTTCACTTTTCTCCCTTTCTGTGATGTCTTCAAACCAAGTAACCATATCTTCTTTTTGAAAGGACAATATCCTGACACATGATCGTCCATCGCAGGTGTGCCCTCCACTCCCACACGTAGAATCCAGACAGCTACCCGGCTCCATCTTCTTGGCTGGCTCGAGACTGTTCGTCTTCTCGCCTGACTCCTTCATCTGAGGTAAGATCAGTTTGTGCACCACACTCAACTTTGCCAAATCTTCATCTTCCGTTGGAGCTAACCTCACCCATTCGGTGGTCTCCTCGATCAGACTCTTGTGGGGATGTGGGCACCAGGAGGGTCTTAGTAACTTCCATACCACTCCCAAGTTCGTTATCAGCAAGCCATTGCCATCACCCATGTTCACTTCAACTCTCTTGTTCGAGCGCGGTATGCTCACCACCTCCGGTGTTTTCTCAAGAATCAGGCCCAGGCTCGGCCCCTCTTTCTCCACCGCGTCTATTTCCATTATTCTTTCTGTCCAAAACTTCAGTAGCTCCGCCACCTCGTGGTTCCTGTGAGCGCCTCCAGTTTCTGAGTCCAAGAAGGGGTTGTAGGCTATTCCCATCACTCCTGACACGTATTGGTATTCCCCCTTCTCGCTGGGTCTCGAGTACTGCTCTGACGAGGCCAGGTTACGGTGAACATCATGCTCTTCTTCGAACTTCTTATTATAAAACCTCCGTACCTCGTCCAGCTTTCTGTGGTTCTCTAGGGATAGTCTGGAACCATCTTCTTTTTCTATACCAGTACTCTGATACACGTTTAAGATGATCGTTGAGACTCTTTTTTCCACGGTTTTACTTCCGCTCGCTCTTTGGTGGCATGCCAAGATGGTGCTGTCAGACATCATTGACATTATCCATCTCAAGAAACATGTGGCGTCCTTCCTCCTAGCCAGGCTCAAGCCTGAATTATCCCTGGCCACGTGTTGCATCAGTGCTTGATACACATCTAGCTTCTTGCCTCCCAACTTCAGCCTGTCATACGAGGTCAATGTCTCCAACTCTATTCCCACCAGACTCCAGGTGAACATTAATTGTCCCGCAGTTCTAACGAAGGGATTCGCCATCAATGGCGATGCTGATGAGGGTGTCCTCATTGCCTCTTCAAAATGATCCTTCAACAAGTTCTGCCAGGACCTCTTCAGCTGATTCGCCATTTCTATTTTATTAACCTCGGCCTTTTGCTGGGTGGCCCAATTGCGTCGCTTGCGAGCTACTCCACTGTCCAACTTCTTCAAGCAGTCCTCCATTTCCTTCAATGTCTCGAGGGCCACCCACCACGTCCGGGAGGTGTTCCTCGTCTTGTTCCTCTCCAATGGATCACTCGTCACTTGCTTGCCCGTGGCCTGGTGTGCCTTCGAGATCCATTCTTTGCCGACATCCACTTCCCATGTTTGTGCGTTCGTTGATCCTCTCTTTACGTTTATCTTCTGAGGCTTGAAGTCTTCCTCCGATGTCGAACTGGTGGAAGCCTCTATTTCCCTCTCTACTTCGAGTGGTCTTCTGAGCTCCGAGCTGCTCTTGTATGCCGCCGTCTTGCATCTAGCCAAAACCATGGGCGCCGTCTCTCTCAAGTTTCCTTCCGAAACAGCATCCACTGAAGGACTACCCAATCCCTCCACCTCTCTCTTCCTCTTGCGGGTCTTCACATCTCTGCTTGAGGGTGTTGTGGCTATCATCACTGATTCAACCTCTCTGTCTACCTCCAATCCTTCCAACTCTTCCCTCCCCCCTGCTCGAGCCTTAAGGATATTAGTACTTTTAATCATATTACTAGTCCCAACCTTATCCCTTTTTATATCATCAACTATTTTATCTACAGTCTTTTGTTTCAGAGTAGAGCTGTCCTCACATTTTTCTTCTCTAGTCTTCGATCTTGAATTCCTCAGCTCTACCAGCTTGCTCAGCAAATCTTTTCTCGCCTTCTCATCCAGGCCCGTTCCTATCAGAAGCGGTTCTCCAAACCTTACGACTGTGTCCCACAGTTCCTCCTTGAATTTGTCCAGCGTCGTCTCGCTGCCCACTTCTTGATTGAATTCTTTTAAGAACTCCTGCCAAGCATCGTCCTTCAGGGACCCCAGGAACATGTCCCTGTTCCCTTCGAAAGTGTTCTTTTCCCTTTCCTCTGAGCTCAAGAGTATCATCCCCATATTGGAGGTCTCACTTGCCAATGGCAATTCCAGATTCTTCCGGGGGGACGGAGTCAGAGGCGGAGTGGCAGTATCTGCCCAATTCTCCTCGCTCAGGTCTTTCAACAGCTCTTGAGTGGTGAGCTCCTCCCCTGATGGTCCTGGTTCAGGCGTATTCCCCACTTCCATGTCCTCACCGGCTTCACTGAGAGTTTCATCCATACTCTCTTCTTCTGACTCATTTCTCCTTCTCTCGAGAATTCTTTTGAACCGGTCCTCCACGGGTCCACTCCTCTTGTCTCCAGGCGCGTCCACTGACAGTGGTGATGGTGTCGCAGGGTCCAATTTTTTGTATTCCGTCAGGGCTACGTGCAGCTGGCCTGTTGCATCTAGTTCTTTTCCCTCCTGTCTCATTTCCACCTGTTCTAAGCCATAGGGTGCCCTGTACTTTCTTGTTGCAAATTTCATGTCGTCCACCAATGCGACGTGCCCCTCCATCATGATCATCCTGCCATCATCCCATATTGGTAGCATGTTCTCTAGTCCTTCCTGCTCAAGAGCTCTCAAGAACTTCCGCACCTCATATCCGGGGGCTGCGAACCTCTCATCTTTTTCGCTTGCGTCGTCCACGAATTTATCTTCGCCTCGCTAGTATGGAAGTAGACCGCCGCCGTGTAGCCGATGAACAGGGGGTCCCAGCCATCAGTGAAATACTTCTGCATTTCCTCCGTCATCATCCTCGCCATTATGGAGGGAACTACCAAGGGACTGTTCATTCCCAAGGTCATCCTCCTGACTATCGGGAACTCAGGCATGGCGGCTGGAAGGATTTTTTTCTCCATTATGGCCTCCAGCTCCCTCTTGACTAGTGCAAAGCATTCCTTCCAAGCAGGAATCCTCAAGATCTCTCGCCCGTCTGCCGTCAATGGGTTCAAGTTCCAAAACTTGGGATACCTTTCGATGGGGCCCTCTCGCTTGCCTCCCATTCTACATTGCATTTGCCCCCTGAAGTTGTACACTATCAGCTCGGCATCTTTCACTTTTCCAAAGAGTGCCGTGTTGCTCATTCGCGCTCTGAGCACCTCCAGCTGACACCAATTGAGCGCCGTCCCATCCAGTATGCTGATAAGACTCAAGTGCGTCACAGAGTGACGATACGTTGTCACCAGGGGATCTGGGAATGCGTAGGTCACTGCTGGACCATAAATGCAGGTCACCACCTCCTCTAGACCCCGGATTATCCCCATAGGGTCCGACCTCATTGCCAGGCATAGGTCCGTCAACAGAGGCATCCCTCTATTCATCTTCTTCTATTCTTCTCTCGATGTTGGATTCTCATCTTCACCCGTCATGTGCCGATTCTGCATCATGAGGTATTGCACTAACAACGTCTTCAACCCTGCGGCACACTTGTAGGAGTAGGTTTCAATGCTCGAGTGGACTCTCCCCATAGACAGAGGCTCTCCATATTCCATTAATCGATGAAACGACACCAATTCCCCATGGGTCAAGAGTAATAGTGCCAGATACCCATCAACCCGAAGTGTTTCTACTCCTCGACTAAACATGTATGCTGGGCCCATGTTGAACAAGTATCTGGGGTAGACCAGATACAAAGCCAAGAGCAGGCTGATGGGCATGCCCAGTATCTCCTGCACGAAGGCTCCAAAGATGGTCGCCGTGGTGCCGAACATTCCTGCCATGAATTCCTTCTCCCAGCAAGGACTCAAGAACTTGAGAATCTCATGATCCCTCCTAGTCCTCAGCTCACCCTTGGCGTGCTCTCTCCAGAACCCTCCAATCGTCACTTCATTGGCGGCCGAGACAAATCTAGCTACCGTCATGTCTCTTACTTCGGCCAGCTCCAGTTGTTTCTCCAGAAAACTCCAGACTTGTTTCACGAGGGGTGGTGCTTCCTCCCTCGTCTTATTCGTGGCGTTCTCCAGCCTTGGTGTCAAAAATGGCCACCAGCCATTCTCTTGCGTCAAGCGATATTTCATTGACTCTAATTGCTTTTCCGTCTCGGCCACATTTCTTCTCTCGTTACTCGGACCTCTAGACTTGCTGGTGGAATTTGTGATCTTCACTTCCATGCTCCGAAACCACAAGCTGGCCGTCAATTGGCTTATCGCCGGGTGATCGTCCCCGATGACTGGGCTGAACTTAAGTTGCCTGGCAAAGTTCGATATCTCTAGCAAGAGCACCTCGTCTAATACGATCAGGATGTCGGCTAGTCCATAAAAGCCCCTCAGTGCATGAGATATGTCCGCCCATGCCGCCGCCAATTCTGACTTGCGAAGCCTCAGGTTCGATGGCTCCAACTCCCGATTGGGGGCTGCCATTAGAATCCGCCATTCGTTCCCCTCTGCTATTAGAATCAAGACCGCGTACACGAATTGTAGGGCGGGTGGCATATTCGCGTATCCAGGGGATGTGGTGAACACCACCTTCGTCTTGGATCCAAATCTCGAGACAACATTCTCTTGCACTTCATTCATCGCTGCAAACAACGCCTGAATGGCTTCCCATATCTTCCTCGATGTCGGAATTTCATTGCCCTTCAGCTGCTCAAGAAGTCCCATCGCGTGCAGGTGATCATTCATTCCTGCAAACAATAGCAGCTCAGGCTCACAGGGCATCTCCGACTTTATTGCCAGCACCAGAGTTAACATCTGGTTTAATTCAGCTCCTGGCAAAGAGTATATCAGAGTCTCCGGCCAGAACAACTTAGGAGACGTTCCTTCGAAGTCCGATCCCGCCACAATGACTACTCTCGCAGCAGCTGGATCTGCTCTATCATAAACTGCCAGGGTTTTGGCCAGCTGGGTGCTCCCACAGGGCTTCCCGTACCTGGGATCTTCCGCCAATTTCGAGCCTTCGTAAGCGGCATCTGGCAACTCCATTCCCCCCGGATTGAGCAGCTTGTCCACCACCTTCAACTGGGCCGGGGTCGCCAACCTGATCCTGGCGATGCTCGTTCGGTGTTTGGGGGGTTCTGCTATGAGTCCAGGACTCCCCAACAGCTTGAGAGGTCTGTAGTTAATGGGTCCCATGATCGCTTTTGTGGGAATTCCGGTCAGATCCGCGGTCTCCATCAATTTCGTTCTCGAGAAGTGCGCCTCATGAGCTTTCAACCAGAGCACGCAATGATGTCTGTTTAAATCCTCGTGCGACACTCGTTCAATCCCCAGGGTCTCCGCCAATTCTCGCCTGCATTCCAAACCCTCTAGGTCCAGCCCTTTCACCTTCTCAGGATATCTCAAGCGAGCGGTCTCCATAGACCTCTTTTCCCGCTTGCTCTCTGCCACTACCACTGAGGATATCGCCGAGCCTGGAGGTGTTGATGACGTCACCTCCTCAGATTCCATTGGCGTGGCACTCTGCAATCTGGTCTGGTTGCTCCTTGAACTGTCTCTAGTGTCAACTCTCGGTCCCAAGCGACCAGACAAGGCCCTTGAGGCAAGGAATGGTGGGTTCGGAGGTGGTCCTAATGTGAATTGGGCTGTCTCTAGCAGATCGGCCTCTAGCGTGTTTATGTGTTCTTGGAAGACTTCGTTCAGCCACTCCGCTCCCCTTGGTCTATCGAAATGGATTCCATCATTGGAGGTGTCTTCAGGGAATCCCTTCTTCTCCATGCGCTCCGCCACGTCCAACAGTCTGACAGGGAGCACACTTTTCCGGTGGATATCTCGGATCACCTTGTTTAGGTTCCGCACCTTCTCATTCATCTCCAAGGCGTGCTGATCAAACATCATGTTGTAGGGGACAGTACATACCGTCAACAGGATGGGGTCCATCTGGATCCTCAGCTCCTCAAGAAGGCAGCTCATCTTGTCGTGCAGCCTCGTTATTTTCCTCGCTTCTCCCCTTGATACATCGTTAGTCCCGATCATCAGGGTCACCGTGTACACTTTAGTCATCCCTAGCATCTCAAGCGTCGCCAACATCTGTGGCGTGGCAGCTCCAGCGAAACTCAAGATTCCTGTCTGCCAGTGCGACTGGATCCGGGTCAACACCCGCACCAGGCTGTCCCCTATGATCAGGTGGACCGCACCTTCTGGCACACGGGGTGTCGCAAGATACTCCACCCAGGCTGCATCATGAAAACAGTCCCTCCTGACTTTCTGTTCCGCACTCCAATCCAGCCGATTGTGCCTGTGGTACCTCTTCTCTGTATTTTTCTTATAACTCGAGATCACGACGCTCCTGACCGGCTGTTCCCTCCAAGTTGGGGGAAGCTCCGGTCTTGCCGAACTTTCGCGACTTTTCTGCCGTAATTTCTCGCCCAGCTCTTTCAGACGCGATGAGCCGCCGCTCACCTGACTGTCACTCGAGGTCGAGGTTGGGGTATATCCCGGCAGCACCACATCCATCAGTGGGCGTACGGGTTGCGTCTCTAGGCTACGCAAGGAAGACGTTGCGTCATTCGGTATCCAGACTTCCAACCCTTCACTCATGTGTTCTCGGGCCTCGCGGTCAAGGTTGAACCGTGCTCTTGATCTGGGGACTTCATCCACCTCCATGCGTGACTCTGGTCTCGAGCTGGTAACTACTCGCTCCTTCGGCCTGGCTCCCTTCTGTGCGTCAAGTTCGCGGTTTAGCTGTTCTATTCTCTCCAACTCCGACTTCAGTTGTTCACAATTCGCGGCATTCTCCCGCACCCTTAGCTCCTGCTGATGTTCAGCCTTTAGCATCTCAAGCAACCTCAGAGTCTGATCTCGCTCGTTGACCGCCTGGTCCCTTTCCAGCTGAACCTTCTCCCGATCCAGCTTTGCCTGATCCCGATCGAGGTTCGCCTTATTCCTTTCCTTCTGCGTCTTCTCGAGCTCTTTCTTTAGAACACCAAGATCCGGATACGCCTCGGTCGTCTGTTGTGCTCGCGTCATCGATAGCACCTTACTCGAGCTCTGGCCTGTGGATCTTGCTGTTGGCCTAGTTGGTAGTGGGAATTCCCCTGCGCCATATTCGGTATTGTTACTCAGGCCAGGATTCCTTGCCAAGTCAAAGCCCCTTACTCCTCCATCCACATTCCAAGATAACCATCTGGTCTGCTCTTGGTTTGATATACCCTCGGTGGTGTAGCCGATCATCAAGACAGCCTCCGTCGCAGACTCCCTGCATTCACCCTGGTCTTCCAACTGGAGGATGGCATTCAGCATTACCGCCATTCTCTCGTCAATCTGGGTATAATCCAGGTCCCTCAGGCGTCTGTACAGCTCATCAAGAGTAGGCTTCTTCAGGGCCGCGGGCATGGATTTCCAGAATCTGTCTGCCATTCTTTGTGACTTCGGGATGTATACAGGTATGTGTTAACCAGCTCAAGAATTACCTTGCCGACTCAAGTATTACCCAACTCAAGAATTCTCAAGAAATTTCTCTTTCGGTTTCTCGCTTGAGTATAGTTGGATTTTCAACTTTGTTTTTCAAAATTGATCTGAAAGCAGAAACCATATTAAAACTTAACAAGTCATGTTCCTAACCTAGAAACCCCCTTTTCACCAGTATGGTTAAAATCTTATCATTTTCATTCTACTTAAAACAACTCAATTGGAATTTCCTTAAAAGCATGCAGATTCATTTTATGTTTTAGCACCGTTAATTCTTTTTAAAATTCAATTGTCATGCCAATCACGTCTTAAGATCCCTTTACCTGTGCCGCACCCCAGTACCTAACTCAAGACTCCTCCCTCACGCCCAACTCGAGACCCCGTGTCCCCAACTCAGGCGATGCTCAAGTAGTATTTTTTGTGCAGATACACCATTATCTCAGTTTCCGCAAAGACTACATGTAGGATAGCGTACAATTCCCTCGAGCTCAGTTTGCCCCTGTTTGGGTCATACACCGGCATTGAGACCTCCGTTATTCCTCTTTCAATCATGAAATCTCGTAGTCTTGTTAGTGCCAACATCACGTGTTCGGGATCAATTGTGTTCCTGTCATTGACCCTCGTCACTAGGAAGCACAGATATTTGCCCGGGACTTGTGCTACTGATGGTGGAAGCGCTGCCATCCCTCCCAGTCCTGGTCTCTGTCTGAACAGAAACTCCACGTTCTGGTACTCTCTTCTGAAGTCAGCTTCCAATCTTGATCTGAAACTCATGTCCGCCGTGATGCAGATCGCGCTAGTCCTGTTTGACAGGATGAAGTCGCTATCCGTTATCATGATGTTTTCCGAGTACTCATTGTGTATTTCAAATTTCGTTTTGAAATTCCGACCTATTGTAGGCTCTGGCTCTTCTTCTTCCAGTTCCAATTTGCTTGTTTCTCTCACTTCCTTGAGCTTCTTTATCATCAAATTTTCGGTGTGGGTAAGTCCTACCCCCACTCCCCGGACAAAAATATTTATCGACGTCCCCGTCGATGTTGTCGGGTCTGAATTGTCCGGAGGAATGTCCAGTGGCCTATCTGTTGCCGTCCATCCGAAAAGAGGGTCCTCTGCCTTCATATAATTTGCCGATGATACGTCGACTTGTTGAATGCTTTGTCCTTCGCGGCTCTCGTCTTTGACATCGCGCATCCACTCTAGTATCCTCAAGTTCGTGTTCTCCCTCCTCTCTATCTCACTCTGTTCGAGATCCGTCTCCAATTCTGGCGTCGAGTAGTCTTCCTGCGGATAGTGTCCACCATCGTCAATGACCTGCCATTCCTCTTCGGCTTCCAGTTTGCCTGCACTCAGTAGTTCCTCGCCCAATTTGTCTGGCTGTATCTTATCGATCAAGAAGTCGTCCCCGTACCTGTTGTACCTCATGCCGGTCCGTTTACGATTGCCAGTCCTGGTCCCCGGTGGTATTGGTCGATCTGGCTCCATCCACTTCGGCACTTCATCTTGCTCCGGGTCGTTCCAGTCTTCTTCTACAAATGATCCTGCTTCAGACTCCACTTCTATCTTTTCATTTTCGTCTAAACTCAAGTTCTCATTACCATCGTTCTTCTCTCTGGTGCCTTTTTCATTCACTTCACACGCTGGCTCTACCACCAGGTACTCAAGACCCTCCATGTCCTTCGGTATGCACCAATCCTCCGGGGACGGGACGTGAGGCTTCAGATTTTCATAATGTGCCGCTCGCCCAGTACTCAAGCGATAGAACCGTCCTTGTTGATGAACTTCCGTTATCATGAATGGTCCCCTCCACTTCTTGAGTAGTTTCTTTGTTCCCTAGGGCGGTATGACATTTTGGAAGACCCACACGTATTGGCCCACCTCATATGGCTTCGCTTGTAATATTTTTTCGTCATATTTTCTGCGTTGCCTCATTTGCGCTTGCGCCGTGTTCCTCCTGCATAGCTCGTTCAACTCCTGTTGTCTTTTGATCGCTTCTTTCACGTATGCCTGAGGCGACGTCCTTTTCCCTTCGTATTCCGGGTAAAAGAATGTCAGAGGCATTGCTCTCTCCCTGCCCGTCAACATCATGAAGGGACTGATGCCCGTCGTTGAGTGTTGAGTACTGTTGTAGGCCCCTACTACCTGTGGCAGGTATTTATCCCAGTCCGTCATGTATCTTGAGCAGTACACCCTCAACATGTTGACCAGTGTCCTGTTTTGTCTCTCTACCAACCCGTTGGTCTGTGGATGGTAGGTTGTCGAATGTGCTTGAGCAATGTGCGATCTCTTCATCAATTCTTTTGTCAAGTCCCCCACAAAAGCTTTACCGTTATCTGACTGGAAAGTCATTGGACAACCATACCGCGATATCCAATGCGTTATCAGATGATCACATGTCTCTTCGGCCGAGGCTGTCTGGCACGGAATCGCTTCCGCCAACTTTGTGAAGTGATCTATTATAACCAGTATCTGGTTATATCCCGACTCTGTCATGCAGATTTTTTGATGGTCTATCTGCACCACTTCATTGAACTCCGAGCTCTCGACAGACTTGAGGGGAAACTTCATCTTCCTTGGGTCTTTTACCTGGAGACATGCCAGGCAGGCATTCACCCACCTCTCGCAAGCTTTTCTCATTCCTGGCCAATCAAACCTGTGAAGTATCCTTTGTTGTACTTTATCTATCCCCTGGTGTCCCATCTGGTCGTGCGATCTGAAAAGTACCTCCGTTTGATACAATTGCGGTAGTATGATGAGGTTGTGTTTGTGTTATATCTTCTCCTCATCTTTCCTTTTGCATGCTACCACTCCATCAGCTGTGTGGTAGAGTAAGTCTTTCTTTTCTTTGTAGAACTGGCTCAAGATCTTGTAGCTGTCCTCCTCGAGTTCCCCCTTCTCCTTGACCCCCGACTGGATCCATTTGGAGAGATTACTTGTCATTTTGTCATTCTGTTGGGCTCTTATTAGGTCTGACAGCCTGTATCTCGCCTTGACATGCTCCTTTAGCGCCATGATCTGTCCATTCATCTCACCAGGGTTGTGGATGTCGTCGCTCAGCTTCACGCATATCATCCTTTTCACGATTTTCATATCATCTTCTGGTACCAGATTCGTTCTGATGTTTGAGTTGCATGATAATTCCCTGAATGGTTTCCTTGCAACCGCAATTTTCTCAAGTTCCTCACCACCTCGCATCTCCTGTATGTCCATGTTGTATGTCCCTGAAGATGGATCCGTCTGTAACTCCCTGTCGTGGTGCCTTGTCTTCTCTTCCGCCAATATCATGCACAGACTGTCTTGGTTTTCGCTGCTCTCATCCGAGTCTTCATCCCATCCTTCACGCTCCCCGGACAATTTTTCTTCTCCGGTTCCTTCTTCCGTGAACCCGGAACACTCCCCGGACTCTTGACCTAGTCCCAGGTGTTCAGTATCTTCTTTGAACGTCACTTTCTTTTTCCTAACCTTGGTCTGCTCCAGAATGTTTTCGGGGATTTTGTCAACTAGTGACCGCACGACATCTTTGCTGTCAGTGACGCTTCCTCTTGATGAGTCAGTATCGTTCACTGTCTCTTTTCTCCGAAGTATAGTGACTTCCGGTTCCTCTTGACCCTTCTCTTGGACCACGGGCTTATCATCTGATAGTTTCTCGAGCAACCTCATTAAGTCATCATCTATCTGTGCAGTTCCTGCTTCTACCTGGTTAAGATCATAGCCTTTTGCCTTGAGCGTCTCCTTCACGATCTTCGACTTGAGTATTATCTCGATCGGAATCCTCTTGCTCCTCTTCAAGATGGTCTTCTCTGGAGGCTCTTTAGGCAATTCAGGATGATTTTCTATCGGTTTGCCTGACTTGTCCAGCCATCTCGTGAGTGGAAGACTGTCGTACGTTTCCTTGTCCATGAAGGAGAAGCCATCTTTGATTTCAGGTCTGTCTGCCTCTCTTTGCTCTTGTCTCTCATAGAACTCCGTCTTCTTACTCAAGTTGTCGGCATTCTGATGTTTATCTCGTGTTCTATGCTCAATTATCATGTTGTATCCGTCCAGGCGAACTATCCACCTCCCAATGTAACTTTGGTCCATTGAGTACGTTTTCAGCCAGCTCAGTGCTCGGTTGTCGACTCGCAACTTGAATGGCTCACTGCCCATGTATGCCCTGTATTTCTCGACAAAGGTAACCACCGCGAACATCTCTGCTTTCGGTGCTCCGTACTTCATTTCCGTGTCGCTCAGGACTTTGCTCCCGTACGCTATTGGTCTCAAGACTGTCTTCACATTCCATTCTTGTTCTTGGTGGAGAATCCCAGAAATCGCGACTACCGACGCATCCGTGTCCAGCACGTACATCCCTTTCTCAGTCGGCATACCCAGTACTGGTGCCTCACATAGCTCTTTCTTTATTCTCTGGAATGACTCTTCTGCTGCGTTGTTCCACGTGAACTTCTTGCCCTTGTGTCTCATTAATTGTTGCATCGGGTATACCTTGTCCGCATAGCCTTTGATGCATTCTCTATAATAGTTAGCGAAACCCAGGAAGCTCATCAACTGGTGCTCTGTCTTGGGTGATTTCCAGGTCAGGATTGCTTCCACGGCGTCCGTATCAGGTCTGATGCCGTGCTTGTCTACCATCCTGCCCAAGTATTTTATTGAGTCCTTGAGTATCTCACACTTTGATGGTTTACACTTTAGCCCCGACCTCCTCATGCATACAAACACTTCGTCAAGTCTCTCAATGTGGTCTTCCAGTGTTGGCGTGGCTATTACCACGTCATCCACGTAGCACATTACCAGGTTGCCATACTTCTTCGTCACGCCTATCAGCGCGTGTGCCATCAACCGCTGAAACGTGGCTGTGGCATTGCAGAGTCCAAACGGCATCCGTTTCCATTGAAACAGACCCAACTCGCAGGCAAACCCTGTCTTGTCCCTGTCCTGCTTCCTTAGTGGTACTTGCCAAAAGGCTGAGCCTAAATCAAGAGTCTTAAAAAATTTTGCATCACCTAACTTCGAGAGGCTCTCATCAATCCTAGGTATGGGATAGGCATCCTTCACCGTGACGGAGTTCAGGTATCGAAAGTCACAACAAAACCTCAACTGGTCGCCTTTCTTTTTGGCCATCACTACTCCACACACCCACGGTGACTTGGATGGTTCTATCATGTCATACTCTAGTAACGTCTCGATCTCTTTTCTACACGCGTCCGATTTGTGTGGGGTCATACGCCTCGCCCCCTCCCTGTGGGGTACCGCGTTTTCCTCAAGTTCTATTTCATGCTCAACGAAATTACAACACCCGATATCCGCCTTATGCCTCGAAAAAACTTCCTCGTTCCGCTCTAGTACGTCCTTGATGGCTTCGAGCTGTTCATCTTTCAGTTTGCCCCTCAAATGTTCAATCTCCGGCAGAACCGGTTTATCAGTTTGCATTTCATCTAGTGTGGGTCGCTCTGGGAAGTTCGAACAGCTCGACAGCCCATCGTCCGTTTCTGACTTAAGTGATTTAATAAGACCTGAAGAATCTTTTATTTTCTGCAATCGTCTCAAGATACAAATTTTGTCCCTGTGATTGGGACAATCAACAACTTCATTTTGTTTTGAGTTCTCAATCGTTTCATATCGAGTTTTAACCGGTAAAGCATATCCCAGTTTCCTCCCTCTCTGTATCGTGATCGGTATATCAAGGGTATTCAACAAGACACTGACGCAGAGGCCGCTCTTCGTTATTGATAATGATCTTCCTAAAACAGCAGCACTTTGACTATTAGGATTTGGAACTATACACACTTGCTTGTTGTCACTTAGTTCATTGTAATTTTTCATCCTCAAGCTTACCATTGCCGCTTCATTATATTTTAGCCTCACCCTCCTACTCAAGAATACCGGTGCTTTGTTTTCATTTGCCATTATTAAATTTACCGGTTTGATTGCGTACCTCCTATCCGGGTTCCGTATCCTGAACATTGCGTTATTTAGATCAATCGTTACGTCGAAATTCCTGATGAAGTCTCTGCCCAAAATGAATTGGTCAGATTCATCTAGGTTTTCTACCACGATAAAGCTCATCCACAGGTTACGTTCCCCCAAATTGAGGGCTATTATCGGCGTCCTGCCCAGCACCCGAAGGGCCCCTTTGTTTGCAGCTGACAGCCGTATTCTCGAGTCTATCAAGTCACCTTTGTCAAAGCCCATCCTTTCCCAAGTTTCGATTGGTATGACGCTCAAGACTGCTCCCGTATCAAGTAACCCACGCAACTGAGTCTTTTTGCCACTTATATCTAGCACGTGCCCTGTCACATCTGCCTCTGTCCCGATGTGCATTGCATCTTCTTCAAGCATGGCGCAGTGTCCAATCGATCTCACTTTCAACTCTTCTTTCCCTACGTAGATTTGCCCAATTAGGTCTTCGTCACATGTTATCATTGTCTTGGTGTAGATGTTGATCCCATCTATATTTAGCATCACTTCGTGTGGACCATAAGCTTCAGTATACCTGTTATCAACACGTACCGACTTGCTGCCCCCTCTCGTGAGTAGTGCTCTCAACGCTCTAGAAGTCGTTTGTGGGCTTATACAGCTCAAGTAATCTGCGTACACGTCAATGTGCATTATTGTCTGGTCGCTCGGTTCGCTCAAGTTTCTGGTTACCTCGTGGCCGCCCACTGTGATTATCGACATTATTCTAGCCCCAATTTTCGATATGCCGAATGACTTTCCCGTCACCATTTTTACAGTGTTACAATTCCCCGTCTTTGTTGAGCCCGGTACAGCCTCCGGTGTCTGGTTCGATCCGGTTAATGCTTCGTTAAAATTCTGTCTTTCGATCTCCAGCTTTAGTCGTTGCTCTATTTCTTTCGCAGCCAGATCCTGTTTCACTTTGGCAATTGCTTCCGTCGCCGCTTTCTCATAATTTATCTCTAGAGAGTTCCCGGCCGCGGATTCTATCGCACCATTAACATGTGTTACAGCTTTCACTGTCTTCGTCGGCAATTCCGTGCTTGGTGCTCCTAAGTTCCTCGATTCAAACTCGTTTTGTCTATTCCGCTGATTCTGCACTGCCGCTAATGCCAACTTGTGTTTGGGGTGACTCTGGTCCTTGACCGCTTCTCAGAACAAGGGACAATCCATTCTGAAGTGCCCCTCCTGGTTACAGAAGAAGCATCTTGCGCCTATCTTGATGATTAAGCCACTATAGTACTCGTGTTCCTCCATCTGGCTCATGTCCTCCTCATCCGGTGCATATCCTAGACTCTTCATGCCTTGTTTGTATGTTGTGCAGTCAGCCACGTGGTGATCCGCCGACCCGCAGTTCGCGCATGATCTGCGCTTGTCCATGTCATCTCTCGGCTTGTACCATGACGACCTCTGGGGTTGACTTCCCCCTTGCGTGTTCCTGTTTTCTGAATATGTGTATTTCTTGGGTTTCATCAGCATGTATTCCCTCGATTTCTGTCTCATTTCTTCTGGGGTCGGTGCGTTGTCTTTCGACAATGTGTAGTATGTTGCTAACATTGTTCTTAAGTCATCACTTTTTACCCCATCAATGAACTTCGAGGCAATGCTAAAGTTTCTTCTGTTTGTCGACTCCTCCGGGTCACTCCTTCTTCTCAAGCTCTCGAGGTCATCTAGGAACCGATCAATTGACTCGTCGTCCCTCTGCCTTCTCTTTTCAAATCGCATCATCGCTTGGTGACCCTTCATGCCTGATCCGAATCGATTCAGCAATATTTCGAAGATTTTGTTCGCGGTGTCGCGTTCTTCTTCTTTCTTTGCAACCACGCATTTCAATGCCGTGCCTTCCAGGTTGCTGAGTATGGCTGTGCATGCTTGCCTTTCATCATTTAAGTTATCCTGCTCTAGATGTAATCTCATCACTTCCACCCACGTGCCAATGCATCCATCTGAATCGTCTTTGAATTCTTTTGGCTTCTTGAAAGTTTTTCTTGATTTTCCGTCTCTCCTATCGCTCGAGTTAGTGTTCCTCGTGGCGAAGGCCTCTAGAGTTCTGTTCATCATCTCCCAAGTGCTTGCCCAACGTCATGGCATCCGGACCTGCGTTGCTGCTAGCTGTCGAGTCCCCCGGACCACTCATTGTGTTTGATGTCCCATTTTTCATGATTGTTTTAGCAACCGTTGGTGCTATGCTTACCGCTTCCCTGTTTAAAGGCAACGGTGTCGATTGCCGTTTGTTCCTTTGTGGTTCCACAAAGTCAACTCTGGTGCCTTGCGTGCGATCCACTGCCGGTCTTTCTTGTGAGGTAGAATTTCTCAAGATTGCATCCAACTTCGCCTGTATTGCACTCGAACTTTCGGCCTGATTCCTGTTCATTATGTCCATTCTCTTTTCCAGGCTACCTAATTGGCTGTTGACGTCATCATATCGGTTTTTCAACTGTTGCATATCTTTTTTGATGTTCTTATCTCGTTCTTCATTGGTGGCATCTACCTTGTCCGACATCTGCTGGAGTCTCTCGTCTGTCGCCTTAGCCAGGTTAAAATGACTATCCAGATATTCGTGTTTGTTGTATTTTAACTCCTTCTTTATCAGGTTTCTATCTTCCTCACTGTACTTTAGTTTTTTGTCGATCTGATTTAGCTTTGTCATCAGGTCGCCAAGCTCAAGAGCAGCTGTTTCATGAACAGCCGTTGTCTTGTTTTCGGCTGCCTCTTCTGTTCTGGCCTGTTCTTCCTTTGGGTCGGCTTCTGTCGCCTTCGTGCTCACTGTCCCAAATGTTCGTGCTGTTCCAGTTTGTGATTCTTCGGCCGTGTTGTCTTTCGATTTCATTCCGACCATCATTGCCAACTTTTCTGTAAAAGATGTCTTCTTTACTTGAGAGTCATCTTTCACCGTTTCTCGGGTATTGCCTGTTGTGTCTTCCAACGCGTCTATCGGCGAAAACTCCACGGTTTTTGGATTTTGATCTTCCATATGGGGCATCGGTGTGGATTCCGTTGTCTTTTTCTCCACTTCATCTACGCTCTGGTCTGGTGTCTCTAGGTCAATTTCGATTGTGGGCTCCACCTGTTTTTCCCTCGCATCTTCTCGCGTCTTGCTCTCGGTGCCACTCCTCGTGTTGACCATGCTAACTGAAAAGTTATCTTTTGTTTTGCCTGGGCCCCTTGATGTCGTTCCGCGCAGCGACGAGTTATATTTCGTGTTTGATCCACTTGACCTTTTTTCTAGCACCGGTACCCTACTCCGTCTCATTATTTCTATTTACAATTGATTGTATTTACAATATTATTATATACACAATTCTATTCTACGAATAAAATCTTTTGTGAAAAAGAATTTTAAAAAGAAATATACAACGTGATAAAAACCTTTCTTGAAACTTTCTTTATTTGTGGTCCCAACCGTACCGGGTTCCGACTAGTGTTGTTCTGTTTTAAATCTGTCTCAAACACTTATTGTAATTTTACTTCAATTTTTATACCGTCCTAAGACTTCCAGTTACCGTCCCTACTCTTCTTTGTACCGTCCCAGGCTTCTTTCTACTGTCCCAAGACTGTTCGGTACTGTCCCAGTACTTCGTCAGTGTCCCAAGACCCTTGTCCTGAGAGTACTATCCCAAGGCTACTGTCCCAAGGCTAGTGTCCCAAGACTAGTGTCCCAAGACTAGTGTCCCAAGACTACTGTCCCAAGGCTAGTGTCCCAAGACTACTGTCCCAAGGCCAGTGTATAAGGCTAGTGTCCCAAGACTACTGTCCCAAGGCTAGTGTCCCAAGACTACTGTCCCAAGACTACTATCCCAAGGCTAGTGTCCCAAGACTACTGTCCCAAGACCACTGTCCCAAGACCCTTGTCCCAAGACCCTGTCCCAAGACCCTTGTCCTAAGACCACTGTCCCAAGACCACTGTCCCAAGACCCTTGTCCCAAGACCCTGTCCCAAGACCCTTTTCCCAAGACCCTGTCCCAAGACCACTGTCCCAAGACCCTGTCCCAAGACCCTTGTCCCAAGACCACTGTCCCAAGACCACTGTCCCAAGACCACTGTCCCAAGACCACTGTCCCAAGACCACTGTCCCAAGACTGTATCAAGACTGTTCTGGTCCAACACTGTCCCAGGACTGCACCGTCCCAAGACTGTCCCCAGACTGCTCTGTCCCAAGACTTCTTTGGCACTGTCCCAAGACTGTTGACAAGTGTCTGAGCGGTGGGACCTGTTTCTTCTTCGTTATGGGGACTTCTTGATTCACTGCACCTTGTGCCACCACTCAAGCTCTAGTAAAATTTTCCCAAAAACCCTCTCTTAAAAGCCAAATGCTGACCCCTCTTTTTCTTATTTCTTTTTCAATGTTCCAAGCAACTTGAAACCAAAACCTGTGCGCAGGTATTATCTTGTGATCACCTGTTCGTATAAAAGCCAAACACAAATCCTTACCAAAATGCAACAAAAATCTAAGCAAGAAAAAGTAATAAAAACAGAAAGATGAATCCACCTAAAATTCAAAGGTGACAAATGTCTACCTTCTATCGAAAAAATGTCTGGTACCTAATTGCCACGCGTTTCCTCCCCTCAACTAATAATCTTATTGGGTATCACCAGAATTGTCTACGTCCGTTCCCCCCTACCAATCCGACCAGGGTACCTCCCTTAACTCAAGTTCAAATTTCGATATCCACTTATTATTACCAACGCGTGTTAATGACTAATGTAACTAAATCAACGATGTCGACTAATTAGTTACTCTAATTTCCCCCCTTTTTACAATTTACAGCCGCCAACCTCTAACCTAACCAGCCCCCCTTCTAACCTCCCCCCTTTCTAGCCCCCCTTCTTAAGCCTAAAAATTACCTTAAGCGCCGGGTGCTAAACCTCTCAAGAGAAAACCGTAGACCTGTCTCCAGGCCTGCTCAAGTAAAAACGTTTCTCAAAACCGGGGGATATCGCTTATCCAATTTTACACTTATTTCCTATAATGTAATGTGAATTTTAACGATACCCGTTCTGCCCAACTTTAGAACTCGAGAACTGCCAAATCCTTCTTGGCTACTTTCCCACTCGACTGGTCACCTGTTCCAGTCGAGTCTCCTATCGGTTCAGCTCAAGTGCTCCTGAACCACCTTCCCACTCGGCTGGTCACCTCTTCCAGTCAAGTCTCCTTGTTGTCCAGCTAAGTTCCAAGCTATCTGAAAACCCTTGACAACGCCCCACACTCGGGCTCTTTATTAAGGTTACTGGGTTAAATTACTAGGTTGATCGAAACGATCGAACTTGTAAAACAGTATGGGTATACTATTTAATTAATATAAAGGTTTGATCCAACTAATCTGGTGTCAAAGTCACTGTCTTTTTTCCTTTCATGGTTTTTGTTCCTTTTTCTATTTTTTTTTGGTTTTTGTATTGCTTTTTGTCTTTTTGCTCGTGTTTTTGTCCCCCTAGTTGCCCCCCTTTACTCGGTTAGCTAAGCCTCGTTCGGAGAGCGTACCAGGACTTTTTTTTGAGTTTTCTTAAAAAGCTATCACGGTACAACCGGAAGGTTTGCACGTTCCTGTCGAACCGTACCACCGGTACTCTAGAATGGGCATTCAGCCCGAAGCTGTCTCAAGTGGGTTCGACTCCGTAGTCTTGATGTCGTAAACACCCAGGAGCGCCATAAAAACACTATGTAACATTCGTCTACTGCAGTCACACATGAGGCTTAAGAAAAATAGGCCCTATAACCATTGGCTCAAGAGTCAGGGACACTATCTCTTGTGTTTTTCTACCTCAAATCAGTCGGAGCCAATTCGGTTCGTTTGTGACATGAGACTACGACCCGTTACAGCTTAAAGGCTACTACTAAAATATCCCCCCACTCTAGAATTAAGAACGTCCCCATACTTAGGTCTCTAGATACCCAAAATACATGAACGCCGTTAAAAACCGGGTCGGAACAATCCATTAAGTTACTTTTTATTAGACAGTGGAACTTTGATCCATTTCAGATGGATCAACCTAAAACTCGCCTTACCTCAACATAACAATTAGAAAACACACTCTAGAAATTTAAATTGGTACTCACATTGTAGCACGCTCACGAATTGGGAGTAATTAAGTAAGTCTGTAAGCAACTCAAGAATTAAATAGTGTAACTAAACGAGTTTAATGTTTGCTAGTTTCAACAACAGGAATAAGTTTGTACTCTAGAATGCAGTTTTATGTGGACCATTGGGACACTCAAGCTGTCCACCTTTCCACCGAAGGTTCACTCTGGTCCAGTTCGAATAGTTGACCAGTTGGATAATTGTCCCGTTCTCAGGAACACTCTGTCTTCTATTTCAAATAGGACAGCTCTACTCTAGATTATTATTGTCTCGGAAATTGCGAATGGCAATTTCCTAGTGATTTATCTTGCAACTTTTCCGCGATTGTCACTCGATTGTTCTCAATTCTCTTTTTCGACTTTCAGTTATCGCGAGAAAATCGTGCATGACAGGCTCCATTCGAATTTTTGAAAAATTAAATTTCACTCCAAAATCAAGTGTTTTTTGCTTCTCTCAAGGTCAAACTTCCAAATATGACCGACTGGTCTTCCAAATATGACCGAGACTCAGCTATGTGGTTGTGTTCGCTTGCAAACGAAAGCTGATCAAAAGTCGTTTGACTGATGGCCTGAAAATAGTAACTTTTTACTTAGCCCTAAACAGACCAGAAAACCAACTGGCAAGGTCGAGAAGGTGAAAAACGAGTAGGATTAAGGTAACTGAGGCCTGCCAGTCGTTAATAGGTACTTTTTCTACGCTCCGTCGCTGTGTAGTATTTGGGCGAATGTTACATGAACCTTCGTAGTTTACCTTGATGCATTTGGATATATATGGGGTCTCGGGAAGAGACAGAAACTATTTTTAATAACTTTTAGCTTCCTGGCATGTCCTGAGTTGAATTTAATCACACCGAATTCAATATCAGAGTATAAGAAGCTAACATTTGAGGAAAAGGGTTGATCCATCTCCGATGGAAATGTTAATTTTTATCCACTGAAGAAAAACAATATTCATTTGATAACTAAAAAGTAGCCCTGTTTTCAGGAGTGACCTCTTGGTCTGGAATACAGACCCAGCCATGAGTTCACTAATTTTGCATGTAACTAAGTTAGTTTGGGTTATCTGGCCGAGTAATGACCTTGTCGGCTCCATGTTAATGGACCACACATAGAACTGGCTTTAGTAGAGACGGTTAAAAGCATGTGAAGCCGTGTTTAGACGCTAGCCAGTCGTTTCAGAACTTAGCTTTATTTTCTGTCGGTATGTACTTCCGCGCGAATGCTACATGGCTTAGGTGGAGACAGTGGAAAGCACGTAGGATTTAACCTTGACGCTAACCATTTTTTATCGGGTTAAGTTTTACTCTCCGTCGGTATGAACTTTCCCGGCGAAAATTAACTTGGCTGATGTAAGTTTTGCGCTGTCGGTTTTTCGCGCTTGAGTGCTTCCCCCAATCATAACTTCGAGTCATTAGTAAATCTTGGACTTTTTTTTTTGAGGTATTTTCTAAGTTTTTTTGTTTTCAAAAGTTCCTGTTGTATTGACTAAATTGGGGGAGTTGAAAGTTTAATAATGAATTGTCGATTGAAATCAATAATTTGATTTTTTGAGTTTTGGTGTGACTACGAGTCCCAAGAAACTGGCAGGATTGCTAATGTAGATACAATTTCTGAAAGGTTTTCTATTTATTACTTGCGCGATGTTAATAAAAGCTCGATGTTAAATGCTCAAAAACCTTTGATAAAGTTGGTAACAAAGGAATGGGTCGATAGTTTCCATACAAATCTTTCAAACCGCCTGTATGACGCGGAAAAACTTCTGCAATTTGGAAGAAGCTGAGATAGCATCACCAATAAAGCAGGTGTTAATGAAATTTGTGAGCCATGGTACGATGGTTGGCTTACATAATTTAACTAATGCAGTTTTGATGCAACCAGTGTTCAAAAAAGTTGTTGATTTTTCAAGTTTATTCTTTAATTTCACCTGGTATGTGTGATCAGCTTTTTTACCCCAATTGAGTAGTGTACGGTCATTTTACTTCAATTTGGACTCTAAAAGAAATGCTCATCTTAACAATCATCAGCTCTGTCAAAAACGTTCAGATTTTGATAACATACTGTCCCTTTGTGATTCTCAACCAATTTCGGAAATGAAAAATCAACTTCATGCGTAAAATCATTTGCTGGATCCCCTTGATGGACATAACTACTTATTGCAAAACTTATTCCAATTATGATCGATGCAAGAATTTGTTTGTGGAGTTACTTGAGTACATGACAAAGGTTACAATAAATGATAACAAAAAGAGCAGGTTATAAAAAAGTTTCTAACATTTCACATTGTCGAGAAGAACCGGTTTATTATTTTTGATTTTTGGTCTAATTCCGAGCTACTAGGATGAACGTGTAGGCTTACAAAAGCTTTTTTTTGCTTAATTTAAGCCGTGGAAACATAGTTTCACTCAAGTAAAGGTAGTTTTTGGAGTTTTTAGGGCAGTTTTGGGCACAAAAAATATGAAAATTCAAAAAATACTGCAAAATAATTTGGAAAAGTTTTTATCATTTTTTTTCAGTTTTGTTTTCCAATTGACCAATTTTACTATGACTCTCAAATATACCTAAGTTCTATTTTTACATTCAGATCTTTTATCACAACACCAAAGCTGAAAAAACTTTTCGTATTTCTTAAGACTGGTCCTATCTTTCTGTGTTACTTGCACAGTAACATGCTATCCTTTTTTCAGGTTTGATACTGTTCTATTCGACATAATCTAGGATATACGGTCTGACCCAGGACTGAGTGGTTTAAATCGTTTCGGATTTGAAGTGTAGCTTTTTATTTGCTTTTTCACCAAGCTTAAACATCGAAATCGTCAAATTTTTTTTCAACTTTGTGCTTTTCATGGAGAAAGCAGCAATTCAGCATCTTCAGGACCAGAAATTTTATGAGTGAACTTTTTCCTGTTTTAGCATCTGATGAGAACTTTTGGTCGTTAGTGGTCGTTTTTTTTTAATGCTGAGAAGTTTCATCTTTTCAAGAAAATCTGAATCTTTTTGTTTATCTTTCAAAAATGCATGCTGGTTTCCTATTGATTGCCTTCAGGTAGTTTTTAAAAAAATCTTCCTTGCCTAGATTCGGTGTTTGAAGTCGAAGAAAAGAAACTTAACAATAATAGCTGGATGGTTTTGAACATCTCAGGTAGGGGCCGGTGGGTGACATTCTACCCTTGAGTTTCGTGCCTCAATGATATCAATTGCTTCACGAAAGAAAGAGATTACATCCTCAACATAATCTGTGCCATGTCGCTAGGGGAAATTGTTTATAATTATACAGTCCTTGGATGAATATAGCTCGATGTCGTTAACTTTTTTATTCAGAAAGATTATCTCATTTTTCAGGTCAAAATGTTGTCGTTTTGAGTTTGAATATGTTCTAGTAGATTCTGAATTATCAATTTCAATGAAAAGTAAGTATCATTTGAAAGCTGGTCGATGTTTTCTCCGATATTATTCAGTATCGTGACAGTTCTTGGTAGAATGTATCAATATGCAGTCCAAATTTGAAACTATTTAATAAGTTTGTCACAACAATTAGGCTAACAACGTTCTTTGAATTAAGTCAGATGTATTTCCCTTGTACTTTACCATTAAAAATTGTCGCTATGATTTTTGCTGCGCGGAGTCAGTGGCTTTCTGTTTGGGTGTTCTTGCTGGCCATTCTTCTCGATGGACCATTTTTTAACTTCTTTTTATTTCTCATTGGCGCACATGATTGGAAAAACATACATTACCCTGTATCTATCTCTTTACGATACCATGGGATTGAGACGTTTTCTTGCTGGCGCCTGATTTTCATGTCAAGGAACACTCCCTTTCACTTTTCAGTTTGAAGCAAAACTACAATTTTCTGTGCAAACTTTTGGCCCTGGCAATAACTAGTTAACTTAAACCAGTTAAACTAACATAGGATTAGGTCAAAAATTCTCATTCCAACTGTTATGGCATTCGCAGTGACACGAACCCGGCTGCAGAGCTCTAGCTTGATGCACTCTCCACAAATTACAGAGCTGATGATACCAAAATCCGCAACGGCTACATTGAATAACCGAATAACATCTTTTGATGACCGTATTTGCTGATTTGCTACATTATGTTTTGTTGGGCTATCCGCCATTACAGTTTTGCCATCTCAGTTTTGAGCTTCTCCTTTTCTGCTCTGGCCTCCTGTATACTGCTCAAAATGTTTCATCCAGATGTTTTGCAGTGAAAATAACAAGTTTCGATCCCGTTGCTAATCAGTCTGTTCGGATCTTCCTGTTTTCACCTTTTTGCAACACTAAATTTCACTGCTAGTTCGACCAACTCAACAAAAATAGCTTTGTCCAATTCTGGAGGACTCCTCAGATAGAGAATTTCGGCGAAATGATCACATCTTTATCCTAGTCGATCTGTTTATCCTTCACGATCTCGTGATTTTTCTTAGTTCACTTAAATTATGTTGACGCGTGCTGTTAGCATGAGTTGTCAAATTGGAATATAGATTTTTTTGGGCTTCTAACTTCTGAAACAGAATCCCATGGTATCGTGGTTCCTCGTGAATTCAAACTTCCTTTTGTCTCCGGCACACTTGGCCCGGTGGTAACGTACGCCTGGGACAGCTAAGGCCCCGGGTGTAATCTGACCAGAACCTATTTTTTTTTTCAAACGGGAATTTTTCCGTTTGAAAAAAATTTTCGGCCTAATATTTGTTTGAGACTTATAAGGTTAAGGACCTATTTTTGGGTCGCAGAAAATGCTTAACATCTTAGAATGGAACTTATAGTTCAGTTTTTCATGACAACAATTTTGGTTCTAAGGGAATTTACGGGAAGTTTTGCGGCTCAGAGGAGTTTTGTCAGCTCAATTGCCGCGCAATAAATGTTATGATTTTTCATGCAAGCCGTTGAATGTGTGTCTGGTCGTGCTTTCCGCACATAAATCGTCATTCTAGACAAGATTTTCAAGTTTTTTATTCTTTCGATCTCATCATTTTTTAACGTAGTTCAGACTCTTATATAGGTCGTGATGCTTTTTTTCATTTTTTTTCAGGAAAAGTCTTGAAATGTGTTCAGGCTTAAATTTTAGTTCTGTTCATTTTATTTGTTATAAGGAAAGCAAGCTCCTCTATCGAATAGCAAAAGTGTAAAAGTCACGATAAAGGTGATCGACTTCTAGCTTCGAAAGTGACATTTAATTTTCAAATTTCCATGCGAAATAAAAAAAAATTACCTATTGATCCAGTTTTCTCAAATTGAATTAATTTAATAAAAAAAGCGGCAATCTTACATTGTTCTAGAATTTCAAAGAGCTTTAAGGCCATTCTTTTTTTTTGAATTTCGAATGTAGAAGTTTTTCCAAAAAAGTCAGTGTTTTTTGTTTACTTGCGTTCATTGCCTATTTGTCTACTTTCTGACTAATTTTGGACTGAAAGGTTTTCCTTTCCATTCCTTTCTGCTTGCTTGCAATGTTTTTTCTTATATGATATCGCAAGTGGTGCGAAGCTCCGCTTCGTCCCTGTGTTTTTTATTGTGTGTTTTATATTGTATGCTATGTCAGGATGCTCTTTATTATATTTCGCATATTTTTAGTCAAACAATTGCTTTTGCTCAATTTTTACCTTCAAACCTGCCGCACTGCTTCTGCACTCCTTATCGGAAAAAATGTTCTTCTCGCTTAGTAATCGGTTATCCTTGCTGATCCGACTACATCACTGAAAGTGACTGGAAGCAACTTTGGCATAAGGCCCGTTTTTTCCAGCCATTTTGGCTTGCTCAAAGAAAGCTCATAGGGATTCAAGTTTAGTATCATATTAATGTGTTATTAGTCATGATAGTATTCATGTGCTATTAGTCATAAATTTACCGGCATTTCAACTGTACCTTCTGCTTTTCTTCGTTTTTCACCTTACTCAATCACCTTTTCTCAGGAATTTAGACAATTTTAGACAATTTATTAACATTATTAATAGTTTTTTTTTCTGTTTTCCCAAAAATTGAAGTTCTTAGATTTTTTCCCAAAGATTTTTTTCTATAATCAATCTGATGGGGATATTTTTTGCTACTTGCATCCTTGTTTGTTATATACCAGTATCAAAGACAACTAATTTTCTCATAGAATTGGATGGTCGGCATAGTACGGGTTTTGAGACGCTCCCATGCATAAGCGCCTACTCCCAAATTTTTTTTTACATGAAACGGTAAGACCCTCGGAAAAATCAAATTAGTGACTTTTTGATCGTTTTTGAGCCGCTACGTCCAAATTTTTCACACGAAAACTTATAACACTCACTAATGGGATTGGGTTTTTATTTTACTTTTTTTTGAGACGCTTTGGAAAGTTTTAATTTTTTTTTCATATTTCGTTTTGCTCAAAAATCTCTATTTTTTAAAAAAGTTCTTGTCACCTATTTCAGTTGAAACAACTAAGGTGTTGGGCAAATTCTATTTTTTGAAATCACGAATTTCGTCCTGCATGCTGCAACAGAATAACAAATTCAAGAAAATCCAACACGTACCTCCACCTTTAGCTGGGCTCTAGGTGTACTTCATCGAGACATACGAAACTTTTGGTTCACTTAGTTTTTTTCAACATTTTTCATTTTTTTATGATTGTATTGTATCGCAAGTGGTGCGAAGCTCCGCTTCGGCTCTGTCTCATTTTTCAGGTGTTTTCATCCTAATGTCGATGGGCTTTAGATCTTGCGATTTTATTTGAAATTGCGATAGGCTCGTAGCACATTAATAGCACATTAGTGGTTTAAGTGCTTCAAAAACGTGCCATTTGTTGTGGATTTTTGACAATTTTTCCTGCATTAAGTTTGTTAGTCCAATCAGTCTCAAATTTCAGCATCAAAAAATTGCGTCGTTATCCTAAAATAATTGTATTGGCAGATTTTTTAAATTTGTTTGTACTTGGGTTCTGGTGATTGTGGGTGATCAATCATTAATTACCCTTGCGATAAGCAAGGTTATGCAATCATGTACTAAAATTTTTTCCCGTAATTGACTTGGTTCACAGGATATCAAATTTTAAAGATCTCGTTTCACTCAAGGTGCACTTTTAACAGCTCTAGTTCTTGGTGTAGAGTTACTGTGGTTAGAGTTACCTGCTCTGCAGCTCAAAAGATTTTCAGATAAAAATTGATTTGTTTGTTAATTGAATTCGTCCCAGTATTTACTCGCTTTTTTACCGAGTGATTTTTGGTAGCCTTCTATTCAATTCAATTGTTTTTTTTTGGAAGAAAGTTTTTATAATTAATGAATTTTGTCACTTAATGTCATAATTTTTGTTGTGCAATTTCATTTAAAATCATTCAAGGTGATGACACAGCGAAGTGTTTTCAATTTCTCAATTTTTTCTTTAAGTTTTTTGAAGTTTTGTTTGGGAATTTTTACTGGACTCTTTTGTTTAGTAAGTTAATAAATTCAATCAACCATCTGGTGTAGAGGTAACACACCTGCTTGCTTGAGGCTGTAATGGTTTAAAATTCGAATTCGTCTGGGACCTGTTTTTTGAAAAACGAAAATTTTCGTCTGTGTTAGATTATTGTCTATCTGCTTATTTTTGTCGCCTTAGTTCTCAAAGAAATGTTTTTTGAAAGTTAGGCTTCTTTCTAGCATTTCGGAAGGTCTTTATAAATGTTCTTTTGGTGCAGGTAATCAGTTCCACTCTTCCAGATATTTTTGGCTTTCGCAAGTTATCGACAAAAACGGTTTTTTGAGCGTTAGATTTTTTTTCATTTGATTTTCTTTGTCATTCGTTTTTGTATAGCAACTGGTGCGAAGCTCAGTTTTGCCTCTGTGTAAAAGGTTTAGTTTACGGAGCAACGAGCATTTACTTTAAACAATTACTGGTCCAACAATTAAATGGTCACTCAAAATTATAACGGACGGGAAAAGTCCAATATACGGTGATATTTTTCACTCGTTCTCTTGGGAGTGCTTTCGAAACAATGAGTTGCAAAATGTTTCACGTCTATTAATAAATCTGTCGTTTTTTCCTAATACTGAAAAGGAGGGTATTTAGTATTCTGATAAGTAAGTGTTGACAGTGAACACTTGAACGTAATGAAGACACTTGAATAGGTTGAAGTGGTTTTTTTCGGAAAAAATTTAAGTATATGTTTACGCTCAAATTCGATTTTTTGCTGTTCGACTTGATTTTTTGAAGTCACGTTTATTTCCTTTGTTTAAAAGAATCGAGCTCTACTTTCTAAAAGCAAAACTGTAAAGGTCGCCAAAAACTTAATCGAATTTTTCTGTACGCTTGCGATAATTAGCAAGCGTTATCAAATTGGAATATAGACTTTTTTTCGGGTTTACTACAAGTTTAACAAAATCAGTTGAATCACTTGCTGAGAAGGAGGAGACTTCTTTTCTATGAAGCTGACTTCTTTTCACTTATGTTCTCTTCTGTTAACATTTCATGTTGCTTCCCCTTGGTCTGGAGGTAAATCAGTTGCCTTTGTACCCTATGGTCGGGTTTGAGTCGTGGCCGGACTTCGTTTTTTTTCAGTATCAAGAAAACTGGAAAAAAAATCCGAGAGAAATGAATTGCTGGTTTTCCGTTTGTTCGCTCAAGTTTTGTCGGCTAAATTGACACAAGGGATTTTGTTTGTGCTGTTGACACTTTTTATTGTAGTTGCAAGGGTAAGTGTTGTTTATTTTAATTGCAGGGTGGGGACTTCATAAAATCTTTTTTTTTTCGGTTCAATTGGTGTCTGCTCAAAGATTGCCTGCTTAGTTGCCACATCACAGTTTTTTTTGCTGCTTCATTGTAGTTGCAAGTGCTAATCATTCTAGTTTCAAGGGGGACTTGAAAGATTGTTTTAGAAAAATCAAAATATCGTTTTTTTTTCGGTTCAGGTGGTTTCAGCTCAAAGATTGATGACTTAGTTGCCACATCACTGATTTTTCTTGTGCTGTGAACAACTTTCATCAAAGTTGCAAGTGCAAGTGTTGTCCATTGTTGTTCAAGATGGGACTTTAAACTTTTTTTTGTAGAATCATATTTTTTCCGCTCAACTTGTGTCTGCTCAAAAACTGTCGGCTTTGTTTCTTTTCGTAAATTTTGTTCCATTGTTGCTGTTCTGAAATTCAAGTCTCTGGCATGAATTTCTATCGAGAAATATGAAAGTTTATATGACCTAGTTTCTTTCCATAATTTTTTTATGTTTTTTTCGGCTTTTTATGTTTTTTCTATGTTTGTGTTGTTTAGAAAGTGTTTTTTAAAAAATTTTCCAGTGAATCAAAACTTTTACAATTTTCCTGGAGTTGGGCTAATTTTTATCAGGAAAGTGTCAATAACAAATTGTTCTTGAATTTCGAAGAGCGTTAAAAATTTTTTTTCTTTAAAGGTGAAAGTTTATGAACAAATAAGTTTTGTCTGTCGGTTTTTTCAGTCTCCTTGCTTCTATCGACCCTTTCCAGTTGTCTTTTGTCTATATTTATAAGTTTGAGGTGCTATCGCTGCGTGTCAAATTTGTTGGTGAGCTCAGCTTTGCCTCTGCATGGTCTTTGTCCTGTAGCCAGCATTTTGAATATCTGCAAACCGTCAAAACATTACGATGCCAAACTCTGCCCTAGATAGGCACTCAATTTGGTGTGTGTAGTTCACTGGAATCCAATAAAGGTCTTTAATTATGTTCCAAATTGTAAGTGGATTCCCAATACAAAGGTTCCGTGGATTCTGCGCCCAAATACGAGTAATGTAACATATGTCGGCACGTTAGTTTTGTCGCGGATTCTGCAACGAGAGAATTTAGCTAGTTGTTCCAAATTCCGAAAATATAAGCGGGTTCTGCAAAGTGTAAGTGGTTTCCAAATGTAAGCAGATTCTGCGAACATGAGTGGGTCGTAGTTTTATTTATTATACTGAGCTGCACCAGTTCTTGCGTGAACAATTAAAAGCAATATGTAGAATTACTAACAAGCAAATGCGGATTTTTAAATCAAGAATTTAACTTTTGTTACTGGAAACCATTAGAAAATCTTTTATATTTTTAAAATTAAAATTGTGGATGTTTTTCTTTGTATTCACAATAAGTTTTTCAGCAATAAGCTGTTTTGGGGATCATATTTTGGAAACACAATTTTAAAACAATAATCGAACTGATGATTTAGGGTTAGCGGGTTTTGTTTGTGACTTGTATGTAAGTGGTTATACTTGTGACTAAAACGATTTATCAGCAAGTAACATTATCAATTCAAACTGTTTTGGACTTAATCCCTAACTTCTTATCTTTTAATTCGGATTTAAGTTTGGAAAAAGCTTAAAGTAAAATAACACTCCTACGTATAATTAATTTAATCTCGCACTTATTTGAAAAAATACGACGAAGATTAATTGATTCAAAGTTATTTATTCATCAATATAATCCATGAGATAGCCTTCTTCATTTTTCAGTATTTGAGATCGGAAAGGTGTTGATTCATTCAGTATTCATGCTTTCAGGATTTGAGTTTCAGCTAGTGACTCTAAATAAATGAGATTAAACTGTTCAAAAATATTGCCTGTGATCCACAAAAAATATATATTTTCAAAAATGTTATTTTAACTCGTAACTATAAATGTTACTGGAATCTACAAACAAAATGCGGATTCCGCTTACTGTTTGCTGCGTCCGGTTACAATTTGGGGATTTCGCTTGCAATGTGGGGATTCAGCTTTAAGTTGTGGCTTCCCCGACAGCGTAATTTTACTATTGATATACTAGCTTATTCCACAAACAGTTCCGGATTCTGCAAATTTTGTTGCGGATTCCGTAAAATTGACTGTTTTGGAGCGAATTTGAGCGATACGATGTTATAACTATTTGTTCGTGGAATCCAAAACAGCGAAGAAGATTTAAAAAGTAGCAATATGGCGTGACAATGGCAATACGTTTTGGATGATTAAGATTCCAATTTCAGATCGTAGTTTAGTTGTTTCTTTTTAAATGATTTCTTTTTGATTTTTAAGTTTTGAGTCTTTCAGTTTACTAATTTGGCGGCATATTCATGTCAAAAATGTGGCAAAATTAGGTTCGGCAAAGAATAAAGTTCAAATGTCGTAGACATGGCGGATTCGGCTACAAATTTGTTATCGGCCATTTGCGGAATCCGCTTACAATTTACAAAAAAAGTTTAGCCTCGTAATGATGAGATCCTGCTTCTTGATTACAGCCATGCTGCTTCTTGAAATATTTTATCGCGTTTACCCGAAATGACCAATAATATTTAATTTCGTTGGGACTTGATTATCATAGGCGGCTTTCTGCAAGCTCTGGAGTTTTTGAGTATTTCTTTGGTAAATTGTAAAAAAAATTATTCAATGGTTTTTAGTTTCTGTGGTTCTTTACTCTTATTATCCTTCTATTATAAGTAAACATTTATATGCGTGCTATCAGATTTACGATGAATTTTTTTGGCGATCCATTGTCTCAATTTACCAATTTAACTCGTAGTTCATTTTTTTTGTTATCAGTAAAACGTTTTGTCTAAATTAAACACAATAACACATGTTTTGGTATAAAAAATGATTTCAAAAAGTATATATTCTTTCCGTTTCAATGATTGATACAGTTGTCAACCTGTTTTTTAAGTGTAAATGGAAAAAGTGGTTTCCACTTGAAGATAGTATAATGGTTTTTTGTGTTTTTTTTTCTACAGGAAACTTGTTTCCCGAAAAAGTTTGTTGCCGCTTATACTTTGTTGTCGCTGAAATTTGATTTTTTCTCCCTCAAATTTGATTTTTCGCGTTTTTAATTTATTCCGTTATAAGTTTAGTGCATTTCCGTAGAATTGTTTATGATCGGATTTTTTTTTGTTAAAGTTATCCAATCCCATTTAGTAAAAACTTTTTTAACAGGTAACTTCTTAGGGCTAAAAAATAAGTCCATTTTTGAAACTAGAAGTCATTCAATTTTTGACACTTTTGCTGTTAGATAGTACAAAAATGGACTGAAATTTCTGAATAAAAATTAACCGATGTATACAGTTTTCGCTAAATGTACTAATCTTAAGAAAAAAAGTCTATCATGAGCAATGCTTGAAATTCAAAGAGTTTACTTATTCTTTTGCTTTTTTTCAAGTATCTGTCGATTTTTAGTTAAATTTTCAATCAAAATCAAGTTTCTTATAGTTTGTAAGAGATGGTTTATCTTTTGTCTTATGACATCAGATTGTTCAGATAGTTTTTTCGTTTCATTGCCGTCAGTTGGCGAGTTTTACAATTCAGATCATATATGTTGTACTCTTGGAGATTCTTTTGGAGATTCACAAAACCTCATGTTATGATTTTGTTTATGGTTCCAGATTTCATTCTTAATTTTTGTTGGATAATTCATCTGAAGTTTTTCCAGGTTACGTGTATTTGTTGGCTTTCAAAGAGTAGCAGTGGATTTGGAAAGAATTTGCAGAACACCACTTGCTGTAAAATGTTTTCAAAGGACCCCGCAAATGTACAATTGGAATGTTCTCAAAATTCGATCCGTCTCGATATTGTTAAACGGTATATACGCATTTCATTTTGGCGTTCACGGATTTGAATTTGGTTAATTTTACCGATGCATTTAGCTATTTTCCGAGGGGAGCGAGGTCTATTATTAGACAACCACTATTTCCTAGTCGAAAAATAAACTAAGAAAGCGAACTAAAAAATTCATATCTAAATAGCCGAATTCTAGTGATTGTAGTATTAAACAGAGCTAGTGATCAGCGACATCTCGGCCTGTAATGGCTTGGACGGAACACTGACCGCCGCACAGTGCGAAGTTTTTTGTCTGCTTTATTACGCTTGTCTAATGTTACTGTTAAAGTGTTACTCAATAGCATTTCATTTTTCTTGTCTCAATTCTGATTGTATGATACAATTTTTCAATTTTTATCGTCTTACCGGCCTGTCTTCTTAAATGGTTGTCTGCTAACTGCTATTTAACCTTTTGGTTAACCGACGTGTCTTATTCGCCAAACGGAAATGTCACGCGCCTTTTGCTTGTGACATTGTTTGCAGAGAAATGAGTAAAGGGAAAACTTGCTGAACTTATTTGAAATAGTACGCTCCTTTTTCATGTTGTAAAATTTGAGCCTTCATGTTTTCGGCGTTGGTCAAATAAAAAACTGGGCTGGTGGTATCTGTTCTGTTACCCCCTCTCTGCGCCATTGTCGACTAAACAAATTGGGTGTCAGGGTGTGGAGGGGATGTTGGGGATTAGGCAAAAGGCTTTCTTTTCCCCCCATGCATTAATAAAGCTTAGATTGCTTATGCCATTTGCAAAAAAAATATTTCATTTCTTGTATGAGTTTCAATATAAAATTATGTATATCTCGCTGAAGTTATAAAAAGTAGAAAATATGTTCTTGTACGTTGCCTGTGTACGCCCTTCCTAGTATGCTATAAATGTTCCATTTGTGTATAGATGAATGCGAACTTTTATGATGTTTGCTGTTGTACGCCCTTCCAAGTAAACTATTTTCAGTTGCGTTTGTATATTGAATTGCACGATTGCGAGCTTTCATGATACCGGCTTTTTTTAGATGCTGGGTAAATTAGACGACATGACTTTATGACGACAAATGAGAGTTAAAACATAAATTGAACTGTTCGAATTCGAGAGATTTCTAGTTTTCAGAAATACAATTGGAGAGTTTGTGTGTATCAGCGCTTTCAAGTCCCGCCAAAAGTGGTTGTCGTCTTAACAGCTGTCGCCTTATTTGCCGGACACCGCTGTTGTACGCCTTTCCAAGTAGCTATTTCAGTAGCATTTGTATATTGAATTGGATGAATGCGACTTTTTATGATGCTCCTATTTGTATGGCTTTCCAAGTAGGCTATCCTAGTTGCGTTTGTATATTAAATTAGATGAATGCGACCTTTTCTGATGCTCGCATTTGCATGCTTTTCCAAGTATGCTATCGCAGTTGCATTCATGTAAGTGTTTTGCGGTGAATCCGACCCGCTGACGCGTGAAAGCCCTTCCCTTTTGCCGTTGTCTTATTTTGTAACAGTAAAATTTTCATGGTTGTGTATGAAGACCAAATTCGCTGTATAGTAAGCGGTCCAATTTCATTACTGTTGCCCCTCATGAACAAAAAATTTAATGTGAATAGATTACAATTAGGAGGGGATGAGGTGCCCTTCTTAAAGCCGCCCTTGGAGTTCTCGTTTGTCCTATCAGTGTAGAAATATGTATGCAGAGCATTTTTATTGCGCTGGTGCTTTCTCGTTGAAGCAAAAAGTGACGATACTATCTCTGCTAACAGAAAAAAAAAGAAAATTATAGGCATAATGAATAATATCGAGCGTAAATCCGGACTGGATGTTAGAACTGCAATTTCTCTTAATGTTACTGTGATTTCTTCCGAAGCTGTTTAGTGTAGCTTATTTTTTTGCTGGCCTTTGTTGTTCTTTGATCAAAAATTCTTGTAGTCATCGCGATTTTAAGAGCCCTAACCTGTCGTAGTCCCCAGGATCATCGCATTGCTAGATGAGTTCAACAGTTCTGCTGCCGAAATGTCAGCAATATACTGTTGCTCATGCTCACTTAAAATTTTCTGTTGCTCATCCACTTTTTAATTTTCTTGATTATAAAAGTATGGTTTTTCCGGCACGCGCCCTTCGCCCTCAAAGTAAAGTATGACAGGAGCTTTTACAGAAGTATTACGGTTGCTTAGCCATAATGTGTTGTCGTAGACTTAGGGGTATTGTATCCTGTCGATTTTTATCTGGTGGAGTTTTTCCTGGGGTATTATTTGAAGATTTAGATGGGAAATTCAAGGGTGGGAAATTTAGATGGGAAATTCAAGATTTAGATCCAAATTTTGTTAACAATCCCCCCTCTTTTCATGCACATTTCATCCCCCCTCTTAAAAGATCTTGCTGAGATGCACAATTAATTTTTATATGCCTAGCCGTTGAATTAGTCGTTTATAAGGGTGGCCTTTGCTTACTAGTCAACCCATGAGGGATGGACATGTATGCAAAATCCAATATAACAATCCGACTACCCTTTTTGTCGGTGCAGTCAATTCCTGATGGAGCAGTTCGAGAGGAGCGCACCTGCTTTTCTGTATGCTTTTAGATAGTAGTACTTCAAAGCTTATAGCTTCATTGCTTCTTTTTACAAAAACAAAATATGTAGGCTTCGATGCTGGTCTCAGTAATTTTTTTCCTTTTTCAAGAGCTGGTTTGACTTGCTGGAAAATTCCTCTTTTATTTAGTTCTAATTTCTCCTATTTTATTTTCACCCATTTTGCTTTCGATTTCGTCAGAATCTACCTCACACCTTTATTGCGTCTACAGATGGCAGAACGTGTTATATGTGTGATTATATATGTGGGGTCTTTGCATAAATTCCTATGCTTTGCCTTATGGGCGTTTTAATATTCCGGTTTTTGGGTAAATTATGACCTGAGGTAGTTTTTGTGCTTGAGTCGAAAGAACTTTGTTGCGCTTATTTCGATGGCTAGCTGATTGTGAGGTTTTTCCAATATCGTGTTACAGCATGCCGTTTTTTCTTCGGCAGGGTTAATATGTAGAGCAGAGGAACAAAAAGATAGTGTCGCCCAACCACAAATAAAGCACAGTAAGCAGTATAGATCAATACCTGGTAGGGTACTGTGATTTTCATTGCACCTGATATATTCCAAAATGCTTCTATCGCTTCCTCTTTTTGATGTTGGTTAATTTTTGCATCTTGTTTTTGGGTTTCGGTTGAAAATATGTGACACGCAATAACGTATGTGATACTAAATTTATCCAACTTCCTGCAAATTTAATTGATGAATTATTGAAAAGTGTACGAAATGGGCAAAAACTGAGAACTATGACTATACTAGACTTGCGCGTTCGAGTCAGATGTTTTACTTGAATGCATCCTGTAACTTGTGTTGGTTTTGTTACAGGTACGTATGAAACCAATAAGGATGTTAATGAGCACACACATGTGACAGAAGTACGGACTAACAAAACAGTACTCTTGCTTGATATTTTGAAAGCAGTGTGAAACCTCAGTAGCTTTTGGCTTGTGAGCCTCAATTTCATTTGACCGGAAAAACTATATATCGTAACGCGCAGTAGATTAGTGGAATAAATTGCGAATATTCGATAGTGCTATTCAATGAAAATCGTTATTATTCGGAAAATAGTGCTAGCATCCGAATAACTGTGTTGCTAGGTGGCGAAGCATCCAAGTTTTGCAATAAATGGACTTGACATTGTTTTGATAGCAAAAAGAATGCCTGTTTTCCAATTTTAACGGTTATTCTATCATTATACTTCAATTTTTGAGTTATACCGGATGCTTATTGCGTAAAACCATTATTTAACTGAAAAGGTTTAGAACGGGAAATGTACATTCTAATCTACAACGGGAAATTTTCTAATTTAAACGATTTATGAGCTGCCATCGTAGTATAACCGTTTCAAGATAAATTAAAGAGCTTCTTTGCTAAGAGTTATCATCAGCTTGGTGCAATTTACGTTTTCAGCTAAATTTCGACAGAGTTTTTGTTGTCTATTCATGCAGCACAGCACGTGACGTTTAGAGCATACGCTTTCATATTAAAAATGATGCCGAAAAGAATTGCCATGCTGTTGATGAAATGAGACAACGTTCAAATCAAGATGGTTTGTGAGCTGCCATCGTAGTATTAGTTTGAAGAAAACTAAAGGCGTTACATTGTTTAGATTTGTCATTCGCTTGGTGCAATTTGAATTTTCTTTTGGGTCAAATTTCGGCGTTATTGTTGTTGTCTATTCATACATGCCATGAATTTATGATCATACGCTTTCATTTTAAAATGGTGCCAATAGAATATTGTCATGCTGTTGATTAAACGAGAAAACATTGCTGAATAAAGGTACACTGTATAAGGTACCAGTGAGAAGAGAAATCTATACACTATATGAATCAACTAAAATGGAACACCTTTGTTTGAGTGTAACATTTCTCAGCTTAAGGAGATCCAACTACCGCTGATCGAATTTTCCAGGATACTTACTCATTTCATGCCGGTTCGATGTTTGAAAATGAATTGATAAAAAAGAATTGTTGATTTTGTTTGGTGCTTTACATTGACATTGCAGCGGTTAAGTATTGTCAATCAGTTATTGACAACTACTAAATGCAGATTCAAGATCAACTGATCTTTCCTATTGGTCCACCGCAACTTATTCTGGACAGAACCACATTTCATGAAACCATTTTCAAATGGGAGTTTTTGCTATCAGACCTAGCTGTGTGATCTCAAGGCGAGCTGGTGATTGAAGTTGCTCATGTTCATGTAATCATGTATCTTTTTTAATAGTCTGAAAGTAGCGCCGGTGTACTAACAGGAAAGATCCGATATCGTCACGTTCGGTTTATCAAAAAAATTAGAAATATGTTTCATACTCCACAAGAAGTGGACTAATGAAAAGGATGATACGCGAAGTCAGACAGAGCTAAATTTCCATCTGGTGATTCAATCAAAATAAAATAATGTCCACTTCTTGTTTTAGCTCTTGCCCCCAACTCCCCCCCCCCCCCCCCCACTTGCAAAATCCTACTGTGATTTTTTTTTTCACATTATCCGAATGTTAACAAAATTGGCATGCGAACTACTTTGGCCATGATCAACATGTTTTGTCTTCATGACTAACATTGTAAAACCCCTCGTTACACCAAAAAGTTGATGCTTACTTGAGGTAGGGGGGGGGGGGGGGGGGGGGAGGAAAAGAGCCCTTGTTTCTTTTAAATTAAATACTGAATTAGTCTTTTCGGTGATTTTTTGTTTTCGAGGGAATCTGGAAACTGAGAAAGGGTTAGATGATGCATGGAATGCAATACCCAATTGAAAAGGAATAGGTCCAAATTGAGACGTCAGTGACACTTCTTCTCAATCGGAAGGTTGAGTGAGGTAACTTGTCGTCCTTGTTCTCTTGATTGTGCAATAACTAGGTACACATCTTATCAAACATAAGTATTTCCATTTAAGAGAAACGCTTCAGGAAACCACCGAATCAAAATAGATAAGACATGTTTGTGATAAGGTCACAGCGGTTGTTTGGTAGGTTCCAGTAGCAAGTAGCTTTCAAGTTTGGGTTAGAATTTGGGCAAGAAGGTTCAAAAAAGGTTGATGTCAGAAAACCAATAGTTGTTCTGACGGTCAGATGGTAGATTTTGTACATCATGATCCAGTATAATTTAAGTGACTTCCTCTTTTCCGATGTACAGATGGTTACTTTCCTTAAGGTGTTGTTGGTGGCTGGGGTATATTTCTCGTTTTCGTTAGGAGTAGGTATAAAAGGAAGATCGTTGCTGATCAGACATTTCAAGTTTTTTGAAGGATTTTTGGGTGATAGAATTCAGTCTTGCTTTCATCGTTCGAAGATTGATTACTGCATATTTTTGAATGTGATGGGCATGTTTTTGTTGTTAAGCATATAAGCTAACTTCCAAGGAGCAAGGAATCGTACAGTGATGACAGGGACAGGCAATACATTACACTACAGTAATCAGCACAAGACTTGCCTCCACAATTCTACCTTGCCCTTCAGATTTGACAAGGTAATTTATCAGCCAGTCGTTTTATAAATTATGCAATCTATTTGTCCGCAAAATAGTCCTAGAGAGTTTCACTTTTATGTGTGGCAGAGGGTATTTAGGAATATTGTAAGCGGGAATAAAAGAGTACTTCTGTACAATTTTTCTCGGGTATACACCAACAGTGTGCTACGGTACTATGCAATTCCTTCAACAATTTTCAGTTTTGTCATTCTTCAGTTGAATTTTTATAATAGCGAAAAACAACTTGGAAAAGGAGCTTATATTTTTTAAAGGTAGAAGCATTTGTGGCTTAAAAGGTTTATTATATAGGAGCGGGTTACTATATTATACTTTGCTTTCATGATTAAAACGGTATTTAGCAGAAAATGATTTCATGCGATAACAGAAATGAGCAGGTACAATAAGCGTCATGTATTGTAGTGGCATGTTTCTCTGGTACTCTTAAACTTCAGTGTGCCTTGGATGTTGGGCAATACCAGGATTGCCAATGTCAAACTTAGACCACAGTAAATCGTTGTCTGCTATTAAGGTCCCTTGATTCAAAGCGTACGTCAGACCTGCCGAATGTGCGATAGAGGCTGAGTCTCGGCGGTCTGTAGAAAGACTAGCCGAAAGTCTTCTCACAATTTCGCTTCCGACAAGAGTGTTGTTCATTCTCAACCTGAGTGAGTCGTTAGGAGGTATCACCTAAAACAATCAGCAGTTCAGAAAACAGTTCAAAACAGTTGCAAATTTTTAGAAACGAGAAAGAATTGATGTTTTGTCTATTGGAAAACTGAATATTGGTTACTACTGAATAATATTAAGTAATTTAAGCATGAGTTTTCTTTTCAAAATTTTTGGGGAGTTTTGCGATAAAATTTTTTTGCACCTTAAACTGGTAACTATGATGCTGATATTCAGATAGCCAATGAGCCATGAAAGAGGCAGAGTCTGAAGTTGAGCAATGCACATCGCCTCTGCTGGATGGCTCAGTGGCTTTTGGTGGATCAATTAAAAATTTCGAAACTGCATGCCAGGTGTGCGGGGACTTGGCAACAGGTGTGGTGTTCAAAACCAGCTTAAGTTTTTTTTCCAAACAGAAAAACGACATTTTTAACGAATAGTTTCTAGTGAAAGTGAATTAATTCTTATCAGGGTTTAGTTGACTACAGGTAAAGATACTCATCGCAGGGCATATGTTGCGATAACAGGAGTAGAAGTGATTAAACATTCTTTAACATTCTGTATGAATTCGCCAGCATGCTGAGACTAAGTGAGCCAGAGATAGGTGTAGGTTTGAAATGAATGACAATTATCAGAGTTTTAGAGATGTACCGGAATCCGGAGTTTTGGTCATTTTCACAGCTATTCCAATTCGGGAATCCGATGAAAAGACCGGATAAATCCTTCAAAATCAATTCCGGTTACATCTCCAATTAGCATCTCAACAACTTATTCTTAGTAGCATCCTAGACTTCGACAGTTAATCAGCTCTTGCTTTCTAAAATTGCCAGAATACATATTTAATTATCTCTTGTTCAGGTAATCACTACAACGCAAGGACATGTGAAGGATGCAAAGGATTCTTCAAGCGCTCAGTTCAATTGAAAATGACATACAAATGTAAACATCTTAACAACCAAGATGCGCTCGACTCTGCTGAAAAACAAGAAATCAAATGCAAAATAAACCGAATTACAAGGAATAATTGTCAAAAATGTCGCTTTGACAAATGCATTGGGAGTGGTATGTCCGAGTCCTATTTAAGGACTAAAAGTGTTACATCAAATACGCCAACCGCCATCTTAGCTCAATACTGTAACTTAAACCAATCTATATACTCTCTCGAGAATGATGATAAAATGCTGTTAGACCAACTAGCGTCAATTGGGGCACAAAAAATCCCATCGGGAACAAGTGAGCTGCCAATCGAAGATGCTTCCCAAAATTTTAACTCAGAAATGGCCGGTCTGGCATTGTCAGCTTACGAAGAACTCAATGATATCGTGCAGTGGTCACTGTTGGTACCGGGATACTCAAAAATACCTCAGCCAGATCAACTGACAATTCTCAAAACTACATTTCCAGATGTAATGGCGTTCCGACTAGCTTGGAGGTCAACGCAATATGAAGAAAAACTAAAATTTTCGCTGGAAAAAATTATTTCAAAAAATGATTGCGTCAGAATAGGCTTCGGTGAAGCTGTTATTTGCCCTTTGTTTTCTTTCGTAAAAAATGTGAAAGAGTTGAAGATAGACATGCAGGAGTTCGCGATTATCCAGGCCATATTGCTGACTTTTGCAAGATGTTCAAATGTGCAATCTAGCGCCCAACAAAATGCAAGTGAAATTCAAAATCGAATGATGCAGTGCCTCAGAAGACACGTTAAGACTGCTTATGCTTCAGATGTTGTTCGATACTGTAGAATCACTCAGCTTTTATCAGAAGTTAAAGGAGTCAGCTTGAGAATAATGGATTGCTTCCTTTCGGCTGCAGTCAATGGCTGTATACCACTAACTGACTTTGTCGTTTCTTATGTAACCTAAATTTTGAGACTGAAACTAAAAAAACAACTGAAGGTGAGTTTTTTTTTTCTTCAAAATACTGAATGTTTCGTTCTAGTTATACAGTTATCCAGCTAATCATAAGTGTTATGTCGATAGTCAGTTCACTTCGGTTTTCCATTATTGTACAAATATTTCCTTTACTATGCGAATCAATCTTAATTCATGCCGGGGCTGCATGGATACTTATGCTATGAGTAGCGTAGTTTGCTGAGATGATCAGCTAGATCACCCATAGGTTAAATAAATTTTTTGGTAATTTTTCTTCTCTACTGAGCTAACATAATGGTTACCGCGCTAACTCTCAGTTGTGTAAATGTTATTGATTTTGTAAGCGATTTACGGCAAGTTTCTCGGTTTGTTTTTCTGTGAAACTGACTGGGCGATTAAGTTCTCAATTAGACACCTTATTCTAGGGCTATATTTTCTGAACGAAATTTTTTCATCTTCAGCTCAAACGGTTGCTAGTATTGTAACGACGATTCAAGCAATGAGTACAGAAAAAAGCAATGGTCTCTGTTTTTGTGGTAAAACTTGTCTTGCACCAACTGTACTTAATTCTAATCAATGTGTTGTACAACGGCTTCCGCGCTCACTCGAATTTTTTTTAAAAAAAGCAGAAAATCAATAAATCTCGAACAGCAAAAACCTCGAAAGTCAATTTCCAGGACTCGAGTTTATTATTCGGGTATTTTGTCGTTAATTTTAGTTGCAATTTTGTTTTTTCCTGTCTTGGAAAAGAGTGAATTGAACAAATTTGATTACCAGTAATGTTTGTGCCTGAAAACCTCAAAAAAATCCCAGATTGAGTTTTTTTTGGTTGAGTTTTTTTATGACAACCACCTATCACCCCGAGAAACCAAATGCTTCTCTAGTGCATGGAAATTTGTTTTTGCTTTTGGTTAGAAAAAGTCGGGTTTTGTCCGTTTCTTTTTATCTCAATCCACTTTAAGCGAAACATCAAGGAAACTAAGTAAAGTTTGTAAATCAGCTAGTTAAAAGTTTTCAAGACGATTTTTTTGTTTGAAATTTTCTGGAAGTGACCTGGGGAGTAAATATTAATTTATTTAGGAATCACAATTATGAAGTGCAGCAGTGAATTCTACCATAGTATTTTAGTTTTCCGTCTTTTCTTCGTTGTTTTTTCGCTCAAGTTAAATTATGCAGGACGAATTGAAAAAATTTCAAAAAGTAGAATGAGAATATTTGGAAGTTTTTGAAGGAATCTTTTTCAAAGACTGGATTTTGTTCTCATAACTTTTTTCAACCGCAGAATTTATTTGAGGATTTTCAGCTGTTTTGTCACAATTTTCAATTAGAAACATAAATTCTAGGGTTAAGGAGTCTCGACGATATTTTCATCTTGAGTTGAAACATTTGCTAGTGGGGTTATATCAAAATTCAAACATGATCTGAAAAATATTGTCTCTGAATTTGTAGTGAAAGTTATCTGACACTATCGTCTTAATTCTAATCAATGTTTTGTACGACGTCTTCCTCGCTCACTCCAAAATTTAAAAAACAAAGCAGAAATTTAATTGGTCTCGAACAAAAAAAATCTCAAAAGTTGACTTCCAGGTCTCGAGTTTATTATTCGGGTATACAATCGATCAGTTTCTCTAAAATTTTGTCTTTTTTTCTGGGCTTGGAGATTAGAAGTGAATTGAACAAATTTGATAACCAGTAAATTTTATTGCAGAAAACCTGAAAAAATCTAATTATACGGCTGAGTTTCTTTTATGACAACCTTTTTTCACCCTGAGAAACAAAATAATAGGACTTGAAAAATGACACGCAAAAAAATGCCTCTCAAGTTTACGGAAACTTGTTTTCGCTTTATTTGGTTAGAAAAAGTCAGTTTTGCGCGATTTTTATCTCAATCCACTTTAAGCAAAGCATCAGGAAAACCAAGTAAAAATGGAAATCAGTTAGTTGAAAGTTTTCAAGACGATATTTTTTTGTTTGAAATTTTCTGGAAGTAACCTGGAAATTAAATATTACTTTAGCAACCACAATTATGAAGTGAAACCGTGAATTCTACCATAGTATTATAATTTTCCGTTTCGTTTTCGTTATTTTTGCTCAAGTTAAATTCTGCAGATTATGTTCGCATAGACTGGATTATGTCTCATAACTTCTTTAAACGGGCAGTTTTGTCTTAATTTTTAATAAGAAACATAAATTCTAGGGTTAACGTGTCTCAACGATATTTTTATCTTGAGACAGCTCAAAAATTTTTATCTCAAAAAAGCTCAAAAAAAATGTAATAATATGGTTCTTGTACCCCGAAAAATAAAAAACTAGTACTTGAAAAATGATAATAAAAAAAGACGCTACTGAATTATCTGGAAACTTGTTATATAAATTTTTTGGTGATTTTTCTTCTCTACTGAGGTAATATCATTGTTAGGCGCAAACTCTCAGTTGTGCAAATGTTAATAATTTTGAAAGTGATTCATGGCAAGTTTCTGGGTTTGTTTTTCTGTGAAAGTGACTGGACGATAAAGTTCTCAATTAGACACCTTATTCTAGTGCGAAGATTTCGGAACGAATTTTAAAATATCCAGCTCAAACAGTTTCTTCTAGGGTTGTAACGACGATGCAAGCAGTGAGAACAAAGGAGCAATGGTCTCTGTTTTTGTGGTGAAAGTTATCTAACACCAACCGGTCTTAATTCCAATCCATGTTTTGTACGACGGCTTCCTAGCTCCCTCCAAGTTTGAAAAAATGCAGAAAATCAATTAGTTGAACAATAAAAATCTCAAAAGTTAACTTCCAGGTCTCGGTTTTAATTTAAATTTGGGTATTTAATCGATAATTTTTGTTAAAAATTTGTCATTTTTCTGGGCTTAGAGAACAAAAGTGAATTGAACAAGTTTGATAACCAGTAGTTTTTATTTCAGAAAACCTCAAAAAAATTTAGTAAAATGGTTGAGTATTTGTGACAACCACTTTTCACCCCGAGAAACAAAAAACTAGTACTTAAAAAATGATAAGCAATAAAACGCTCCTGAATTATCTGGAAACTTAATAAATAAATTTTTTGGTAATTTTTCTTCTCTACTGAGGTAATATCGTGGTTACGGTGAAAACTCAGTTGTGCTGATATTGATAATTTTGAAAGTCATTTACGACAAGTTTCTGGGTTTGTTTTTCCGTGAAAGTGACTGGGCGATTGAATTTTCAATTAGACACCTTATTCTAGGGTCAAGATTTCTGAACGAATTTTAAAATCTTCAGCTCAAACAGTTTCTTATAAGGTTGTAACGACGATCCAAGCAGTGAGAATAAAAAAAACAATGGTCTCTGTTTTTGTGGTTAAAGTTATCTAACACCAACCGGTCTTAATTACAATCTATATTTTGTACGACGGCTTCCTAGCTCACTCCAAATTTGAAACAAAGCAGAAAATCAATTATTCGAACATCAAGAATCACAAAAGTTAACTTCCAGGTCTCGGTTTTATTTTAAATTCGGGTAGTTAATCGATAATTTTCGTTATAAGTTTGTCATTTTTCTGGGCTTGGAGAACAAAAGTGAATTGAAGCAGAAAATCAAATAGTTTAACATCAAAAATCTCAAAATTTAACTTCCAGGTCTCGGTTTTATTTAAAATTCGGGTATTTAATCGATATTTTTCGTTAAAAATTTGTCATTTTTCTGAGCTTGGAAAACAAAAGTGAATTGAACAAATTTGATAACCAGTAGTTTTTATTTCAGAAAAACTTCAAAAAATTTATTAATTTGGTTGAGTTTTTATGACAACCACTTTTCACCCCGAGAAACAAAAAAGTAATACTTGAAAAATGACACGCAAAAAAACGCTCCTGATTTTTCTGGAAACTTGTTAAATAAACTTTTTGGTGAGTTTTCTTCTCTACTGAGGTCATATCATGGTTACGACGCAAACTCTCAGTTGTGCAAATGTTAATAATTTTGAAAGTGATTCATGGCAAGTTTCTGAATTTGTTTTTCCGTGAAAGTGACTGGACGATAAAGTTCTCAATTAGACACCTTATTCTAGTGACAAGATTTCTGAACGAATTTTAAAAAATCTCCAGCTCAAACAGTTTCTTATAGGGTTGTAACGACGATGCAAGCAGTGAGAACAAAGGAGCAATGGTCTCTGTTTTTGTAGTGAAAGTTATCTAACACCAACTGGTCTTAATTCCGATCAATGTTTTGTACGACGGCTTCCTAGCTCACTCCAAAATTTAAAAAAAAAGCAGAAAATCAAATAGTTTAACATCAAAAATCTCAAAATTTAACTTCCAGGTCTCGGTTTTATTTAAAATTCGGGTATTTAATCGATATTTTTCGTTAAAAATTTGTCATTTTTCTGAGCTTGGAGAACAAAAGTGAATTGAACAAATTTGATAACCAGTAGTTTTTATTTCAGAAAACCTTCAAAAAATTTATTAATTTGGTTGAGTTTTTATGACAACCACTTTTCACCCCGAGAAACAAAAAAGTAATACTTGAAAAATGACACGCAAAAAAAAACGCTCCTGATTTTTCTGGAAACTTGTTAAATAAACTTTTTGGTGATTTTTCTTCTCTACTGAGGTCATATCAAGGCTACGACGCAAACTCTCAGTTGTGCAAATGTTAATAATTTTGAAAGTGATTCATGGCAAGTTTCTGGGTTTGTTTTTCCGTGAAAGTGACTGGACGATAAAGTTCTCAATTAGACACCTTATTCTAGTGCCAAGAATTCTGAACGAATTTTAAAATCTCCAGCTCAAACAGTTTCTTATAGGGTTGTAACGACGATGGAAGCAGTGAGAACAAAGGAGCAATGGTCTCTGTTTTTGTAGTGAAAGTTATCTAACACCAACCGGTCTCAATTCCAATCCATGTTTTGTACGACGGCTTCCTAGCTCACTCCAAGTTTGAAAAAAAGCAGAAAATCAATTAGTCGAATATCAAATATCTCAAAAGTTAACTTCCAGGTCTCGGTTTTATTTTAAATTCGGGTTTTAAATCGATAATTTTTGTTAAAATTTGTCTTTTTTCTGGGCTGGGAGAACAAAAGTGAATTGAAAAATTTTGATAACCGGTAGTTTTTGTTTCATTTGGTTTAAAAAATCAAGTTTTGTCCGATTTTTATCTCAATCCAATTTAAACGAAACATCAAAGAAACTAAGTGAAAATTGGAAATCAAGTAGTTAAAAGTTTTCAAGACGATTTTTTTGCTTGAATTTTTCTGGAAATGACCTTGGGATTAAGTATTAATTTAGGAATCACAATTATGAAGTGCAACAGTGAATTCTACCATAGTATTATAGTTTTCCTTCATATCTTCGTTGTTTTTTTGCTCAAGTTAAATTATGCAGCACAAGTTGAAAAATTTTCATAAAGTAGAATGAGAATATTTGGAAGTTTTTGAAGGAATCTTTTTCAAAGACTAGATTTTGTTCTCATAACTTTTTTCAACCGCAGAATTTATTTGAGGATTTTCAGCTGTTTTGTCACAATTTTCAATTAGAAACATAAATTCTAGGGTTAAGGAGTCTCGACGATATTTTCATCTTGAGTTGAAACATTTGCTAGTGGGGTTATATCAAAATTCAAACATGATCTGAAAAATATTGTCTCTGAATTTGTAGTGAAAGTTATCTGACACTATCGTCTTAATTCTAATCAATGTTTTGTACGACGTCTTCCTCGCTCACTCCAAAATTTAAAAAACAAAGCAGAAATTTAATTGGTCTCGAACAACAAAAATCTCAAGTTCTCGAGTTTATTATTCGGGTATACAATCGATAAGTTTCGTTAAAAACTTGTCTTTTCTTCTGGGCTCGGAGATTAGAAGTGAATTGAACGAAATTGATAATCAGTAGTTTTTATTTCAGAAAACCTTCAAAAAATTTATTAATTTGGTTGAGTTTTTATGACAACCACTTTTCACCCCGAGAAACAAAAAAATAGTACTTCAAAAATGATACGCAAAAAAACGCTCTGAATTTTCTTGAAACTTTTCGAAGAAAACTTTTTTTGTGGTTTAATCATGGTAACAGCGCAAACTCGCAGTTCAGGTAATATCATGGTAACGGCGCAAACTCGCAGTTGTGCAAATGTTATTAATTTTGACAGTGATTCAAGGCAAGTTTCTCGGTTTTTTTTTGTGAATGTGACTGGGCGATTTAGTTCTCAATTAGACACCTTATTCTAGGGTTAGGATTTCTGAACGGTTTTTTGAAACCTCGAGCTCAAACAGTTTCTTATATGGATGTAACGACGATTCAAGCAATGAGAACAAAAAAGCAATGGTCTTTGTTTTCGTGGTGAAAGTTATCTGACACCAACTGGTCTTAATGCCAATCAATGTTTTGTACGACGGCTTCCTAGCTCACTCCAAAGTTCAAAAAAAAAGCAGAAAATCAAATAGTTTAACATCAAAAATCTCAAAATTTAACTTCCATGTCTCGGTTTTATTTAATATTCGGGTATTTAATCGATATTTTTTGTTGAAAATTTGTCATTTTTTGAGCTTGGAGAACAAAAGTGAATTGAACAAATTTGATAACCAGTAGTTTTTATTTCAGAAAACCTTCAAAAAATTTATTAATTTGGTTGAGTTTTTATGACAACCACTTTTCACCCCGAGAAACAAAAAAGTAATACTTGAAAAATGACACGCAAAAAAAACGATCCTGATTTTTCTGGAAACTTGTTAAATAAACTTTTTGGTGATTTTTCTTCTCTACTGAGGTCATATCATGGTTACGACGCAAACTCTCAGTTGTGCAAATGTTAATAATTTTGAAAGTGATTCATGGCAAGTTTCTGGGTTTGTTTTTCCGTGAAAGTGACTGGACGATAAAGTTCTCAATTAGACACCTTATTCTAGTGCCAAGATTTCTGAACGATTTTTAAAATCTCCAGCTCAAACAGTTTCTTATAGGGTTGTAACGACGATGCAAGCAGTGAGAACAAAGGAGCAATGGTCTCTGTTTTTGTAGTGAAAGTTATCTAACACCAACTGGTCTTAATTCCAATCAATGTTTTGTACGACGGCTTCCTAGCTCACTCCAAAATTTAAAAAAAAAGCAGAAAATCAAATAGTTTAACATCAAAAATCTCAAAATTTAACTTCCAGGTCTCGGTTTTATTTAAAATTCGGGTATTTAATCGATATTTTTCGTTAAAAATTTGTCATTTTTCTGAGCTTGGAGAACAAAAGTGAATTGAACAAATTTGATAACCAGTAGTTTTTATTTCAGAAAACCTTCAAAAAATTTATTAATTTGGTTGAGTTTTTATGACAACCACTTTTCACCCCGAGAAACAAAAAAGTAATACTTGGAAAATGACACGCAAAAAAAACGCTCCTGATTTTTCTGGAAACTTGTTAAGTAAACTTTTTGGTGATTTTTCTTCTCTACTGAGGTCATATCATGGTTACGACGCAAACTCTCAGTTGTGCAAATGTTAATAATTTTGAAAGTGATTCATGGCAAGTTTCTGGGTTTGTTTTTCCGTGAAAGTGACTGGACGATAAAGTTCTCAATTAGACACCTTATTCTAGTGCCAAGATTTCTGAACGAATTTTAAAATCTCCAGCTCAAACAGTTTCTTATAGGGTTGTAACGACGATGCAAGCAGTGAGAACAAAAGAGCAATGGTCTCTGTTTTTGTAGTGAAAGTGATCTAACACCAACTGGTCTTAATTCCAATCAATGTTTTGTACGACGGCTTCCTAGCTCACTCCAAAATTTAAAAAAAAAGCAGAAAATCAAATAGTTTAACATCAAAAATCTCAAAATTTAACTTCCAGGTCTCGGTTTTATTTAAAATTCGGGTATTTATTCGATATTTTTCGTTAAAAATTTGTCATTTTTCTGAGCTTGGAGAACAAAAGTGAATTGAACAAATTTGATAACCAGTAGTTTTTATTTCAGAAAACCTTCAAAAAATTTATTAATTTGGTTGAGTTTTTATGACAACCACTTTTCACCCCGAGAAACAAAAAAGTAATACTTGGAAAATGACACGCAAAAAAAACGCTCCTGATTTTTCTGGAAACTTGTTAAGTAAACTTTTTGGTGATTTTTCTTCTCTACTGAGGTCATATCATGGTTACGACGCAAACTCTCAGTTGTGCAAATGTTAATAATTTTGAAAGTGATTCATGGCAAGTTTCTGGGTTTGTTTTTCCGTGAAAGTGACTGGACGATAAAGTTCTCAATTAGACACCTTATTCTAGTGCCGAGATTTCTGAACGAATTTTAAAATCTCCAGCTCAAACAGTTTCTTATATGGATGTAACGACGATTCAAGCAATGAGAACAAAAAAGCAATGGTCTTTGTTTTCGTGGTGAAAGTTATCTGACACCAACTGGTCTTAATGCCAATCAATGTTTTGTACGACGGCTTCCTAGCTCACTCCAAAGTTCAAAAAAAAAGCAGAAAATCAAATAGTTTAACATCAAAAATCTCAAAATTTAACTTCCATGTCTCGGTTTTATTTAATATTCGGGTATTTAATCGATGTTTTTTGTTGAAAATTTGTCATTTTTTGAGCTTGGAGAACAAAAGTGAATTGAACAAATTTGATAACCAGTAGTTTTTATTTCAGAAAACCTTCAAAAAATTTATTAATTTGGTTGAGTTTTTATGATAACCACTTTTCACCCCGAGAAACAAAAAAGTAATACTTAAAAAATGACACGCAAAAAAAACGCTCCTGATTTTTCTGGAAACTTGTTAAATAAACTTTTTGGTGATTTTTCTTCTCTACTGAGGTCATATCATGGTTACGACGCAAACTCTCAGTTGTGCAAATGTTAATAATTTTGAAAGTGATTCATGGCAAGTTTCTGGGTTTGTTTTTCCGTGAAAGTGACTGGACGATAAAGTTCTCAATTAGACACCTTATTCTAGTGCCAAGATTTCTGAACGATTTTTAAAATCTCCAGCTCAAACAGTTTCTTATAGGGTTGTAACGACGATGCAAGCAGTGAGAACAAAGGAGCAATAGTCTCTGTTTTTGTAGTAAAAGTTATCTAACACCAACTGGTCTTAATTCCAATCAATGTTTTGTACGACGGCTTCCTAGCTCACTCCAAAATTTAAAAAAAAAGCAGAAAATCAAATAGTTTAACATCAAAAATCTCAAAATTTAACTTCCAGGTCTCGGTTTTATTTAAAATTCGGGTATTTAATCGATATTTTTCGTTAAAAATTTGTCATTTTTCTGAGCTTGGAGAACAAAAGTGAATTGAACAAATTTGATAACCAGTAGTTTTTATTTCAGAAAACCTTCAAAAAATTTATTAATTTGGTTGAGTTTTTATGACAACCACTTTTCACCCCGAGAAACAAAAAAGTAATACTTGGAAAATGACACGCAAAAAAAACGCTCCTGATTTTTCTGGAAACTTGTTAAGTAAACTTTTTGGTGATTTTTCTTCTCTACTGAGGTCATATCATGGTTACGACGCAAACTCTCAGTTGTGCAAATGTTAATAATTTTGAAAGTGATTCATGGCAAGTTTCTGGGTTTGTTTTTCCGTGAAAGTGACTGGACGATAAAGTTCTCAATTAGACACCTTATTCTAGGGTCAAGATTTCTGAACGAATTTTAAAATCTTCAGCTCAAACAGTTTCTTATAAGGTTGTAACGACGATCCAAGCAGTGAGAATAAAAAAAACAATGGTCTCTGTTTTTGTGGTTAAAGTTATCTAACACCAACCGGTCTTAATTACAATCTATATTTTGTACGACGGCTTCCTAGCTCACTCCAAATTTGAAACAAAGCAGAAAATCAATTATTCGAACTTCAAGAATCACAAAAGTTAACTTCCAGGTCTCGGTTTTATTTTAAATTCGGGTAGTTAATCGATAATTTTCGTTATAAGTTTGTCATTTTTCTGGGCTTGGAGAACAAAAGTGAATTGAAGCAGAAAATCAAATAGTTTAACATCAAAAATCTCAAAATTTAACTTCCAGGTCTCGGTTTTATTTAAAATTCGGGTATTTAATCGATATTTTTCGTTAAAAATTTGTCATTTTTCTGAGCTTGGAGAACAAAAGTGAATTGAACAAATTTGATAACCAGTAGTTTTTATTTCAGAAAACCTTCAAAAAATTTATTAATTTGGTTGAGTTTTTATGACAACCACTTTTCACCCCGAGAAACAAAAAAGTAATACTTGGAAAATGACACGCAAAAAAAACGCTCCTGATTTTTCTGGAAACTTGTTAAGTAAACTTTTTGGTGATTTTTCTTCTCTACTGAGGTCATATCATGGTTACGACGCAAACTCTCAGTTGTGCAAATGTTAATAATTTTGAAAGTGATTCATGGCAAGTTTCTGGGTTTGTTTTTCCGTGAAAGTGACTGGACGATAAAGTTCTCAATTAGACACCTTATTCTAGGGTCAAGATTTCTGAACGAATTTTAAAATCTTCAGCTCAAACAGTTTCTTATAAGGTTGTAACGACGATCCAAGCAGTGAGAATAAAAAAAACAATGGTCTCTGTTTTTGTGGTTAAAGTTATCTAACACCAACCGGTCTTAATTACAATCTATATTTTGTACGACGGCTTCCTAGCTCACTCCAAATTTGAAACAAAGCAGAAAATCAATTATTCGAACATCAAGAATCACAAAAGTTAACTTCCAGGTCTCGGTTTTATTTTAAATTCGGGTAGTTAATCGATAATTTTCGTTATAAGTTTGTCATTTTTCTGGGCTTGGAGAACAAAAGTGAATTGAAGCAGAAAATCAAATAGTTTAACATCAAAAATCTCAAAATTTAACTTCCAGGTCTCGGTTTTATTTAAAATTCGGGTATTTAATCGATATTTTTCGTTAAAAATTTGTCATTTTTCTGAGCTTGGAAAACAAAAGTGAATTGAACAAATTTGATAACCAGTAGTTTTTATTTCAGAAAACCTTCAAAAAATTTATTAAATTGGTTGAGTTTTTATGACAACCACTTTTCACCCCGAGAAACAAAAAAGTAATACTTGAAAAATGACACGCAAAAAAACGCTCCTGATTTTTCTGGAAACTTGTTAAATAAACTTTTTGGTGAGTTTTCTTCTCTACTGAGGTCATATCATGGTTACGACGCAAACTCTCAGTTGTGCAAATGTTAATAATTTTGAAAGTGATTCATGGCAAGTTTCTGGGTTTGTTTTTCCGTGAAAGTGACTGGACGATAAAGTTCTCAATTAGACACCTTATTCTAGTGACAAGATTTCTGAACGAATTTTAAAAAATCTCCAGCTCAAACAGTTTCTTATAGGGTTGTAACGACGATGCAAGCAGTGAGAACAAAGGAGCAATGGTCTCTGTTTTTGTAGTGAAAGTTATCTAACACCAACCGGTCTTAATTACAATCTATATTTTGTACGACGGCTTCCTAGCTCACTCCAAATTTGAAACAAAGCAGAAAATCAATTATTCGAACTTCAAGAATCACAAAAGTTAACTTCCAGGTCTCGGTTTTATTTTAAATTCGGGTAGTTAATCGATAATTTTCGTTATAAGTTTGTCATTTTTCTGGGCTTGGAGAACAAAAGTGAATTGAAGCAGAAAATCAAATAGTTTAACATCAAAAATCTCAAAATTTAACTTCCAGGTCTCGGTTTTATTTAAAATTCGGGTATTTAATCGATATTTTTCGTTAAAAATTTGTCATTTTTCTGAGCTTGGAGAACAAAAGTGAATTGAACAAATTTGATAACCAGTAGTTTTTATTTCAGAAAACCTTCAAAAAATTTATTAATTTGGTTGAGTTTTTATGACAACCACTTTTCACCCCGAGAAACAAAAAAGTAATACTTGGAAAATGACACGCAAAAAAAACGCTCCTGATTTTTCTGGAAACTTGTTAAGTAAACTTTTTGGTGATTTTTCTTCTCTACTGAGGTCATATCATGGTTACGACGCAAACTCTCAGTTGTGCAAATGTTAATAATTTTGAAAGTGATTCATGGCAAGTTTCTGGGTTTGTTTTTCCGTGAAAGTGACTGGACGATAAAGTTCTCAATTAGACACCTTATTCTAGGGTCAAGATTTCTGAACGAATTTTAAAATCTTCAGCTCAAACAGTTTCTTATAAGGTTGTAACGACGATCCAAGCAGTGAGAATAAAAAAAACAATGGTCTCTGTTTTTGTGGTTAAAGTTATCTAACACCAACCGGTCTTAATTACAATCTATATTTTGTACGACGGCTTCCTAGCTCACTCCAAATTTGAAACAAAGCAGAAAATCAATTATTCGAACTTCAAGAATCACAAAAGTTAACTTCCAGGTCTCGGTTTTATTTTAAATTCGGGTAGTTAATCGATAATTTTCGTTATAAGTTTGTCATTTTTCTGGGCTTGGAGAACAAAAGTGAATTGAAGCAGAAAATCAAATAGTTTAACATCAAAAATCTCAAAATTTAACTTCCAGGTCTCGGTTTTATTTAAAATTCGGGTATTTAATCGATATTTTTCGTTAAAAATTTGTCATTTTTCTGAGCTTGGAGAACAAAAGTGAATTGAACAAATTTGATAACCAGTAGTTTTTATTTCAGAAAACCTTCAAAAAATTTATTAATTTGGTTGAGTTTTTATGACAACCACTTTTCACCCCGAGAAACAAAAAAGTAATACTTGGAAAATGACACGCAAAAAAAACGCTCCTGATTTTTCTGGAAACTTGTTAAGTAAACTTTTTGGTGATTTTTCTTCTCTACTGAGGTCATATCATGGTTACGACGCAAACTCTCAGTTGTGCAAATGTTAATAATTTTGAAAGTGATTCATGGCAAGTTTCTGGGTTTGTTTTTCCGTGAAAGTGACTGGACGATAAAGTTCTCAATTAGACACCTTATTCTAGGGTCAAGATTTCTGAACGAATTTTAAAATCTTCAGCTCAAACAGTTTCTTATAAGGTTGTAACGACGATCCAAGCAGTGAGAATAAAAAAAACAATGGTCTCTGTTTTTGTGGTTAAAGTTATCTAACACCAACCGGTCTTAATTACAATCTATATTTTGTACGACGGCTTCCTAGCTCACTCCAAATTTGAAACAAAGCAGAAAATCAATTATTCGAACATCAAGAATCACAAAAGTTAACTTCCAGGTCTCGGTTTTATTTTAAATTCGGGTAGTTAATCGATAATTTTCGTTATAAGTTTGTCATTTTTCTGGGCTTGGAGAACAAAAGTGAATTGAAGCAGAAAATCAAATAGTTTAACATCAAAAATCTCAAAATTTAACTTCCAGGTCTCGGTTTTATTTAAAATTCGGGTATTTAATTGATATTTTTCGTTAAAAATTTGTCATTTTTCTGAGCTTGGAAAACAAAAGTGAATTGAACAAATTTGATAACCAGTAGTTTTTATTTCAGAAAACCTTCAAAAAATTTATTAAATTGGTTGAGTTTTTATGACAACCACTTTTCACCCCGAGAAACAAAAAAGTAATACTTGAAAAATGACACGCAAAAAAACGCTCCTGATTTTTCTGGAAACTTGTTAAATAAACTTTTTGGTGAGTTTTCTTCTCTACTGAGGTCATATCATGGTTACGACGCAAACTCTCAGTTGTGCAAATGTTAATAATTTTGAAAGTGATTCATGGCAAGTTTCTGGGTTTGTTTTTCCGTGAAAGTGACTGGACGATAAAGTTCTCAATTAGACACCTTATTCTAGTGACAAGATTTCTGAACGAATTTTAAAAAATCTCCAGCTCAAACAGTTTCTTATAGGGTTGTAACGACGATGCAAGCAGTGAGAACAAAGGAGCAATGGTCTCTGTTTTTGTAGTGAAAGTTATCTAACACCAACTGGTCTTAATTCCGATCAATGTTTTGTACGACGGCTTCCTAGCTCACTCCAAAATTTAAAAAAAAGCAGAAAATCAAATAGTTTAACTTCAAAAATCTCAAAATTTAACTTCCAGGTCTCGGTTTTATTTAAAATTCGGGTATTTAATCGATATTTTTCGTTAAAAATTTGTCATTTTTCTGAGCTTGGAGAACAAAAGTGAATTGAACAAATTTGATAACCAGTAGTTTTTATTTCAGAAAACCTTAAAAAAATTTATTAATTTGGTTGAGTTTTTATGACAACCACTTTTCACCCCGAGAAACAAAAAAGTAATACTTGAAAAATGACACGCAAAAAAAAACGCTCCTGATTTTTCTGGAAACTTGTTAAATAAACTTTTTGGTGATTTTTCTTCTCTACTGAGGTCATATCATGGTTACGACGCAAACTCTCAGTTGTGCAAATGTTAATAATTTTGAAAGTGATTCATGGCAAGTTTCTGGGTTTGTTTTTCCGTGAAAGTGACTGGACGATAAATTTGGTTACCAGTAATTCATGTGTCAGAAAACCTAAAAAATGTTTAGGAATGTTGATTTTTGTTATGACAAGCACTCAACACCCCGATAAACAAGAAGATAGTAAGTGAGAAATAATACGCAAAAAAATGCTTCTCAAGTTTACGAAAACTTGTTTTCGGTTCATTTCGTTAGAAAAAGTCCGTTTTGTCCGAATTTTATCTCAATCCACTTTTAGCGAAACATCAAGAAAACTAAGTAAACTTTGGACATCAGGTAGTTGTAAGTTTTCCAGAAATTTTTTTTGTTTGAACTTTTCTGGAAAAGACATGGGGACTAAATATTATTTTAGGAATTACAATTATGAAGTGCAACCGTGAATTCTACCATAGTTTTATAGTTTTCCATTTTATTTCAGTTTTTTGCTCAAGTTAAATTATGCAGAGGGAACTGAAAAATTTGCATTAAGTAGTATGAGAAAGCTTGGAAGTTTTTCAGAGAATCTTTTCCAAAGACTGCTTTTTGTTCTCATAACTTCTTTCAACAGCCACAGGTTATTTGACGATTTCCATCTGTTTTGTCACAATTCGCAATTAGAAACATAAATTCTTGGGTAAATGTGTCTCGACGATTTTTTCTTCTTGAGTTGAAACGGTTGCTAGTGGGGTTATAACATAATTCAAACAAGGAGATCAGAAAAAAATTAGTTGTCTGAATTTGTAGTGAAAGTTACCTGACACCAACGTCTTAGTTCTAATCAATGTTTTGTACGACGGCTTCCTCGCTCACTCCAAACTTATCAAAAGCAGAAAACCAATTAATCGAACATCAAAAATCTCAAAAGTTAACTTCCAGGTCTCGAGTTTATTATTCGGGTATTAAACCGATACTTTTCGTTAAAAATTTGTCATTTTTCTGGGCTTGGAGAACCGAAGTGAATTGAACAAATTTAATAATCAATAATTTTTATTTCAGAAAACCTCAAAAAAGTTAATAATATGGTTAGTTTTTTTGCGGACCACTTTTCACTCCGAGAAACAAAAAAATAGTACTTGAAAAACGATACGCAAAAAAAACACGCTCCTGAAGTTTCTGGAAATTTTTTAAATAAACTTTTTGGTGATTTTTGTTCTCTATTGAGGTAAGATCTTGGTTTCGGTGCAAACTCTCAGTTGTGCAAATGTTAATAATTTTGAAAGTGATTCATGGTAAGTTTCTGGGTTTGTTTTTCCGTGAAAGTGACTGGACGATAAAGTTCTCAATTAGACACCTTATTCTAGTGCCAAGATTTCTGAACGAATTTTAAAATCTCCAGCTCAAACAGTTTCTTATAGGGTTGTAACGACGATCCAAGCAGTGAGAATAAAAAAAACAATGGTCTCTGTTTTTGTGGTTAAAGTTATCTAACACCAACCGGTCTTAATTACAATCTATATTTTGTACGACGGCTTCCTAGCTCACTCCAAATTTGAAACAAAGCAGAAAATCAATTATTCGAACTTCAAGAATCACAAAAGTTAACTTCCAGGTCTCGGTTTTATTTTAAATTCGGGTAGTTAATCGATAATTTTCGTTATAAGTTTGTCATTTTTCTGGGCTTGGAGAACAAAAGTGAATTGAAGCAGAAAATCAAATAGTTTAACATCAAAAATCTCAAAATTTAACTTCCAGGTCTCGGTTTTATTTAAAATTCGGGTATTTAATCGATATTTTTCGTTAAAAATTTGTCATTTTTCTGAGCTTGGAGAACAAAAGTGAATTGAACAAATTTGATAACCAGTAGTTTTTATTTCAGAAAACCTTCAAAAAATTTATTAATTTGGTTGAGTTTTTATGACAACCACTTTTCACCCCGAGAAACAAAAAAGTAATACTTGGAAAATGACACGCAAAAAAAACGCTCCTGATTTTTCTGGAAACTTGTTAAGTAAACTTTTTGGTGATTTTTCTTCTCTACTGAGGTCATATCATGGTTACGACGCAAACTCTCAGTTGTGCAAATGTTAATAATTTTGAAAGTGATTCATGGCAAGTTTCTGGGTTTGTTTTTCCGTGAAAGTGACTGGACGATAAAGTTCTCAATTAGACACCTTATTCTAGGGTCAAGATTTCTGAACGAATTTTAAAATCTTCAGCTCAAACAGTTTCTTATAAGGTTGTAACGACGATCCAAGCAGTGAGAATAAAAAAAACAATAGTCTCTGTTTTTGTGGTTAAAGTTATCTAACACCAACCGGTCTTAATTACAATCTATATTTTGTACGACGGCTTCCTAGCTCACTCCAAATTTGAAACAAAGCAGAAAATCAATTATTCGAACTTCAAGAATCACAAAAGTTAACTTCCAGGTCTCGGTTTTATTTTAAATTCGGGTAGTTAATCGATAATTTTCGTTATAAGTTTGTCATTTTTCTGGGCTTGGAGAACAAAAGTGAATTGAAGCAGAAAATCAAATAGTTTAACATCAAAAATCTCAAAATTTAACTTCCAGGTCTCGGTTTTATTTAAAATTCGGGTATTTAATCGATATTTTTCGTTAAAAATTTGTCATTTTTCTGAGCTTGGAGAACAAAAGTGAATTGAACAAATTTGATAACCAGTAGTTTTTATTTCAGAAAACCTTCAAAAAATTTATTAATTTGGTTGAGTTTTTATGACAACCACTTTTCACCCCGAGAAACAAAAAAGTAATACTTGGAAAATGACACGCAAAAAAAACGCTCCTGATTTTTCTGGAAACTTGTTAAGTAAACTTTTTGGTGATTTTTCTTCTCTACTGAGGTCATATCATGGTTACGACGCAAACTCTCAGTTGTGCAAATGTTAATAATTTTGAAAGTGATTCATGGCAAGTTTCTGGGTTTGTTTTTCCGTGAAAGTGACTGGACGATAAAGTTCTCAATTAGACACCTTATTCTAGTGACAAGATTTCTGAACGAATTTTAAAAAATCTCCAGCTCAAACAGTTTCTTATAGGGTTGTAACGACGATGCAAGCAGTGAGAACAAAGGAGCAATGGTCTCTGTTTTTGTAGTGAAAGTTATCTAACACCAACTGGTCTTAATTCCGATCAATGTTTTGTACGACGGCTTCCTAGCTCACTCCAAAATTTAAAAAAAAGCAGAAAATCAAATAGTTTAACTTCAAAAATCTCAAAATTTAACTTCCAGGTCTCGGTTTTATTTAAAATTCGGGTATTTAATCGATATTTTTCGTTAAAAATTTGTCATTTTTCTGAGCTTGGAGAACAAAAGTGAATTGAACAAATTTGATAACCAGTAGTTTTTATTTCAGAAAACCTTAAAAAAATTTATTAATTTGGTTGAGTTTTTATGACAACCACTTTTCACCCCGAGAAACAAAAAAGTAATACTTGAAAAATGACACGCAAAAAAAAACGCTCCTGATTTTTCTGGAAACTTGTTAAATAAACTTTTTGGTGATTTTTCTTCTCTACTGAGGTCATATCATGGTTACGACGCAAACTCTCAGTTGTGCAAATGTTAATAATTTTGAAAGTGATTCATGGCAAGTTTCTGGGTTTGTTTTTCCGTGAAAGTGACTGGACGATAAATTTGGTTACCAGTAATTCATGTGTCAGAAAACCTAAAAAATGTTTAGGAATGTTGATTTTTGTTATGACAAGCACTCAACACCCCGATAAACAAGAAGATAGTAAGTGAGAAATAATACGCAAAAAAATGCTTCTCAAGTTTACGAAAACTTGTTTTCGGTTCATTTCGTTAGAAAAAGTCCGTTTTGTCCGAATTTTATCTCAATCCACTTTTAGCGAAACATCAAGAAAACTAAGTAAACTTTGGACATCAGGTAGTTGTAAGTTTTCCAGAAATTTTTTTTGTTTGAACTTTTCTGGAAAAGACATGGGGACTAAATATTATTTTAGGAATTACAATTATGAAGTGCAACCGTGAATTCTACCATAGTTTTATAGTTTTCCATTTTATTTCAGTTTTTTGCTCAAGTTAAATTATGCAGAGGGAACTGAAAAATTTGCATTAAGTAGTATGAGAAAGCTTGGAAGTTTTTCAGAGAATCTTTTCCAAAGACTGCTTTTTGTTCTCATAACTTCTTTCAACAGCCACAGGTTATTTGACGATTTCCATCTGTTTTGTCACAATTCGCAATTAGAAACATAAATTCTTGGGTAAATGTGTCTCGACGATTTTTTCTTCTTGAGTTGAAACGGTTGCTAGTGGGGTTATAACATAATTCAAACAAGGAGATCAGAAAAAAATTAGTTGTCTGAATTTGTAGTGAAAGTTACCTGACACCAACGTCTTAGTTCTAATCAATGTTTTGTACGACGGCTTCCTCGCTCACTCCAAACTTATCAAAAGCAGAAAACCAATTAATCGAACATCAAAAATCTCAAAAGTTAACTTCCAGGTCTCGAGTTTATTATTCGGGTATTAAACCGATACTTTTCGTTAAAAATTTGTCATTTTTCTGGGCTTGGAGAACCGAAGTGAATTGAACAAATTTAATAATCAATAATTTTTATTTCAGAAAACCTCAAAAAAGTTAATAATATGGTTAGTTTTTTTGCGGACCACTTTTCACTCCGAGAAACAAAAAAATAGTACTTGAAAAACGATACGCAAAAAAAACACGCTCCTGAAGTTTCTGGAAATTTTTTAAATAAACTTTTTGGTGATTTTTGTTCTCTATTGAGGTAAGATCTTGGTTTCGGTGCAAACTCTCAGTTGTGCAAATGTTAATAATTTTGAAAGTGATTCATGGCAAGTTTCTGGGTTTGTTTTTCCGTGAAAGTGACTGGACGATAAAGTTCTCAATTAGACACCTTATTCTAGTGCCAAGATTTCTGAACGAATTTTAAAATCTCCAGCTCAAACAGTTTCTTATAGGGTTGTAACGACGATTCAAGCAAGGAGAACAAAAAAAGCAATGGTCTCTGTTTTTGTGGTGAAAGTTATCTAACACCAACTGGTCTTTATTCCTATCACTGTTTTGAACGACGGCTTCCTAGCTCACTCCAAAGTTTAAAAAAGCAGAAAATCAATTAGTCTCGAACAGCAAAAGTCTCGAAAGTTATTTTCCAGGACTCGAATTTTTTATTCGGGGTTTTTTTTGACAATTGTATTCAAAATTTTATCTTTTTTCTTGGCTTGGAAAAGAAATGAATTGAACAAATTTGGTTACCAGTAAATCATGTGTCAGAAAACCTAAAAATGTTTAGGAATGTTGATTTTTGTTATGACAAGCACTCAACACCCCGATAAACAAGAAGATAGTAAGAGAGAAATAATACGCAAAAAAATGCTTCTCAAGTTTACAAAAACTTGTTTTCGGTTCATTTCGTTAGAAAAAGTCCGTTTTGTCCGAATTTTATCTCAATCCACTTTTAGCGAAACATCAAGAAAACTAAGTAAAGTTTGGACATCAGGTAGTTGTAAGTTTTCCAGAAATTTTTTTTGTTTGAACTTTTCTGGAAAAGACATGCGGACTAAATAATATTTTAGGAATTACAATTATGAAGTGCAACCGTGAATTCTACCATAGTTTTATAGTTTTACATTTTATTTCAGTTTTTTTGCTCAAGTTAAATTATGCAGAGGGAACTGAAAAAATTGCATTAAGTAGTATGAGAAAGCTTGGAAGTTTTTCAGAGAATCTTTTCCAAAGACTGCTTTTTGTTCTCATAACTTCTTTCAACAGCCACAGGTTATTTGACGATTTCCATCTGTTTTGTCACAATTCGCAATTAGAAACATAAATTCTAGGGTAAATGTGTCTCGAGAATTTTTTCTTCTTGAGTTGAAACGGTTGCTAGTGGGGTTATAACATAATTCAAACAAGGAGATCAGAAAAAAATTAGTTGTCTGAATTTGTAGTGAAAGTTACCTGACACCAACGTCTTAGTTCTAATCAATGTTTTGTACGACGGCTTCCTCGCTCACTCCAAATTTATCAAAAGCAGAAAACCAATTAATCGAACACCAAAATCTCAAAAGTTAACTTCCAGGTCTCGAGTTTATTATTCTGGTATTAAACCGATACTTTTCGTTAAAAATTTGTCATTTTTCTGGGCTTGGAGAACCGAAGTGAATTGAACAAATTTAATAATCAATAACTTTTTTTTCAGAAAACCTCAAAAAAATTAATAATATGTTCAATTAGACACCTTATTCTAGTGACAAGATTTCTGAACGAATTTTAAAAAATCTCCAGCTCAAACAGTTTCTTATAGGGTTGTAACGACGATGCAAGCAGTGAGAACAAAGGAGCAATGGTCTCTGTTTTTGTAGTGAAAGTTATCTAACACCAACTGGTCTTAATTCCGATCAATGTTTTGTACGACGGCTTCCTAGCTCACTCCAAAATTTAAAAAAAAGCAGAAAATCAAATAGTTTAACTTCAAAAATCTCAAAATTTAACTTCCAGGTCTCGGTTTTGTTTAAAATTCGGGTATTTAATCGATATTTTTCGTTAAAAATTTGTCATTTTTCTGAGCTTGGAGAACAAAAGTGAATTGAACAAATTTGATAACCAGTAGTTTTTATTTCAGAAAACCTTCAAAAAATTTATTAATTTGGTTGAGTTTTTATGACAACCACTTTTCACCCCGAGAAACAAAAAAGTAATACTTGGAAAATGACACGCAAAAAAAACGCTCCTGATTTTTCTGGAAACTTGTTAAGTAAACTTTTTGGTGATTTTTCTTCTCTACTGAGGTCATATCATGGTTACGACGCAAACTCTCAGTTGTGCAAATGTTAATAATTTTGAAAGTGATTCATGGCAAGTTTCTGGGTTTGTTTTTCCGTGAAAGTGACTGGACGATAAAGTTCTCAATTAGACACCTTATTCTAGTGCCAAGATTTCTGAACGAATTTTAAAATCTCCAGCTCAAACAGTTTCTTATAGGGTTGTAACGACGATGCAAGCAGTGAGAACAAAGGAGCAATGGTCTCTGTTTTTGTAGTGAAAGTGATCTAACACCAACTGGTCTTAATTCCAATCAATGTTTTGTACGACGGCTTCCTAGCTCACTCCAAAATTTAAAAAAAAAGCAGAAAATCAAATAGTTTAACATCAAAAATCTCAAAATTTAACTTCCAGGTCTCGGTTTTATTTAAAATTCGGGTATTTAATCGATATTTTTCGTTAAAAATTTGTCATTTTTCTGAGCTTGGAGAACAAAAGTGAATTGAACAAATTTGATAACCAGTAGTTTTTATTTCAGAAAACCTTCAAAAAATTTATTAATTTGGTTGAGTTTTTATGACAACCACTTTTCACCCCGAGAAACAAAAAAGTAATACTTGGAAAATGACACGCAAAAAAAACGCTCCTGATTTTTCTGGAAACTTGTTAAGTAAACTTTTTGGTGATTTTTCTTCTCTACTGAGGTCATATCATGGTTACGACGCAAACTCTCAGTTGTGCAAATGTTAATAATTTTGAAAGTGATTCATGGCAAGTTTCTGGGTTTGTTTTTCCGTGAAAGTGACTGGACGATAAAGTTCTCAATTAGACACCTTATTCTAGTGCCGAGATTTCTGAACGAATTTTAAAATCTCCAGCTCAAACAGTTTCTTATATGGATGTAACGACGATTCAAGCAATGAGAACAAAAAAGCAATGGTCTTTGTTTTCGTGGTGAAAGTTATCTGACACCAACTGGTCTTAATGCCAATCAATGTTTTGTACGACGGCTTCCTAGCTCACTCCAAAGTTCAAAAAAAAAGCAGAAAATCAAATAGTTTAACATCAAAAATCTCAAAATTTAACTTCCATGTCTCGGTTTTATTTAATATTCGGGTATTTAATCGATGTTTTTTGTTGAAAATTTGTCATTTTTTGAGCTTGGAGAACAAAAGTGAATTGAACAAATTTGATAACCAGTAGTTTTTATTTCAGAAAACCTTCAAAAAATTTATTAATTTGGTTGAGTTTTTATGATAACCACTTTTCACCCCGAGAAACAAAAAAGTAATACTTAAAAAATGACACGCAAAAAAAACGCTCCTGATTTTTCTGGAAACTTGTTAAATAAACTTTTTGGTGATTTTTCTTCTCTACTGAGGTCATATCATGGTTACGACGCAAACTCTCAGTTGTGCAAATGTTAATAATTTTGAAAGTGATTCATGGCAAGTTTCTGGGTTTGTTTTTCCGTGAAAGTGACTGGACGATAAAGTTCTCAATTAGACACCTTATTCTAGTGCCAAGATTTCTGAACGATTTTTAAAATCTCCAGCTCAAACAGTTTCTTATAGGGTTGTAACGACGATGCAAGCAGTGAGAACAAAGGAGCAATAGTCTCTGTTTTTGTAGTAAAAGTTATCTAACACCAACTGGTCTTAATTCCAATCAATGTTTTGTACGACGGCTTCCTAGCTCACTCCAAAATTTAAAAAAAAAGCAGAAAATCAAATAGTTTAACATCAAAAATCTCAAAATTTAACTTCCAGGTCTCGGTTTTATTTAAAATTCGGGTATTTAATCGATATTTTTCGTTAAAAATTTGTCATTTTTCTGAGCTTGGAGAACAAAAGTGAATTGAACAAATTTGATAACCAGTAGTTTTTATTTCAGAAAACCTTCAAAAAATTTATTAATTTGGTTGAGTTTTTATGACAACCACTTTTCACCCCGAGAAACAAAAAAGTAATACTTGGAAAATGACACGCAAAAAAAACGCTCCTGATTTTTCTGGAAACTTGTTAAGTAAACTTTTTGGTGATTTTTCTTCTCTACTGAGGTCATATCATGGTTACGACGCAAACTCTCAGTTGTGCAAATGTTAATAATTTTGAAAGTGATTCATGGCAAGTTTCTGGGTTTGTTTTTCCGTGAAAGTGACTGGACGATAAAGTTCTCAATTAGACACCTTATTCTAGGGTCAAGATTTCTGAACGAATTTTAAAATCTTCAGCTCAAACAGTTTCTTATAAGGTTGTAACGACGATCCAAGCAGTGAGAATAAAAAAAACAATGGTCTCTGTTTTTGTGGTTAAAGTTATCTAACACCAACCGGTCTTAATTACAATCTATATTTTGTACGACGGCTTCCTAGCTCACTCCAAATTTGAAACAAAGCAGAAAATCAATTATTCGAACTTCAAGAATCACAAAAGTTAACTTCCAGGTCTCGGTTTTATTTTAAATTCGGGTAGTTAATCGATAATTTTCGTTATAAGTTTGTCATTTTTCTGGGCTTGGAGAACAAAAGTGAATTGAAGCAGAAAATCAAATAGTTTAACATCAAAAATCTCAAAATTTAACTTCCAGGTCTCGGTTTTATTTAAAATTCGGGTATTTAATCGATATTTTTCGTTAAAAATTTGTCATTTTTCTGAGCTTGGAGAACAAAAGTGAATTGAACAAATTTGATAACCAGTAGTTTTTATTTCAGAAAACCTTCAAAAAATTTATTAATTTGGTTGAGTTTTTATGACAACCACTTTTCACCCCGAGAAACAAAAAAGTAATACTTGGAAAATGACACGCAAAAAAAACGCTCCTGATTTTTCTGGAAACTTGTTAAGTAAACTTTTTGGTGATTTTTCTTCTCTACTGAGGTCATATCATGGTTACGACGCAAACTCTCAGTTGTGCAAATGTTAATAATTTTGAAAGTGATTCATGGCAAGTTTCTGGGTTTGTTTTTCCGTGAAAGTGACTGGACGATAAAGTTCTCAATTAGACACCTTATTCTAGGGTCAAGATTTCTGAACGAATTTTAAAATCTTCAGCTCAAACAGTTTCTTATAAGGTTGTAACGACGATCCAAGCAGTGAGAATAAAAAAAACAATGGTCTCTGTTTTTGTGGTTAAAGTTATCTAACACCAACCGGTCTTAATTACAATCTATATTTTGTACGACGGCTTCCTAGCTCACTCCAAATTTGAAACAAAGCAGAAAATCAATTATTCGAACATCAAGAATCACAAAAGTTAACTTCCAGGTCTCGGTTTTATTTTAAATTCGGGTAGTTAATCGATAATTTTCGTTATAAGTTTGTCATTTTTCTGGGCTTGGAGAACAAAAGTGAATTGAAGCAGAAAATCAAATAGTTTAACATCAAAAATCTCAAAATTTAACTTCCAGGTCTCGGTTTTATTTAAAATTCGGGTATTTAATCGATATTTTTCGTTAAAAATTTGTCATTTTTCTGAGCTTGGAAAACAAAAGTGAATTGAACAAATTTGATAACCAGTAGTTTTTATTTCAGAAAACCTTCAAAAAATTTATTAAATTGGTTGAGTTTTTATGACAACCACTTTTCACCCCGAGAAACAAAAAAGTAATACTTGAAAAATGACACGCAAAAAAACGCTCCTGATTTTTCTGGAAACTTGTTAAATAAACTTTTTGGTGAGTTTTCTTCTCTACTGAGGTCATATCATGGTTACGACGCAAACTCTCAGTTGTGCAAATGTTAATAATTTTGAAAGTGATTCATGGCAAGTTTCTGGGTTTGTTTTTCCGTGAAAGTGACTGGACGATAAAGTTCTCAATTAGACACCTTATTCTAGTGACAAGATTTCTGAACGAATTTTAAAAAATCTCCAGCTCAAACAGTTTCTTATAGGGTTGTAACGACGATGCAAGCAGTGAGAACAAAGGAGCAATGGTCTCTGTTTTTGTAGTGAAAGTTATCTAACACCAACTGGTCTTAATTCCGATCAATGTTTTGTACGACGGCTTCCTAGCTCACTCCAAAATTTAAAAAAAAGCAGAAAATCAAATAGTTTAACTTCAAAAATCTCAAAATTTAACTTCCAGGTCTCGGTTTTATTTAAAATTCGGGTATTTAATCGATATTTTTCGTTAAAAATTTGTCATTTTTCTGAGCTTGGAGAACAAAAGTGAATTGAACAAATTTGATAACCAGTAGTTTTTATTTCAGAAAACCTTAAAAAAATTTATTAATTTGGTTGAGTTTTTATGACAACCACTTTTCACCCCGAGAAACAAAAAAGTAATACTTGAAAAATGACACGCAAAAAAAAACGCTCCTGATTTTTCTGGAAACTTGTTAAATAAACTTTTTGGTGATTTTTCTTCTCTACTGAGGTCATATCATGGTTACGACGCAAACTCTCAGTTGTGCAAATGTTAATAATTTTGAAAGTGATTCATGGCAAGTTTCTGGGTTTGTTTTTCCGTGAAAGTGACTGGACGATAAAGTTCTCAATTAGACACCTTATTCTAGTGCCAAGAATTCTGAACGAATTTTAAAATCTCCAGCTCAAACAGTTTCTTATAGGGTTGTAACGACGATGGAAGCAGTGAGAACAAAGGAGCAATGGTCTCTGTTTTTGTAGTGAAAGTTATCTAACACCAACCGGTCTCAATTCCAATCCATGTTTTGTACGACGGCTTCCTAGCTCACTCCAAGTTTGAAAAAAAGCAGAAAATCAATTAGTCGAATATCAAATATCTCAAAAGTTAACTTCCAGGTCTCGGTTTTATTTTAAATTCGGGTTTTAAATCGATAATTTTTGTTAAAATTTGTCTTTTTTCTGGGCTGGGAGAACAAAAGTGAATTGAAAAATTTTGATAACCGGTAGTTTTTGTTTCATTTGGTTTAAAAAATCAAGTTTTGTCCGATTTTTATCTCAATCCAATTTAAACGAAACATCAAAGAAACTAAGTGAAAATTGGAAATCAAGTAGTTAAAAGTTTTCAAGACGATTTTTTTGCTTGAATTTTTCTGGAAATGACCTTGGGATTAAGTATTAATTTAGGAATCACAATTATGAAGTGCAACAGTGAATTCTACCATAGTATTATAGTTTTCCTTCATATTTTCGTTGTTTTTTTGCTCAAGTTAAATTATGCAGCACGAGTTGAAAAATTTTCATAAAGTAGAATGAGAATATTTGGAAGTTTTTGAAGGAATCTTTTTCAAAGACTGGATTTTGTTCTCATAACTTTTTTCAACCGCAGAATTTATTTGAGGGTTTTCAGCTGTTTTGTCACAATTTTCAATTAGAAACATAAATTCTAGGGTTAAGGAGTCTCGACGATATTTTCATCTTGAGTTGAAACATTTGCTAGTGGGGTTATATCAAAATTCAAACATGATCTGAAAAATATTGTCTCTGAATTTGTAGTGAAAGTTATCTGACACTATCGTCTTAATTCTAATCAATGTTTTGTACGACGTCTTCCTCGCTCACTCCAAAATTTAAAAAACAAAGCAGAAATTTAATTGGTCTCGAACAACAAAAATCTCAAGTTCTCGAGTTTATTATTCGGGTATACAATCGATAAGTTTCGTTAAAAACTTGTCTTTTCTTCTGGGCTCGGAGATTAGAAGTGAATTGAACGAAATTGATAATCAGTAGTTTTTATTTCAGAAAACCTTCAAAAAATTTATTAATTTGGTTGAGTTTTTATGACAACCACTTTTCACCCCGAGAAACAAAAAAATAGTACTTCAAAAATGATACGCAAAAAAACGCTCTGAATTTTCTTGAAACTTTTCGAAGAAAACTTTTTTTGTGGTTTAATCATGGTAACAGCGCAAACTCGCAGTTCAGGTAATATCATGGTAACGGCGCAAACTCGCAGTTGTGCAAATGTTATTAATTTTGACAGTGATTCAAGGCAAGTTTCTCGGTTTTTTTTGTGAATGTGACTGGGCGATTTAGTTCTCAATTAGACACCTTATTCTAGGGTTAGGATTTCTGAACGGTTTTTTGAAACCTCGAGCTCAAACAGTTTCTTATATGGATGTAACGACGATTCAAGCAATGAGAACAAAAAAGCAATGGTCTTTGTTTTCGTGGTGAAAGTTATCTGACACCAACTGGTCTTAATGCCAATCAATGTTTTGTACGACGGCTTCCTAGCTCACTCCAAAGTTCAAAAAAAAAGCAGAAAATCAAATAGTTTAACATCAAAAATCTCAAAATTTAACTTCCATGTCTCGGTTTTATTTAATATTCGGGTATTTAATCGATATTTTTTGTTGAAAATTTGTCATTTTTTGAGCTTGGAGAACAAAAGTGAATTGAACAAATTTGATAACCAGTAGTTTTTATTTCAGAAAACCTTCGAAAAATTTATTAATTTGGTTGAGTTTTTATGACAACCACTTTTCACCCCGAGAAACAAAAAAGTAATACTTGAAAAATGACACGCAAAAAAAACGCTCCTGATTTTTCTGGAAACTTGTTAAATAAACTTTTTGGTGATTTTTCTTCTCTACTGAGGTCATATCATGGTTACGACGCAAACTCTCAGTTGTGCAAATGTTAATAATTTTGAAAGTGATTCATGGCAAGTTTCTGGGTTTGTTTTTCCGTGAAAGTGACTGGACGATAAAGTTCTCAATTAGACACCTTATTCTAGTGCCAAGATTTCTGAACGAATTTTAAAATCTCCAGCTCAAACAGTTTCTTTTAGGGTTGTAACGACGATTCAAGCAAGGAGAACAAAAAAAGCAATGGTCTCTGTTTTTGTGGTGAAAATTATCTAACACCAACTGGTCTTTATTCCTATCAATGTTTTGAACGACGGCTTCCTAGCTAACTCCAAAGTTTAAAAAAGCAGAAAATCAATTAGTCTCGAACAGCAAAAGTCTCGAAAATTATTTTCCAGGACTCGAATTTTTTATTCGGGTTTTTTTTTGACAATTGTATTCAAAATTTTATCTTTTTTCTTGGCTTGGAAAAGAAATGAATTGAACAAATTTGGTTACCAGTAATTCATGTGTCAGAAAACCTAAAAAATGTTTAGGAATGTTGATTTTTGTTATGACAAGCACTCAACACCCCGATAAACAAGAAGATAGTAAGTGAGAAATAATACGCAAAAAAATGCTTCTCAAGTTTACGAAAACTTGTTTTCGGTTCATTTCGTTAGAAAAAGTCCGTTTTGTCCGAATTTTATCTCAATCCACTTTTAGCGAAACATCAAGAAAACTAAGTAAACTTTGGACATCAGGTAGTTGTAAGTTTTCCAGAAATTTTTTTTGTTTGAACTTTTCTGGAAAAGACATGGGGACTAAATATTATTTTAGGAATTACAATTATGAAGTGCAACCGTGAATTCTACCATAGTTTTATAGTTTTCCATTTTATTTCAGTTTTTTGCTCAAGTTAAATTATGCAGAGGGAACTGAAAAATTTGCATTAAGTAGTATGAGAAAGCTTGGAAGTTTTTCAGAGAATCTTTTCCAAAGACTGCTTTTTGTTCTCATAACTTCTTTCAACAGCCACAGGTTATTTGACGATTTCCATCTGTTTTGTCACAATTCGCAATTAGAAACATAAATTCTTGGGTAAATGTGTCTCGACGATTTTTTCTTCTTGAGTTGAAACGGTTGCTAGTGGGGTTATAACATAATTCAAACAAGGAGATCAGAAAAAAATTAGTTGTCTGAATTTGTAGTGAAAGTTACCTGACACCAACGTCTTAGTTCTAATCAATGTTTTGTACGACGGCTTCCTCGCTCACTCCAAACTTATCAAAAGCAGAAAACCAATTAATCGAACATCAAAAATCTCAAAAGTTAACTTCCAGGTCTCGAGTTTATTATTCGGGTATTAAACCGATACTTTTCGTTAAAAATTTGTCATTTTTCTGGGCTTGGAGAACCGAAGTGAATTGAACAAATTTAATAATCAATAATTTTTATTTCAGAAAACCTCAAAAAAGTTAATAATATGGTTAGTTTTTTTGCGGACCACTTTTCACTCCGAGAAACAAAAAAATAGTACTTGAAAAACGATACGCAAAAAAAACACGCTCCTGAAGTTTCTGGAAATTTTTTAAATAAACTTTTTGGTGATTTTTGTTCTCTATTGAGGTAAGATCTTGGTTTCGGTGCAAACTCTCAGTTGTGCAAATGTTAATAATTTTGAAAGTGATTCATGGCAAGTTTCTGGGTTTGTTTTTCCGTGAAAGTGACTGGACGATAAAGTTCTCAATTAGACACCTTATTCTAGTGCCAAGATTTCTGAACGAATTTTAAAATCTCCAGCTCAAACAGTTTCTTATAGGGTTGTAACGACGATTCAAGCAAGGAGAACAAAAAAAGCAATGGTCTCTGTTTTTGTGGTGAAAGTTATCTAACACCAACTGGTCTTTATTCCTATCAATGTTTTGAACGACGGCTTCCTAGCTCACTCCAAAGTTTAAAAAAGCAGAAAATCAATTAGTCTCGAACAGCAAAAGTCTCGAAAGTTATTTTCCAGGACTCGAATTTTTTATTCGGGGTTTTTTTTGACAATTGTATTCAAAATTTTATCTTTTTTCTTGGCTTGGAAAAGAAATGAATTGAACAAATTTGGTTACCAGTAAATCATGTGTCAGAAAACCTAAAAATGTTTAGGAATGTTGATTTTTGTTATGACAAGCACTCAACACCCCGATAAACAAGAAGATAGTAAGAGAGAAATAATACGCAAAAAAATGCTTCTCAAGTTTACAAAAACTTGTTTTCGGTTCATTTCGTTAGAAAAAGTCCGTTTTGTCCGAATTTTATCTCAATCCACTTTTAGCGAAACATCAAGAAAACTAAGTAAAGTTTGGACATCAGGTAGTTGTAAGTTTTCCAGAAATTTTTTTTGTTTGAACTTTTCTGGAAAAGACATGCGGACTAAATAATATTTTAGGAATTACAATTATGAAGTGCAACCGTGAATTCTACCATAGTTTTATAGTTTTACATTTTATTTCAGTTTTTTTGCTCAAGTTAAATTATGCAGAGGGAACTGAAAAAATTGCATTAAGTAGTATGAGAAAGCTTGGAAGTTTTTCAGAGAATCTTTTCCAAAGACTGCTTTTTGTTCTCATAACTTCTTTCAACAGCCACAGGTTATTTGACGATTTCCATCTGTTTTGTCACAATTCGCAATTAGAAACATAAATTCTAGGGTAAATGTGTCTCGAGAATTTTTTCTTCTTGAGTTGAAACGGTTGCTAGTGGGGTTATAACATAATTCAAACAAGGAGATCAGAAAAAAATTAGTTGTCTGAATTTGTAGTGAAAGTTACCTGACACCAACGTCTTAGTTCTAATCAATGTTTTGTACGACGGCTTCCTCGCTCACTCCAAATTTATCAAAAGCAGAAAACCAATTAATCGAACACCAAAATCTCAAAAGTTAACTTCCAGGTCTCGAGTTTATTATTCTGGTATTAAACCGATACTTTTCGTTAAAAATTTGTCATTTTTCTGGGCTTGGAGAACCGAAGTGAATTGAACAAATTTAATAATCAATAACTTTTTTTTCAGAAAACCTCAAAAAAATTAATAATATGTTCAATTAGACACCTTATTCTAGTGACAAGATTTCTGAACGAATTTTAAAATCTCCAGCTCAAACAGTTTCTTATAGGGTTGTAACGACGATGGAAGCAGTGAGAACAAAGGAGCAATGGTCTCTGTTTTTGTAGTGAAAGTTATCTAACACCAACCGGTCTCAATTCCAATCCATGTTTTGTACGACGGCTTCCTAGCTCACTCCAAGTTTGAAAAAAAGCAGAAAATCAATTAGTCGAATATCAAATATCTCAAAAGTTAACTTCCAGGTCTCGGTTTTATTTTAAATTCGGGTTTTAAATCGATAATTTTTGTTAAAATTTGTCTTTTTTCTGGGCTGGGAGAACAAAAGTGAATTGAAAAATTTTGATAACCGGTAGTTTTTGTTTCATTTGGTTTAAAAAATCAAGTTTTGTCCGATTTTTATCTCAATCCAATTTAAACGAAACATCAAAGAAACTAAGTGAAAATTGGAAATCAAGTAGTTAAAAGTTTTCAAGACGATTTTTTTGCTTGAATTTTTCTGGAAATGACCTTGGGATTAAGTATTAATTTAGGAATCACAATTATGAAGTGCAACAGTGAATTCTACCATAGTATTATAGTTTTCCTTCATATTTTCGTTGTTTTTTTGCTCAAGTTAAATTATGCAGCACGAGTTGAAAAATTTTCATAAAGTAGAATGAGAATATTTGGAAGTTTTTGAAGGAATCTTTTTCAAAGACTGGATTTTGTTCTCATAACTTTTTTCAACCGCAGAATTTATTTGAGGATTTTCAGCTGTTTTGTCACAATTTTCAATTAGAAACATAAATTCTAGGGTTAAGGAGTCTCGACGATATTTTCATCTTGAGTTGAAACATTTGCTAGTGGGGTTATATCAAAATTCAAACATGATCTGAAAAATATTGTCTCTGAATTTGTAGTGAAAGTTATCTGACACTATCGTCTTAATTCTAATCAATGTTTTGTACGACGTCTTCCTCGCTCACTCCAAAATTTAAAAAACAAAGCAGAAATTTAATTGGTCTCGAACAACAAAAATCTCAAGTTCTCGAGTTTATTATTCGGGTATACAATCGATAAGTTTCGTTAAAAACTTGTCTTTTCTTCTGGGCTCGGAGATTAGAAGTGAATTGAACGAAATTGATAATCAGTAGTTTTTATTTCAGAAAACCTTCAAAAAATTTATTAATTTGGTTGAGTTTTTATGACAACCACTTTTCACCCCGAGAAACAAAAAAATAGTACTTCAAAAATGATACGCAAAAAAACGCTCTGAATTTTCTTGAAACTTTTCGAAGAAAACTTTTTTTGTGGTTTAATCATGGTAACAGCGCAAACTCGCAGTTCAGGTAATATCATGGTAACGGCGCAAACTCGCAGTTGTGCAAATGTTATTAATTTTGACAGTGATTCAAGGCAAGTTTCTCGGTTTTTTTTGTGAATGTGACTGGGCGATTTAGTTCTCAATTAGACACCTTATTCTAGGGTTAGGATTTCTGAACGGTTTTTTGAAACCTCGAGCTCAAACAGTTTCTTATATGGATGTAACGACGATTCAAGCAATGAGAACAAAAAAGCAATGGTCTTTGTTTTCGTGGTGAAAGTTATCTGACACCAACTGGTCTTAATGCCAATCAATGTTTTGTACGACGGCTTCCTAGCTCACTCCAAAGTTCAAAAAAAAAGCAGAAAATCAAATAGTTTAACATCAAAAATCTCAAAATTTAACTTCCATGTCTCGGTTTTATTTAATATTCGGGTATTTAATCGATATTTTTTGTTGAAAATTTGTCATTTTTTGAGCTTGGAGAACAAAAGTGAATTGAACAAATTTGATAACCAGTAGTTTTTATTTCAGAAAACCTTCGAAAAATTTATTAATTTGGTTGAGTTTTTATGACAACCACTTTTCACCCCGAGAAACAAAAAAGTAATACTTGAAAAATGACACGCAAAAAAAACGCTCCTGATTTTTCTGGAAACTTGTTAAATAAACTTTTTGGTGATTTTTCTTCTCTACTGAGGTCATATCATGGTTACGACGCAAACTCTCAGTTGTGCAAATGTTAATAATTTTGAAAGTGATTCATGGCAAGTTTCTGGGTTTGTTTTTCCGTGAAAGTGACTGGACGATAAAGTTCTCAATTAGACACCTTATTCTAGTGCCAAGATTTCTGAACGAATTTTAAAATCTCCAGCTCAAACAGTTTCTTTTAGGGTTGTAACGACGATTCAAGCAAGGAGAACAAAAAAAGCAATGGTCTCTGTTTTTGTGGTGAAAATTATCTAACACCAACTGGTCTTTATTCCTATCAATGTTTTGAACGACGGCTTCCTAGCTAACTCCAAAGTTTAAAAAAGCAGAAAATCAATTAGTCTCGAACAGCAAAAGTCTCGAAAATTATTTTCCAGGACTCGAATTTTTTATTCGGGTTTTTTTTTGACAATTGTATTCAAAATTTTATCTTTTTTCTTGGCTTGGAAAAGAAATGAATTGAACAAATTTGGTTACCAGTAATTCATGTGTCAGAAAACCTAAAAAATGTTTAGGAATGTTGATTTTTGTTATGACAAGCACTCAACACCCCGATAAACAAGAAGATAGTAAGTGAGAAATAATACGCAAAAAAATGCTTCTCAAGTTTACGAAAACTTGTTTTCGGTTCATTTCGTTAGAAAAAGTCCGTTTTGTCCGAATTTTATCTCAATCCACTTTTAGCGAAACATCAAGAAAACTAAGTAAACTTTGGACATCAGGTAGTTGTAAGTTTTCCAGAAATTTTTTTTGTTTGAACTTTTCTGGAAAAGACATGGGGACTAAATATTATTTTAGGAATTACAATTATGAAGTGCAACCGTGAATTCTACCATAGTTTTATAGTTTTCCATTTTATTTCAGTTTTTTGCTCAAGTTAAATTATGCAGAGGGAACTGAAAAATTTGCATTAAGTAGTATGAGAAAGCTTGGAAGTTTTTCAGAGAATCTTTTCCAAAGACTGCTTTTTGTTCTCATAACTTCTTTCAACAGCCACAGGTTATTTGACGATTTCCATCTGTTTTGTCACAATTCGCAATTAGAAACATAAATTCTTGGGTAAATGTGTCTCGACGATTTTTTCTTCTTGAGTTGAAACGGTTGCTAGTGGGGTTATAACATAATTCAAACAAGGAGATCAGAAAAAAATTAGTTGTCTGAATTTGTAGTGAAAGTTACCTGACACCAACGTCTTAGTTCTAATCAATGTTTTGTACGACGGCTTCCTCGCTCACTCCAAACTTATCAAAAGCAGAAAACCAATTAATCGAACATCAAAAATCTCAAAAGTTAACTTCCAGGTCTCGAGTTTATTATTCGGGTATTAAACCGATACTTTTCGTTAAAAATTTGTCATTTTTCTGGGCTTGGAGAACCGAAGTGAATTGAACAAATTTAATAATCAATAATTTTTATTTCAGAAAACCTCAAAAAAGTTAATAATATGGTTAGTTTTTTTGCGGACCACTTTTCACTCCGAGAAACAAAAAAATAGTACTTGAAAAACGATACGCAAAAAAAACACGCTCCTGAAGTTTCTGGAAATTTTTTAAATAAACTTTTTGGTGATTTTTGTTCTCTATTGAGGTAAGATCTTGGTTTCGGTGCAAACTCTCAGTTGTGCAAATGTTAATAATTTTGAAAGTGATTCATGGCAAGTTTCTGGGTTTGTTTTTCCGTGAAAGTGACTGGACGATAAAGTTCTCAATTAGACACCTTATTCTAGTGCCAAGATTTCTGAACGAATTTTAAAATCTCCAGCTCAAACAGTTTCTTATAGGGTTGTAACGACGATTCAAGCAAGGAGAACAAAAAAAGCAATGGTCTCTGTTTTTGTGGTGAAAGTTATCTAACACCAACTGGTCTTTATTCCTATCAATGTTTTGAACGACGGCTTCCTAGCTCACTCCAAAGTTTAAAAAAGCAGAAAATCAATTAGTCTCGAACAGCAAAAGTCTCGAAAGTTATTTTCCAGGACTCGAATTTTTTATTCGGGGTTTTTTTTGACAATTGTATTCAAAATTTTATCTTTTTTCTTGGCTTGGAAAAGAAATGAATTGAACAAATTTGGTTACCAGTAAATCATGTGTCAGAAAACCTAAAAATGTTTAGGAATGTTGATTTTTGTTATGACAAGCACTCAACACCCCGATAAACAAGAAGATAGTAAGAGAGAAATAATACGCAAAAAAATGCTTCTCAAGTTTACAAAAACTTGTTTTCGGTTCATTTCGTTAGAAAAAGTCCGTTTTGTCCGAATTTTATCTCAATCCACTTTTAGCGAAACATCAAGAAAACTAAGTAAAGTTTGGACATCAGGTAGTTGTAAGTTTTCCAGAAATTTTTTTTGTTTGAACTTTTCTGGAAAAGACATGCGGACTAAATAATATTTTAGGAATTACAATTATGAAGTGCAACCGTGAATTCTACCATAGTTTTATAGTTTTACATTTTATTTCAGTTTTTTTGCTCAAGTTAAATTATGCAGAGGGAACTGAAAAAATTGCATTAAGTAGTATGAGAAAGCTTGGAAGTTTTTCAGAGAATCTTTTCCAAAGACTGCTTTTTGTTCTCATAACTTCTTTCAACAGCCACAGGTTATTTGACGATTTCCATCTGTTTTGTCACAATTCGCAATTAGAAACATAAATTCTAGGGTAAATGTGTCTCGAGAATTTTTTCTTCTTGAGTTGAAACGGTTGCTAGTGGGGTTATAACATAATTCAAACAAGGAGATCAGAAAAAAATTAGTTGTCTGAATTTGTAGTGAAAGTTACCTGACACCAACGTCTTAGTTCTAATCAATGTTTTGTACGACGGCTTCCTCGCTCACTCCAAATTTATCAAAAGCAGAAAACCAATTAATCGAACACCAAAATCTCAAAAGTTAACTTCCAGGTCTCGAGTTTATTATTCTGGTATTAAACCGATACTTTTCGTTAAAAATTTGTCATTTTTCTGGGCTTGGAGAACCGAAGTGAATTGAACAAATTTAATAATCAATAACTTTTTTTTCAGAAAACCTCAAAAAAATTAATAATATGTTTAGTTTTTTTGCGGACCACTTTTCACTCCGAGAAACAAAAAAATAGTACTTGAAAAACGATACGCAAAAAAAACACGCTCCTGAAGTTTCTGGAAATTTTTTAAATAAACTTTTTGGTGATTTTTGTTCTCTATTGAGGTAAGATCTTGGTTTCGATACAAACTCTCAGTTGTGCAAATGTTAATAATTTTGAAAGTGATTCATGGCAAGTTTCTGGGTTTGTTTTTCCGTGAAAGTGACTGGACGATAAAGTTCTCAATTAGAAACCTTATTCTAGTGCCAAGATTTCTGAACGAATTTTAAAATCTCCAGCTCAAACAGTTTCTTTTAGGGTTGTAACGACGATTCAAGCAAGGAGAACAAAAAAAGCAATGGTCTCTGTTTTTGTGGTGAAAATTATCTAACACCAACTGGTCTTTATTCCTATCAATGTTTTGAACGACGGCTTCCTAGCTAACTCCAAAGTTTAAAAAAGCAGAAAATCAATTAGTCTCGAACAGCAAAAGTCTCGAAAATTATTTTCCAGGACTCGAATTTTTTATTCGGGTTTTTTTTTGACAATTGTATTCAAAATTTTATCTTTTTTCTTGGCTTGGAAAAGAAATGAATTGAACAAATTTGGTTACCAGTAATTCATGTGTCAGAAAACCTAAAAAATGATTAGGAATGTTGATTTTTGTTATGACAAGCACTCAACACCCCGATAAACAAGAAGATAGTAAGTGAGAAATAATACGCAAAAAAATGCTTCTCAAGTTTACGAAAACTTGTTTTCGGTTCATTTCGTTAGAAAAAGTCCGTTTTGTCCGAATTTTATCTCAATCCACTTTTAGCGAAACATCAAGAAAACTAAGTAAACTTTGGACATCAGGTAGTTGTAAGTTTTCCAGAAATTTTTTTTGTTTGAACTTTTCTGGAAAAGACATGGGGACTAAATATTATTTTAGGAATTACAATTATGAAGTGCAACCGTGAATTCTACCATAGTTTTATAGTTTTCCATTTTATTTCAGTTTTTTGCTCAAGTTAAATTATGCAGAGGGAACTGAAAAATTTGCATTAAGTAGTATGAGAAAGCTTGGAAGTTTTTCAGAGAATCTTTTCCAAAGACTGCTTTTTGTTCTCATAACTTCTTTCAACAGCCACAGGTTATTTGACGATTTCCATCTGTTTTGTCACAATTCGCAATTAGAAACATAAATTCTTGGGTAAATGTGTCTCGACGATTTTTTCTTCTTGAGTTGAAACGGTTGCTAGTGGGGTTATAACATAATTCAAACAAGGAGATCAGAAAAAAATTAGTTGTCTGAATTTGTAGTGAAAGTTACCTGACACCAACGTCTTAGTTCTAATCAATGTTTTGTACGACGGCTTCCTCGCTCACTCCAAACTTATCAAAAGCAGAAAACCAATTAATCGAACATCAAAAATCTCAAAAGTTAACTTCCAGGTCTCGAGTTTATTATTCGGGTATTAAACCGATACTTTTCGTTAAAAATTTGTCATTTTTCTGGGCTTGGAGAACCGAAGTGAATTGAACAAATTTAATAATCAATAATTTTTATTTCAGAAAACCTCAAAAAAGTTAATATTATGGTTAGTTTTTTTGCGGACCACTTTTCACTCCGAGAAACAAAAAAATAGTACTTGAAAAACGATACGCAAAAAAAACACGCTCCTGAAGTTTCTGGAAATTTTTTAAATAAACTTTTTGGTGATTTTTGTTCTCTATTGAGGTAAGATCTTGGTTTCGGTGCAAACTCTCAGTTGTGCAAATGTTAATAATTTTGAAAGTGATTCATGGCAAGTTTCTGGGTTTGTTTTTCCGTGAAAGTGACTGGACGATAAAGTTCTCAATTAGACACCTTATTCTAGTGCCAAGATTTCTGAACGAATTTTAAAATCTCCAGCTCAAACAGTTTCTTATAGGGTTGTAACGACGATTCAAGCAAGGAGAACAAAAAAAGCAATGGTCTCTGTTTTTGTGGTGAAAGTTATCTAACACCAACTGGTCTTTATTCCTATCAATGTTTTGAACGACGGCTTCCTAGCTCACTCCAAAGTTTAAAAAAGCAGAAAATCAATTAGTCTCGAACAGCAAAAGTCTCGAAAGTTATTTTCCAGGACTCGAATTTTTTATTCGGGGTTTTTTTTGACAATTGTATTCAAAATTTTATCTTTTTTCTTGGCTTGGAAAAGAAATGAATTGAACAAATTTGGTTACCAAAAAATCATGTGTCAGAAAACCTAAAAATGTTTAGGAATGTTGATTTTTGTTATGACAAGCACTCAACACCCCGATAAACAAGAAGATAGTAAGAGAGAAATAATACGCAAAAAAATGCTTCTCAAGTTTACAAAAACTTGTTTTCGGTTCATTTCGTTAGAAAAAGTCCGTTTTGTCCGAATTTTATCTCAATCCACTTTTAGCGAAACATCAAGAAAACTAAGTAAAGTTTGGACATCAGGTAGTTGTAAGTTTTCCAGAAATTTTTTTTGTTTGAACTTTTCTGGAAAAGACATGCGGACTAAATAATATTTTAGGAATTACAATTATGAAGTGCAACCGTGAATTCTACCATAGTTTTATAGTTTTACATTTTATTTCAGTTTTTTTGCTCAAGTTAAATTATGCAGAGGGAACTGAAAAAATTGCATTAAGTAGTATGAGAAAGCTTGGAAGTTTTTCAGAGAATCTTTTCCAAAGACTGCTTTTTGTTCTCATAACTTCTTTCAACAGCCACAGGTTATTTGACAATTTCCAGCTGTTTTGTCACAATTCGCAATTAGAAACATAAATTCTAGGGTAAATGTGTCTCGACGATTTTTCCTTCTTGAGTTGAAACGGTTGTTAGTGGGGTTATAACATAATTCAAACAAGGAGATCAGAAAAAAATTAGTTGTGTCTGAATTTGTAGTGAAAGTTACCTGACACCAACGTCTTAGTTCTAATCAATGTTTTGGTAAGACGGCTTCCTCGCTCACTCCAATTTTAACAAAAGCAGAAAACCAATTAATCGAACATCAAAAATCTCAAAAGTTAACTTCCAGGTCTCGAGTTTATTCTTCGGGTATTTAACCGATACTTTTCGTTAAAAATTTGTCATTTTTCTGGGCTTGGAGAACCGAAGTGAATTGAACAAATTTATTGATCAATAATTTTTATTTCAGAAAACCTCAAAAAAATTAATAATATGGTTAGTTTTTTTGCGAACCACTTTTCACTCCGAGAAACAAAAAAATAGTACTTGAAAAACGATACGCAAAAAAAACGCTCCTGAAGTTTCTGGAAATTTTTTTAATAAACTTTTTGGTGATTTTTGTTCTCTATTGAGATAAGATCTTGGTTTCGGTGCAAACTCTCAGTTGTGCAAATGTTAATAATTTTGAAATCGATTTATGGCAAGTTTCTCGGTTTGTTTTTCTGTGAAAGTGATCAGGCGATTAAGCTCTCAATTAGACGCGTTATTTTAGGCTTAAGATTAAAAAACATTTTTTTAAAAAATCTCTTGCTCAAACAGTTTTTTTATAGGGTTGTAACGACGATTCAAGCAATGAGAACAAAAAAGCAATGGTCTCTAGTGTTGTGGTGAAAGTTGTCTAACACCAACTGGTTTGAATTCTGATCAATGTTTTGTACGACGGCTTCCTCGCCCACTCCAAATTCTTTAAAACAGCAGAAAAGCAGTTAGTCACGAACAGCAAAAATCTTGAAAGTTAATCTACAGGACTCGAGTTTTTTATTCGGGTATTTTGTCGTTATTTTATTAAGAGATTTATCATTTTTCTTGTCTTGGAAAAGAAGTGAATTGAACAAATTTGGTTTCCGATAATTTTTGTGCCAGAAAACCTCAAAAAAATCCAAGTATATGGCTGAATTTTTAATGATATCTACTTAGAACGCCGAGAAACAAAAACATAAAACTTGAAAAATGATACGCAAAGAAATGCTTCTCAAGTTTACGGGAACTTGTTTTGCTTTTGGTTAAAAAAAAGTCAGTTTTGTCCGTTTTTCTTATCTCAATCCACTTTAAGCGAAACATGGATGAAACTAAGTAAAGTTTGGAAATCAGGTAGTTAAAAAATTTCAAGTTAATTTTTGTTGCTTGAACTTTTTTGGAAGTGACCTGGGAATTAAATAATATTAAATTAGGAATCACAATTACAAAGTGCAACAGTGAATTCTACCATAGTATTAAAGCTTACAATTTTATTTTTTTGGTGTTTCGGTCAAGTTGAGTTATGCAGCGCGACCCGAAAAATTTTCATAAAATAGAATCAGAATGTTTGGAAGTTTTTGAAGGAATCTTTTTCAGAGACTGGATTTTGTTCTCATAACTTCTTTCAACGGCCAGATTTTTTTGAGGATTTCAGCTGTTTTGCCACAATTCTCAATTAGAAACAAATTCTAGGGTTAAGGTGTCTCAACGATTTTTTCAGCTTGAGTCAAAACAGTTGCTAGTAGGGTTATAACAAAATTCAAACAAGATCAGAAAAAAATCAGTTGTCTCTAAATTTGTAGTGAAAGAGGCAGAGTCTGAACTTGAGAAACGCACTGCTGGAAGGCTCAGTTGCTTTTGGTGGATCAATTAAAGTTTTCGAATGTGTGCGGAGACTTGGCAACAGGTGTGGTGTTCAAATCAATTAAGTTTTTTTTCCAAACATAAAAACTGCCTTTTTAACGAATAGTTTCTAGTGAATGCAATTTAATTTTTATCAGAGTTTGATTGACTACAGCTAAAGCTACTCAACGCAAAGCATATCTTGCGATAACAGAAGTAGAAGTGATTAAACAATCTTAAACATTATGTATCAATTCGCCAGCATGCTGAGATTAAGTGAGCCAGAGATAGGTGTAGTTTTAAATTGAATGACGATTATCAGAGTATTAGAGATGTACCGGAATCCGGAATTTCGTCCAATTTTGCAACTATTCCAATTCGAGAATCCGATAAAAAAGACCGGATAATTCTTTTAAAATCATTTCCGCTGACTTGTCCAATTATCATCTCAACAACTTATTCTTAGTAGCATCCTAGACTTTGAAAGTTATTCAGCTCTTACTTTCTAAAATTGCCAGAATATAGATTTGATTATATCTTGTTCGGGTAATCACTACAACGCAAGGACATGTGAAGGATGCAAAGGAATGTTCCAGCGCTCAGTTAAGTTGAAAATGACATACAAATGGAAACTTGTTATATAAATTTTTTGGTGATTTTTCTTCTCTACTGAGGTAAAATCATTGTTACGGCGCAAACTCAGTTGTGCAAATGTTAATAATTTTGAAAGTGATTCATGGCAAGTTTCTGGGTTTGTTTTTCCGTGAAAGTGACTGGACGATAAAGTTCTCAATTAGACACCCTTTTCTAGTGCCAACATTTCTGAACGAATTTTAAAATCTCCAGCTCAAACAGTTTCTTAAAGGGTTGTATTGACGATGCAAGCAGTGAGAACAAAGGAGCAATGGTCTCTGTTTTTGTAGTGAAAGTTATCTAACACCAACCGGTCTCAATTCCAATCCATGTTTTGGACGACGGCTTCCTAGCTCACTCCAAGTTTGAAAAAAAAGCAGAAAATCAATTAGTTGAACAATAAAAATCTCAAAAATTGACTTCCAGGTCTCGGTTTTATTTTAAATTTGGGTATTTAATCAATAATTTTGTTAAAAATTTGTCATTTTTCTGGGCTTGGAGAAAAATGTCAAATTTCACAGCTATTTCACAGCTATTCTAAATTTTACAGCTATTCCAATTCGAGAATCCGATAAAAAGACCGGATAATTCCTTCAAAATCAATTCCGCTGACTTGTCCAATTATCATCTCAACAACTTATTCTTAGTAGCATCCTAGATGTTGAAAGTTATTCAGCTCTTACTTTCTAAAATTGCCAGAATATAGATTTAATTATATCTTGTCCAGATAATCACTACAACGCAAGGACATGTGAAGGATGCAAAGGAATCTTCAAGCGCTCAGTTAAGTTGAAAATGACATACAAATGTAAACATCTTAACAACCAAGATGCGCTCGACTCTGCTGAAAAACAAGAAATCAAATGCAAAATAAACAGAATTACAAAGAATAATTGTCAGAAGTGTCGCTTTGACCTATGCATTGTGAGTGGTATGTCCGAGTACTTTATAAGGACTAAAAGTGTTACATCAAATGCGCCAACCGCCATCTTAGCTCAAGACTCTAACATAAACAAACATATCTACTCTCTCGAGATTGATGATAGGATTCTGTTAGAGCAACAAACGTCAATTGGGGCACAAAAAGTTCCATCGGGAAAAAGTGAGCTGCCAATCGAAGATGCTTCCCAAATATTTAACTCAGAAATGGCTGGTCTGGCATTGTCAGCTTACGAAAAATTCAATGAAATCGTGCAGTGGTCACTGCTAGTACTGGGATACTCAAAAATACCTCAGCCAGATCAACTGACATTTCTCAAAACTACATTTGGAGGTCAATGCAATTTGAAGAAAAACTGAAATTTTCACTTGGAAAAATTATTTCGAAAAATGATTGCGTCAGAAAAGACCTCGGTGTCGATGTTATTTGCTTTTTGTTTTCTTTCGTAAAAAATGCGAAGGAGTTGAACATAGACATGCACGAGTTCGCGATTATCCAGGCCATATTGCTGACTTTTGCAAGATGTTCAAATGTGCATTCTAGCGCCCAAAAAGATGCCAGTGAAATTCAAAATCGAATGATGCAGTGCCTCAGAAGACACGTTAAGACTTTTTATGCTTTAGATGTTGTTCGATACTGTACAATTACTCAACTTTTATCAGAAGTTAAAGGAGTCAATTTGAGAATTATGGATTGCTTCTTTTCGGCTGCAATCAATGGCTGTATACCACTAACTGACTTTGTCGTTTCTTACATAACCTAAATTTTGAGGCTGAAACTAAAAAAACAACTGAAGGTGAGTTTTTTTTTCAAAATACCGAATGTTTTGTTCAAATTATACAGTTATCCAGCGAATCATAAGTGTTTTGTCCATAGTCAGTTAAACTTCGGTTTTCCATTAATTTAAAATTATTTCCTTTACAATGATTCCTAATTCATACCGGGGCTGCATGGATACTTATTCTATGAGCAGCGTAGTTTGCTGAAATGATCAGCTAGATCACCCATAGGTTAATTAAATTTTTTGTGATTTTCTTCTTCTCTACTGAGCTAATATCATAGTTACGGCGCAAACTCTCAGTTGTTCAAATATTGTTGATTTTGTAAGTAATTTACGGCAAGCTTCTCGGTTTGTTTTTCTGTGAAAGTGACTGGGCGATTAGGTTCTCAATTAGACACCTTATTCTAGGGCTAAGAGTTGTGAACGATTTTTTTTTCTTCAGCTGGTAGTGTTGTAGTATTCTGAGCTAGCAACACTATGTGCGCGTGACAAAACGCTTGCTAGGAATAAAGGGTCCTTTCTACTTTCTATCTTAGAAAGTAAATCTAAAATTTGCTGAGAAATTTTTGTTAGAAAATAAGTTAGTATGAATTTACAGCAAGTTGCCTTTTGACTCAGTATTTATTTTAAGGGTGAGATTAGAGATATTTTACTGAGAATGGATATTATTTTAGAGAATGGTTGGGGTGGTTGAAGAGAGTGGTGTTGGTATTTGGTGAGAATTTGTTGTAGTAATAGAGAGGGAGGTGGTGATGTTAGAAGAGATTTTGTTGGGTATGAATTCCCGTAGTTTTGAGCTTCTATTTATACTCAGATGGGAAATCGTACCACTTTTCGTATCAAATGAGAAGTTACTTCTTAACTTCGTATTCTCTATTCGTTCATTCGTATTTTACGAGAAGAATGTTTCGTATGCTCGTATTTTACGAGAGGAATTGTTATTAATCGCATTGAACGAAAATAGCCGTTTCAATTCTCAATGCTTAAAACGTTATACGAATTATTCCAATAGCATTTCCCTTCCTTTTGCAAGGGAATAAAAACATATTTATTTTGTGGTGGCGGCGGCGTCACACTTTGTGAGCGCAATAAAATAAGTCATGTTTCTGTTTCTATTTGAAATCAGAACATATCCATCCTCCTATTTGGAGAGGAACAAAACTAAAACTTTCATTTTTTACTTTTACTTGAATAGTAGGGTAATTGTTGATCATCAAAGCTTTTTATTTCAATCTCATGAAGTTTGTTCAATAGTTTGTTGGTTAAGATAGGTAGCAGATGTTATTGAACATCTGATACTTTGAGTCAGGCTTGAATGAATATAAATACATCAGTTACATTTATAATTCAAAATAGAGTTTACACAACCAAGAGATTTAACTATAAAATTAAGTACATCAAAATTATTTGTTTCAAAAGTTTGAAGGTTTGTTTAATTCCTTGAACATTCTTTTCTCGAAGTTTCCTTTTCTTCTTGAAGTATGTGAAGTGAGTGTCCATATGCGTAATAGGGGGAGGTTTGGTTCATACAAAAGGGTGTATTTTTTGTTTTTTGTTTTTTTATAATAAAAATCAAAATTGTTGGAATAGGCAAAAATAATAGCTATACTACATAGCTAAGTAAAATGAAAGGATAAATTTTTAAATGAAAGGATATTCAAGAAAGGAATTAGTTATGGAGTACATTTTTTTATGGGGTGATAGGCTTCTAATTTAAAACGGTTGATTAATGGAATCAAAGCATAATTGAGATCCATATCGAAGCCGGGATTTCAGTTAGAATTAATGTATCGTTCCCTTTCTAACTGAATTTGTAACTTAATATTTAGTTCAGTGGGGTGTAAGGGCTGTCGCCTAATGGTCATTGGATATTGAGAAGTTGATACCGGCGTATTTGCCGTTAGTATCTTATATGGTCTTACAATCTGGGTTCGCTTTTTAATTCGAGAATTCGAAGGAACCAGGGGTATTTTGAAATCAGGGGGTGAAACTTTTAGGGGTGGTGGCTTTGATGCTGTAGTTATTGGGACAGCTGAATTGGTTTGAAGTAGTGGCTCAACGAAGGATCGTGTTGAGGTCGGCGTTGCAGTAGGGGTTGTAGTAGTAGAAACAGTTGGTTGTTGAGTGAGTCCTGAAATCTGCGAGTCCAGTGGATCTGTTGGTGGCACGAGTGAGAGAAGATCCTCAAAATCTCTCAAGTCGTCATCAAGTGTTGCGTCCATAGTTGAATCTGTTGGTATATCCTAGAACAGTAGAAATTTTTGACTAGACTGGGTTTGTTGGGTGATCCAAGCTTTGAGTTCTTCTCTCAAAACTTGTTAATTGGATGTGAGGATACATGCGATCCTGGTTTATTTTATCAATTTCCTCTAAAAGATGGGCTTGTATTTTCTGATCACATTCTTGTTCTGTTTTTTCAGTTTGCTCATCTTGAGTGAAAATTGAGGTCACTATGGAAGTGAAAAGTATATTGTATGAAACGGCAAGCAATACTTTGCCAAAGTGTAGTGAGCGGCCGGTGATTTTGTGAATATGCATAGCCTTTATTATGAATACTAGGCAATCTAGTATGAATTTCACAAATAGAAAAGAGGCGAAGACTATTCCGCATTTTTCTAAATAGTATTGTACTTTCCCGAATATACGGGTGTATTCGTTTTTCCAAAAGTTTGGAGAGATGAGATAGTCCAAATATATTGTTTGGGAAGAGCCTAATATGAGTCCGTGAAAAGAAATTTTTGAGCGTTTAGAAAGGACCTAGCTACTTTTTGCAGTATTTCTTTCATCTCTGAATTATCGGAAATCATATTCCAGATTTTTTGCATTTGAGCATAAGTGTAGATTGAACGCCTTGGCTAGAGGCTAAAGAATGCTTAATCTGTTGAACTATCTCTTTTGGTTTAAAGAGATATGGTCCTGTAACCCTTGTAATTTGAGGGGTTATTTCAATCCAGGACTTATCATCATCAACATCTAGTTGAAAGAGATTTGAATGTTTGTCGGAGCAGTCTTGTAGATCTGCCGACTGAAAAGTTTGTCGCGTAATTGGATCGACAAATCAAATATTTTCCTTATACATAATGGGAATGCGATTGTAGCATTCATCCATTAATTGCATAGAGGAATAGAATTTCGGACAATGGTAGAGCCAGGCAACCTTGCCATTGGTCTCTAAGAACATAGAGTGGTTCTGAGTTAAAATTTAGCCAGCCAAACGTGGGCTTTCAAGTGAAAGCATTAGAGTATTTAATTTTGAGGAGCGTTCTAGCTCACATTGATTTTGCAGAAGGGCTAACTCGGCAGTTCTGAGCATGTAGAAGCTATTAAAAAGAATATAGTCCAATTTGGTTCCTATATGACCTTCGTAGTCAATTTGACTAGTTGAGAATTTGAGTGGCGGCAAATCATCACTTGTTGTGAGAAAAGTAGAATTTGGTTGGCCGGCATTATGAATAGTTCCCGTTTCTGGGGTTGTTTTAACATGGATTCCAGTATCCATATTGAAACCGTCAGTGTATGCAATAAAAAGTGAATCATATGAAGTTGGATACACTATTCTGGGATGACCACAAAGAGATTGCGGTTTATTCATCACCTGTAGCATGAATTTTTGAGAATCCCTTGTTTGGGTAGAATGAATAGACGGGCTAGAATTGCCTTTAATGATATAGTATGATTCTTCGTTTCGAATCATTTTAGCCGGAAATCTGTTTAAAACAGTGAAAATGCGATTTTTGGTTTCTTCCCAATTATAAGCAAAAGCGTCTAAGGACGTTGTTTCACATCCATTTGTAGACACTGGACAGGGCAAAGGAATGTTTTGCCAATTATTGGCTGTTCCATCTTTGAGGTTAACAGTCAGAGTTACATTTTGCATGTAAGTTTCAAAAGTGTCCAGTTTAATCCAAGAACGGCCATCTCATTCATTATGATGTTCGCCGTCAACTTTGCCAGCATGGGCATTAGTTACCGTTTAAACATTAAGTTTGAAAGGGTTATTTCCAATACTAGCATAGCCTAGGTTAAGATAGCCTATCGGCGGTCGATTTACATTGATCGGCAGATAAATGGAGATCAGTAGTGATCATATTTTGTCGAGCGTCGATACTACTCGAATCAAAAGAATCGCAGAACCAACGCATTGATTGGTGTTTGATTCGACACATTGTCGCATTTACTTTTGTGCGATAATGTCTCTGATAAAGAGTAACAAAAGCATGGGTTACTTTAATATTTTCTGGTTGGACTTTGCAAGGTGCTACTTTATTTAGAGAGAACATTTTGTTACAAGTCATTAGTTGACAATCATAATGAGCAACCCGAAGATTATTTGCAGTATTTGCATACAATTGTTCTTTCGGATCAAATGCTGAGGTTTGATTCGAAAGTGAATGATAGCAAAAGAATTTTTAAAAGTACTCACTTTAAGCAATTCCTCGAGAGTGGTTAGAATAGGATCTTGGTCCATTAGTTCACCTTCCTCTAGTTCACTATTTGGATTTGTCATTTTGTGGATAATTTGATGGGAAATCTGAGTTAGAGTTATATTTTTCTTTGAGGAATTCAGCAGATTTATTTTTTGGAGAGAGAGGAGGTTTAGGATGCAAGATTTGGAATTGAGCAAGAATGAAAATAACAGTTTATCAGTTAATTTTTAAAGGCTGTTTTTGCTTTTTTGCAAGTCTAAGCTCTGATTGGCCGTTGTTATTCGGCGTCTCTCGTTTTAATTCGTATTTTCTTCGGCATTTGTGGTTTTTTCCACTCTGGTTTAATGTCGTAGTTTTCCACTCAGTTTTGATTTGTTGAGCAGTGAAAAGATTTATATTCGTTTATGCTGATGTTAATTTTTGCAACTGCATTCCCCTTCCCTATTGGAGGAGGAAAAAAATGAAAAATAAACATCTCTTCAGGAAAGAGGACTAAAAACAACATCATTTATTTGCTTTCTGTTTAAATTTTATCTGTCATTACATTATTTTAAAAAAATTGTTGCTTCCTTAAAAAATGAGTTATATTGCGCCTGAAGACAATCTGGAGGACTTCCCGGAGAAACTTTTGAATTTACGGGACGAGTTAAACTTTAAACATGAAGCCTTGCTGGAAGACAAGGAAATTGAGAGGAGGGTGGCAATTTACGATGGGCTAGTGGAGAAAGGGGTAAATTTGACACCGATGGAGTTTATGCTCTTTATGGACCGGAGTTTTATTTGGAAGTATCCGGTACTAAATGCCGGTGAATTATTTGAGTTGGGCTCAATTCAGAGCAAGTTCTTTGCCAAGAAACTGTGGAGTACATGGATGGGAGACGATGTGGTCTCAAAAGAAACAATCGACTTTTTGTCCTTTTTCTTTGGAGAGGATGTAAGTTTGTTTTACAGTACACCCAATTTTGAAAATAAAAAATAATTTTTTTTTTATTTAAGTGGCATGGCAACATAGAAATAGTATATAAATAAGTTTCAGTTTCAAGAAGAATTCTTCAGAAGACCAGCAACAGAAGAAGATTTTAGGAAAAAGATAGAGCTGGACATTATGTCAGAAGAGATCTATCAAGCTTGGTGACGGCCTTATTCAGCGCTGCAGTTTGCAGTGAGGAGCCTGAGTAGGGGCGCTGAAAATTCTCTTGAGAAGATGGCGGCTGTTAAACTGATCAAATCCTATACGGATACAAAGTCTAACCTTTATAAAAGTTAATTTTAAATCTACTTGTAAATATGTTTATTTTTTGTGTTTTTGTGGTTTTATTACAAACAAAAGATTTATAAAAGAAAAAAAGAAAAAAGGCCAATACAAAAGAATTTAAAAAATTTATTTTAGCTAAATAAATAGTTAGTGTTTCTTATTTCTTTTTAAATTTGCCAATTAAACTAGATGGAATTGTAGTTCCATAAAAGTTTGTAGGACGATTTGTCCGTTTAGGTCTTTTGGATTCAGAAAGTGATCCAGGTGCGGATCGAGTGTTCTCATAGAAGCTTTCTTGAGAGCTATGAGAATATTTTTTCCATCAGTGAAGCTTTCTGATGATTCAAATAAACAGGGGAAATCAGGAGGACGGGGAGTATTATATTGTGTTGTTATATTTTGGTGGCGGCCAAAGTCATTTGCGAGACTAGTATTAGGACTTATACTGCGGCTAGGTAGGCGGCGGTGGCCATAACTACTAGATTGACTAGTTGAAGGATTAGGGGTTTAATCAACAGGATAGGGAGTTGAACTTCGAATAGGTCTAAGATTCTGGCCAATCGCAGTTGCATCGAACAAAGTTCTTAGATGCATGGTTTCTCTGCCTGAGTCCAATGATTGTTCATGTACAATGGTTTTATTTTGATCCTCATTTGTACGGTTATGATGAGTCATTTGCTGATAACCATTGTTAACTACTGGCTAAAGCTAGTATTGTAGATTTTCAACCTGTTTACGTTTATTGAAAGAGTAGATTTGATGATTTGTTATATGATCATAAAAATCACTTGAAAAAAATCACTAGAGTACTCTTGCAGTAGTTTGGGCCTTTGTTGATTTTTAGGAAAGTATTCAACAATATGGTTGCGGTGGACAATCTTTTTTTCGTTAGTGAAATCATTTTGAATTCCGTACGTTACTTCCGTGATTTTTTCAATTACAATATAAGGTCCAGATCTTAAATTCAAAAGCTTTTGTGATTTCAATAGTGGTTTGGATCTATTTTCTAGTAACACTTTGGTGCCTTCTTTTGTAGACCGTCCTAATTTAACTTGATTTCGGAACATGTGGGCCTTATTAGTAATGCGGTGGCAATGGGTATAGGTATTACTATAAATCAACTTAAAATCGTTTTCCCTTTTTAGTACTTCGGCGGAAATTTGATTTTTTAGACATCTATCTATGGTCTCATTATTTGACTTATGCTCGGTATGAGCATAATTTTCGAGACCAGCGCAAAATTCAGAGGTGCATCTTTTGTTTTGGTCGCGGTAGAGGCCTAATTTAAGGCTAAGGGGAACCTGAGGTTTTATGCCAAAGACAATCTCATATGGAGTGTAACCTGTACTTGAATTAATGGCGTTTTGTGCAAAAGCAAACTTATTTGTTAATTCAGACCAGTTTGAGCCTGAGGTACTCAAGAAGTGTCGAAAGTACTGGGTTAAATGTTTACTCTGGACTTCGACTTTTCCATTACTCATGAATGCACTTCCATTATTATGAATAATTTGTTGTGGAATACCAAATGTTGTGATGTATTTCTCTAAGAGCTTAATGGTTTCCTTAGTGTCTGCATGGGTGCATGGATATACTTGAAGATATCTAGAGAAGGCATCTATCACACCTAAGCAAAAGTTTTTGCCGTGACTTGATGGTCTGAGTGGACCTTTATGATCAATATGGATCGTTTTCATTGGGATTGTTTCTAATTGTCCCCATTGTTGTAAGGGAGCTTCATTCAGGTCTTTTCGTTTAGGCTTGTTCTTCTGACATTCTAGACATTCATGAAGAAGCATGTTGACCCATTTATAGAGTCCGGGCCAATAGAAATATCTTTTGATCATTTCCAAAGTTTTTGTTTTGCCGTGATGACCGCTAAGAGGATGCTTATGAGCTAACTCAAATCAGTTTAGCACTAGGGAGATGGGTAAGCAAATTTTTGGACTCTTAGTATATTCATCATTATATTCATTAATACATAGAAGATCATGTTGGTCTTCAATGAATAATAATTCAAACTGCCTGATATAAGCTTTTAATCCTTTTTCTTCGCGATAAGGATTTTTTTTGTTTCTTTCTGGCTTTTCGTTTTGCTTTACGCAATTTTTGATATCTATGATTACAGTATCATTACACTGCTCTTGCATAATCGTTTCAACGTCTAAATTTGCTTCTTTAGCAAAGTCAGTCATTTTTGCTATTAGTTCAAGAGAATCTGATTTATTCTCTTCAGATTGGAGACTTAGGGGTTCAATTAATTTCAAACATCTTGTTTTGGTAGCAAACTCAGTTTTTGCTAGAACCAGATCGTTGAGAAGTTTTTTCTCAACATTGCCTTCATATAAGTCAAGCCATTCTGAATTTTCCAAAGGATCATCAAGTGCAGATATTTCATCTGGGATTTCTTCATAAATGTTTTCATTGTTTATATCTTGTATAGATAGTCGTTTGATTTGGTTGATTTGTTTGCAAAATCGGAAGAAATCTGTTATATTTTGAATCGCACTACAAGATTCCTCAAAATATTCTGGAGCATCTTCAATGCTGAAGTCTCCTCTGTCACTGATATTAATTAATTTCTTTTCCCCACCTTGCACTTGAGCAATGACTGGGTAGCAATCGTTTTGAAATATGTTATTATCGTCTTTGTGGAGTACGGAATAACATATTTGTTCTCCATTGTCTAGGATGAACTTTATATCATTTGGAATAGTTTTGTGTTCAAGTTGATATTTTTTGATATCAGCGATGGGTACATTTCGGCTCAATAAGTCAGGAAAGGCTAGGTTTGAACCTGGGGTATAGATTAATTTCAAATGGTTGAATTTTGTCAATACGACTTAGTATTTGAAAAATCTATGCTAAAGTTGTCCTTTTCTGGGCCATAAGAAGAGAATAGGTCTGTGATCACAGTATAGGTATAGAGGAAAGGGTGAACCTATAATGTAGAATTCATAGGTTTGCAAAGCAGATTTTATTCCACATAGTTCACGATGTTGAGTAGAAATTTTCTGCTCGGCCTTATCAAAGACTCTAGAATTGGCAGAAACAATTCTTTTCCCTTCAGGAAGGTCTTGGATGAGTATGAGGAGTCGGCGTGAATGTGGAATGGGTAGTTTACATTAGGTATAGCATTTGAAATATCATGACAGAATTTGTCTTTCGGTTTTTGAAAAACCTCTTCATGACATGGTAGCCATTGAAACTTATCGTTACTGTTTGCCAGTTCATATAGACACTTTGCGTCTACGTGAAAATTGATGATGTATGTGCTGTAGAATCCCATGACGCCTAATACTCCTAGAACTTCTGTTTTTGATTCAGGGGATTTCAATTTTTTCATGTCATCGATTCGTGAAGCGATTGGAGAAAGACCATCTTTAGAGACAACATGGCCTAGAAATTTAACTTTTCTTAGAAAGAAAAAAGTTTTATCAGGGGCAGCTTTTAAGTTAGCTTTCCGTAAAAGAGAATGATATTCTCGAATTGTGTCAAACATTTCATTTTTATTTTGACTCTTTAACAGAGTGTCGTCTATGTAAGTAATTGCTTTTTTTCTTTAATGAGGGCCCGAAGGCATATCTCATTAGTTTACTGAAGAAATTTGGAAGTGGCTTCAAGCCATAGAAACCAACTTGGTAGGTATATTGTCTACCACCTACAATAAAGCTTGTTAATTTCTGGGCCTCATCTGTTAGAGGTACTTGATGGTAGGCGCAAGAGAGATCACTACTTGTGAAGTATGATCCGTTTATTCTGGTCATGAGAACTTGTAGTGGTTCTAATGGCCAACTGCAATTGCTAGTATCTGTGATTGAGTTTAGATACCTAGACTCCAAGACCAACTTAACGTAGTCTTTTTTTGGAAGAATGATGACTGGGTTTACGAACCATGAGTTCATATCATCTTTTTCATTTAGTTCTCTGACTATGCCTGCTTGGATTAGTTCATCCATTAATTTGTCCAAATTATCTTTTAGACTGACTGGGATTTTACTAGGTCGTTGCTTTTTGAACGTTGCGTCCTTTTTGAGTGGTATATAGAATTTATGTTTTGTTTTTCCAATATCATATTTGTGATGAGAATAAACATCTTGGTCCCCTATCAACATTTGAATTAGATCTGCAAACTCATCATCCGATATATCACTCTGTGTGAAATCGAATTCAGATAAGATTTTGATAGTAGTTTCGATTTTTTTCAAAGTATTACTATTGTATTTATCAATTGAGGAGTATTGGGTAAGCGTTTCGCTGACTAAAAAGGCAATTAGCCGACCATTATGTTCTTTGTTTTGGTATTTTTTAAATTGTTCTTTTAGGGGAGGCCTGCAAAAATTCTTTGCATCATTAGAAAAGTCGGTTGCTATTTCGTTTTCATTTTTGCATACTTTGACTATATCTGAACCGATTTGTTCAAATATTTCTGATACATTTTCTGTATCAAATACTTCAAGGGCAGGCATGTCCTTGATTTCTTGTTTTGAAAATAGACAAATATAGTAATTCCAGAGTGTTGGAATACATCGACAATGATTTTGGAAACTTCTTCGCAATTCATTTTATCTAAGCCACAAGCCAATTTGGGCATTGCGATAGATCGAATGTTATTTGCTATAGCATGATCTTTAATTTGGGACAAGGTGTTGAATATAGCGTCGTAAGAGGGTTTCTGAAAGTACCTCTGTTTGGTAATCAGGTTATATATGATTTGTCCCAATTTTGGATCAGTGAAGATGAGAATATCGTTAAAGTTAGCATGTATTGAGTTACAAAAGTGTCGTAACTCAGGATACCTTTTGCAAATTGATTCAGCAAACCCTTTTTTCATTGCTCGATCTGCAGAAATATTGTAGACAGGGACCGGATAATTGGGTATTGCTTTCCTGTGTTGTATTGACAACAGTGTTCAGCATGAAGCAGCTATCGAATTCCGAACTTTCGTTTAAAATTCTCGTTGTGAACTCATCACAATCGTGGATAGCAAAAATTTTATCCTCGTATCCTTGAATATCAGTTACTGCATAGCCTAGTACACACTTAATTAGTGTGACAGGATGATCTTTCTGATTCTCAATTAGGATAGGTAGGCTTTGCTCAATTTGAGTACAAACTGTATTAATGAAAACCAAATCAGTTTTGGCTGTATTTTTATGAGGCAGGAATGTAGTCCCTTTTTCGAAGTATGAATTCGGTTCAGCCAAGTGTTTGTATAAGTATGTAGAGCGTGCTGGAATGAACAGGGGTTCTTTTAGGTTACTTGAGACAATTTTTGAAACCTTAGGATATTCTTTATCATTGTTCATCAACCCGTAGGATATCGCACCTTCTTTTGATTTGAGCTCAACTGCAGGGATATCAAAGTAGAGAGCTTTTAAGAAGAGATGACAAAAGTCTACTCCTAATAGATTAGCAGTCTTTTCTTCAGTTATCCACACTTTGCGGTTGGATGGATACTTTCCATCAGTGTCGAAACAAGCTTGAATAGATGTATGTCCAAACATACGTATATCAGATCCATTATAAGTCTTTGCTTTAATTTTGGATCGGTATATTGTCATTTTTTGACCTAATTTTTCCAATTCCTGATACGTTGGGTAGTTTATGATACTACAAGTTGATCCTGGGTCAACTATGATTTCAATTTCAAGTCTACTATTATTATTTTTGTCTCCGGTGGCAAAATGATATAAGCTAAGATATATCCTTGATTTAGGATTACTATCATCGCTCGGTTTCGGAGACTTTAATAGTTTAAAGGAAAGAAATCAGTGATCGCATCACAGTAATTGACTTCTTCCTCAACCCAGTGGGTAGTTTCAGACTGTATTTGATTCGATCTAAAATTTGGTGATTGAGATCGCGTTGACTCTCGACTGTTATTGCTATTATAGCTTCCAGTGTTATATGGTCGACCTCTAGGGTTACTATTGAATTGCCTATTTTCTTGGTCGTAGAACTGTTTAGCAACTTGTTCATTTTCTCTGAATTTAGTTTCTCTAGGGTACCTATCATCATAGGTTTCGGGCCTTTTGGTATTGAAAGACGATTGTGCATTAGCCTTTTGGAAATTGTTTCCGTTGTAGTTATAATTTTGGCGAATGCCATAGTTATTTTGGCTAGGATTTGAATTGTTAGTAGTTCTGTTTTGGTTATCCCAAAACCGGTTGCTTGGCCAGGGTTATTCTGGTTAGGGAAGTTATTCGGTCTTCGATTTCGCTTATAATCGGTTTCAAATAAAACTCTTTGTTCATTTTTTGTTGTGAGCTCTTTTCGCAACTTATTTACTTGATCCTGAACTTCCTTTTTTGAACATCTAGATATAGAATGTCCATTCATTCTGCAATATTCGCAGAATCGTGTACTGTTTGGTCTTCCCTTGATGTCAGGGTGACGTCGTTGTAATGAAGTCTGGTCATTGATTGCACTAACTTCTTGATTCTTGATCAATTTGGTTAGTTCTTTAATTTGAGTTTCTAATGAAGTCATTTTATCCGTTGTTGACTTATTAGCAGGATCAGTAGCAACAATGAATGTTAGATCCTTAGTGATTACATGATTTGTGAATTGATCCCAATTCGAGTTTGGATGCTCTATCGTGTATTCATGAGCTTTTTGTTTAAGGGCTAGAGGTCTTAGTCCCTTAATTGAAAAATCAATATACTTTTGACTCCTTTGTCTGGTTTGTATAGTTTTCTCAGCATTTTGAGCAGCTTCATCAGCATGAACTGTTACATCAATTTTTTCGGGCCATCCTCTATCTACAGAAGATTTGATTCTGTGGAAATAATTTTTTATTAATTCACCATCTTGGCGAGCTGCATTTTCAGCATCAATTCTATGTTTGAACTGATCTCGTCCATCAGTGAATCAGTTTAGGAAGAGATCTTTGAGTTGTGCCCATGTGGTAGCATTGGTTACATTGTCATTGAACCATTCAAGAGATGTATCAGTTAACAATGATCCGAATAGGGATCGTTGTCTGCTATCATAGCTGCGTCGAGCATCATTATCAGCAGGTCTTTGACCTATTGAGAAAATAATTTTGTTTTCAACTGAATTCCAAAAAGCTGTAGCTTTTTGGTTCGGATCGTTTCTCAAAAATGTCATTAAAGACAAGTTGGGATGGGATATCGGGGTATCAGCCATTTTGTATTTAGTTTAAAACTTGAAAAGAAAGATAGAAAAGTTTATAAATTTGTTTAGAAAACTTAAATTTCCGATTTGGAAATTTATTACTTCTCTTTATTTGTAAGAGAAATTTCAACAAATCTTCAGTTTGAGAATTGGATTCTTTGCTTTTTATCTCTTTTTGAGACTAGCAATTTTAGCGAATTTTTAGAAGGTGTGCCTCACTGGTCGCACCTATTTATTCTGAGCTAGCAACACTATGTGCGCCGGACAAAACGCTTGCTAGGAATAAAGGGTTCTTTCTACTTTCTATCTTAGAAAGTAAATCTAAAATTCGCAGAGAAATATTTTATTAGAAAAGAAGTTAGTATGAATTTACAGCAAGGTGCCTTTTGACTCAGTATTTATTTTAAGGGTGAGATTAGAGATATTTTACTGAGAATGGATATTATTTTAGAGAATGGTTGGGGTGGTTGAAGAGAGTAGTGTTGGTATTTGGTGAGATTTTGTTGGAGTATTAGAGAGGTAGGTGGTGGTGTTAGAAGAGATTTTGTTGGGTATGAGTTCCCGTAGTTTTGAGCTTCTATTTATACTCAGATGGGAAATCGTACCACTTTTCGTATCAAATGAGAAGTGACTTCTTAACTTCGTATTCTCTATTCGTACATTCGTATTTTACGAAAAGAATGTTTCGTATGCTCGTATTTTACGAGAGCAATTGTTATTATTTGCATTGAACGAGAATAGCCGTTTCAATTCTCAATGCTCAAAACCTTATACGAATTATTCCAAAAGCATTTCCCTTCCTTTTGCAAGGGAATAAAAACATATTTGTTTTGTGGTGGCGGCGTCACACTTTGTGAGCGCAATGAAATATTTCATGTTTCTGTTTCTATTTGAAATCAGAACAGTAACGACGATTCAAGCAATGAGTAAAGAAAAAAGCAATGATCTGTTTTTGTGGTAAAAATTGTCAAAACCAACTGGTCTTAATTCTAATCAATTTTCTGTACAACGGCTTCATCGCTAACTCCAAATTTTGAAAAAATCAGAAAATCAATTAATCTCGAACAGCAAAAATCTGGAAAGTTATTTTCTAGGACTTGAATTTAATAGTCGGGTTTTTTTCGATTATTTCAGTTGAATTTTTATCATTTTTCTTGGCTTGGAAAAGGGGTGAGTTAAACAAATTTAGTTATCAGTAATTTTTGTGTCAGAAAACCTCAAAAAAATCTAAGAATGTGGATGAGTGTTTTTATGACAACCACCTATCACCGCCAGAAACAAAAAGATAGTACTCGAAAAATGATCAGCAAAAAAGTGCTTCTCAAGTTTACAGAAACTTGTTTTTGCTTCATTTGGTTAGAAAAAATTAGTTTTGTCCGATTTTAATCTCAATCCACTTTAAGCGAAACATCAATGAAACTAAGTATATCTTGGAAATCAGGTAGTTAAGTTTTAAAGACGATTTTTTTGTTTGAATTTCTCTTGAAGTGACCTGGGTGGTTAAACATTAAATTAGGAATCACAATTATGTAGTGCAACCGTGAGTTCTACCATAGTATTATAGTTGTCCATTTTCTTTTAATTTTTTTTGCACAAAATAAGTTATGCAGAGCGAATTGAAAAATTTTCATTAAGTAGTATGAGAATGCTTGGAAGTTTTTGAAAGAACCTTTTCCAAAGGTTTTTTTTGAAAGTTTTTGAAAGAACCGGCCAGAGGTTATTTGACGATTTCCAGCTGTTTTGTCATATTTCTCAGTATCAGTTTTTTTGATGTCTATGATTACAGTATCATTACACTGCTCTTGCATAATCGTTTCAACATCTAAAATTGCTTTTTTAGCAAAGTCAGTCATTTTTGCTATTAGTTCAAGAGAATCTGATTTATTCTCTTCAGATTGGAGACTTAGGGGTTCAATTAATTTCATAGATCTTGTTTTGGTAGCAAACTCAGTTTTTGCTTTAACCAGATCGTTGAGAAGGTTGTTCTCAACATTGCCTTCATATAAGTCAAGCCATTCTGAATTTTCCAAAGGATCATCAAGTGCAGATATGTCATCTGGGATTTCTTCATAAATGTTTTCATTGTTTATATCTGGTATAGATAGTCGTTTGATTTGGTTGATTTGTTTGCCAAATCGGAAGAAATCTGTTATATGTTGAATCGCACTACAAGATTCCTCAAAATATTCTGGAGCATCTTCAATGCTGAAGTCTCCTCTGTCACTGATATTAATTAATTTCTTTTTCCCACCTTGCACTTGAGCAATGACTGGGTAGCAATCGTTTTGAAATATGTTATTATCGTCTTTGTGGAGTACGAATAACATAATTGTTCTCCATTGTCTAGGATGAACTTTATATCATTCGGAATAGTTTTGTGTTCAAGTTGATAGGTTTTGATATCAGCGATGGGTACATTTCGGCTCAATAAGTCAGGAAAGGCTAGGTTTGAACCTGGGGTATAGATTAATTTCAAATTGCTGAATTTTGTCAATACGACTTAGTATTTTAAAAATCTATACGAAAGTTGTCCTTTTCTGGGCCATAAGAAGAGAATAGGTCTGTGATCACAGTATAGGTTTAGAGGAAAGGGTGAACCTATAATGTAGAATTCATAGGTTTGCAAAGCAGATTTTATTCCACATAGTTCACGATGTTGAGTAGACATTTTCTGCTCGGCCTTATCAAAGACTCTAGAATTGGCAGAAACAATTCTTTTCCCTTCAGGAAGGTCTTGGATGAGTATGAGGAGTCGGCGTGAATGTGGAATGGGTAGTTTACATTAGGTATTACATTTGAAATATCATGACAGAATTTGTCTTTCAGTTTTTGAAAAACCTCTTAATGACATGGTAGCCATTGAAACTTATCGTTACTGTTTGCCAGTTCATATAGACACTTTGCGTCTACGTGAAAATTGATGATGTATGTGCTGTAGAATCCCATGACGCCTAATACTCCTAGAACTTCTGTTTTTGATTCAGGGGATTTCAATTTTTTCATGTCATCGATTCGTGAAGCGATTGGAGAAAGACCATCCTTAGAGACAACATGGCCTATAAATTTAACTTTTCTTAGAAAGAAAAAAGTTTTATCAGGGGCAGCTTTTAAGTTAGCTTTCCGTAAAAGAGAATGATATTCTCGAATTGTGTCAAACATTTCATTTTTATTTTGACTCTGTAACAGAGTGTCGTCTATGTAAGTAATTGCTTTTTTTCTTTAATGAGGGCCCGAAGGCATATCTCATTAGTTTACTGAAGAAATTTGGAAGTGGCTTCAAGCCATAGAAACCAACTTGGTAGGTATATTGTCTACCACCTACAATAAAGCTTGTTAATTTCTGGGCCTGATCTGTTAGAGGTACTTGATGGTAGGCGCAAGAGAGATCACTACTTGTGAAGTATGATCCGTTTATTCTGGTCATGAGAACTTGTAGTGGTTCTAATGGCCAACTGCAATTGCTAGTATCTGTGATTGAGTTTAGATACCTAGACTCCAAGACCAACTTAACGTAGTCTTTTTTTGGAAGAATGATGACTGGGTTTACGAACCATGAGTTCATATCATCTTTTTCATTTAGTTCTCTGACTATGCCTGCTTGGATTAGTTCATCCATTAATTTGTCCAAATTATCTTTTAGATGGACTGGGATTTTACTAGGTCGTTGCTTTTTGAACGTTGCGTCCTTTTTGAGTGGTATATGGAATTTATGTTTTGTTTTTCCAATATCATATTTGTGATGAGAATAAACATATTGGTCCTCTATCAACATTTGAATTAGATCTGCAAACTCATCGACCGATATATCACTCTGTGTGAAATCGAAGTCAGATAGGAATTTAATAGTAGTTTCGATTTTTTCCAAAGTACTACTATTGTATTTATCAATTGAGGAGTATTGGGTAAGCGTTTCGGGTTACTATTGAATTGCCTATTTTCTTGGTCGTAGAACTGTTTAGCAACTTGTTCATTTTCTCTGAATTTAGTTTCTCTAGGGTACCTATCATCATAGGTTTCGGGCCTTTTGGTATTGAAAGACGATTGTGCATTAGCCTTTTGGAAATTGTTTCCGTTGTAGTTATAATTATGGCGAATGCCATAGTTATTTTGGCTAGGATTTGAATTGTTAGTAGTTCTGTTTTGGTTATCCCAAAACCGGTTGCTTGGGTCAGGGTTATTCTGGTTAGGGAAGTTATTCGGTCTTCGATTTCGCTTATAATCGGTTTCAAATAAAACTCTTCGTTCATTTTTTGTTGTGAGCTCTTTTCGCAACTTATTTACTTCATCCTGAACTTCCTTTTTTGAACATTTAGACATAGAATGTCCATTCATTCTGCAATATTCGCAGAATCGTGTACTATTTGGTCTTCCCTTGATGTCAGGGTGACGTCGTTGAAATGAAGTCTGGTCATTGATTGCACTAACTTCTTGATTCTTGATCATTTTGGTTAGTTCTTTAATTTGAGTTTCTAATGAAGTCATTTTATCCGTTGTTGACTTATTAGCAGGATCAGTAGCAACAATGAATGTTAGATCCTTAGTGATTATATGATTTGTGAATTGATCCCAATTCGAGTTTGGATGCTCTACCGTGTATTCATGAGCTTTTTGTTTAAGGGCTAGAGGTCTTTTTTGACTCCTTTGTCTGGTTTGTATAGTTCTCTCAGCATTTTGAGCAGCTTCATCAGCATGAACTGTTACATCAATACTTTCGGGCCATCCTCTATCAACAGAAGATTTGATTCTGTGGAAATAATTTTTTATTTATTCACCATCTTGGCGAGCTGCATTTTCAGCATCAATTCTATGTTTGAACTGATCTCGTCCATCAGTGAATCAGTTTAGGAAAAGATCTTTGAGTTGTGCCCATGTGGTAGCATTGGTTACATTGCCATTGAACCATTCAAGAGATGTATCAGTTAACAATGATCCGAATAGGGATCGTTGTCTGCTATCATAGCTGCGTCGGGCATCATTATCAGCAGGTCTTTGACCTATTGAGAAAAGAATTTTGTTTTCAACTGAATTCCAAAAAGCTGTAGCTTTTTGGTTCGGATCGTTTCCCAAAAATCTCATTAAAGACAAGTTGGGATGGGATATTGGGGTATCAGCCATTTTGTATTTAGTTTAAAACTTGAAAAGAAAGATAGAAAAGTTTATAAATTTGTTTAGAAAACTTAAATTTCCGATTTGGAAATTTATTACTTCTCTTTATTTGTAAGAGAAACTTCAACAATTCTTCAATTTGAGAATTGGATTCTTTGTTTTTTATCTCTTTTTGAGACTTTAGCAATTTTAGCGAATTTTTAGAAGGTGTGCCTCACTGGTCGCACCTATTTATTCTGAGCTAGCAACACTATGTGCGCCGGACAAAACGCTTGCTAGGAATAAAGGGTTCTTTCTACTTTCTATCTTAGAAAGTAAATCTAAAATTCGCTGAGAAATATTTTATTAGAAAAGAAGTTAGTATGAATTTACAGCAAGGTGCCTTTTGACTCAGTATTTATTTTAAGGGTGAGATTAGAGATATTTTACTGAGAATGGATAATATTTTAGAGAATGGTTGGGGTGGTTGAAGAGAGTGGTGTTGATATTTGGTGAGATTTTGTTGGAGTATTAGAGAGGGAGGTGGTGGTGTTAGAAGAGATTTTGTTGGGTATGAATTCCCGTAGTTTTGAGCTTCTATTTATACTCAGGTAGGAAATCGTACCACTTTTCGTATCAAATGAGAAGTTACTTCTTAACTTCGTATTCTCTTTTCGTACATTCGTATTTTACGAGAAGAATGTTTCGTATGCTCGTATTTTACGAGAGGAATTGTTATTATTCGCATTGAACGAGAATAGCCGTTTCAATTCTCAATGCTCAAAACGTTATACGAATTATTCCAAAAGCATTTCCCTTCCTTTTGCAAGGGAATAAAAACATATTTATTTTGTGGTGGAGGCGTCACACTTTGTGAGCGCAATAAAATATTTCATGTTTCTGTTTCTATTTGAAATCAGAACAGTAACGACGATTCAAGCAATGAGTTAAAAAAAAAGCAATGATCTGTTTTTGTGGTAAAAATTTTCAAACACCAACTGGTCTTAAATCTAAACAATTTTCTGTACAACGGCTTCATTGCTAACTCCAAATTTTGAAAAAAGCAGAAAATCAATTAATCTCGAACAGCAAAAATCTGCAAAGTTATTTTCTAGGACTTGAATTTAATAGTCGGGTTTTTTTCGATTATTTCAGTTGAATTTTTATCATTTTTCTTGGCTTGGAAAAGGGGTGAGTTAAACAAATTTAGTTATCAGTAATTTTTGTGTCAGAAAACCTCAAAAAAATCTAAGAATGTGGATGAGTTTTTTTATGACAACCACCTATCACCGCCAGAAACAAAAAGATAGTACTCGGAAAATGATCAGCAAAAAAGTGCTTCTCAAGTTTACAGAAACTTGTTTTTGCTTTAATTGATTAGAAAAAATCACTAATGTTCGATTCTTTTCTCAATCCAGTTTAAGCGAAACATCAAGAAAACTAAGTAAAACTTGGAAGTCATGTTCTTAAAAATCCCAAGACTGGAACTTTTTTGTTTGAACTTCTCTGGAAGTGACCTGGCGATTCAATTCTAATTCAAGAATCACAATAATGAAGTGCAATCCTGAATTCTACGATAGTATTTTTTTCAGTTTTTGCTAGTTTTTTTTCGCTCAAAATACATAATTTGCTGAACAAATTGAACAGTTCTCAAAAAGTAGAATGGGAAGTTCTTGAAAGAATCTTTTTTGAAGGGTGTTCGTTTTCTCAAATTTCTTTCAGCTGGAAGAAGTTATTTGATACAATTCCGGCTGTTTTTTAACAATTCTCATTTAGAAACCTAAACTCTAGGGTTAACATTTCTCAACGGTTTTTATGTTGAGCTCAAACTGTTGCTAGTAGGGTTATAACAAAGCTTTAAGCAAGGAAAACAGGAAAAAAATAATTGTCTCTGAATTTTCACGGAAAGTTATCTGACAGCAACTGAATTTAAAATTAATCAGTGTTTTGTATGACGGCTTCCTCGTTCAACCCATATCAAAAAAAGCAAAATAAAAACGTTTAGTCTCAGGCAGCAAAAAACTCAAAAGTTAGTTTAGAGGCCTCGTTTTTTTGGGTTTTTTATTGATAATTATTGTTCAAACTCTATCAATTTTCTTGGCTTGGATGGAAAAAAGATTCGAAAAAGTTTCGCAACCAGTGGTTTTTGTGTCAGAAAACCTCAAACAGGAAAAAAATCTAAGACTGTGGTTAAATTTTTTTTATGACATTCACTTTTCACCTCAAGAAACCAACAGTACTTGAATAAAGATATTTAAAAAAATACTCCTGAAGTTTCTGGAAACTTGCTTTTGCTTTAATTGATTAGAAAAAATCACTGATGTCCGATTCTTTTCTCAATCCAGTTTACGCGTATCCTCAAGAAAGCTTAGTAAAACTTCGAAGTCAGGTTTTTAAAAATCCCAAGACTGGAACTTTTTGTCCGACTTCTTCTCAATCCAAATCAATGGAAAACACCAAGAAACTAAGTAAAACTTGGAAGTCAGGTGTTTAAAAAACTCCAACACTAAAATTTTTTGTTTAAAATTCCAAGACAGTGACTTGGTGATTAATTCCTAATCTAAGGCTCACATTTAGGAAGTGCAATTATAATTTCTACGAAACAGTTTTTTTCAGCTTTTGTTCGTTTTTTTCGCACAATATAAATTATGCCAAATAAATTGATTAATTTTCAGAAAGTAGTATGGAACCTTTTTGAAATAAACTTATTCAAAGAGTGGATTCGCTCAAACTTCTTACAGCTGTAAGTAGTTATTTGATAAAATTCTGACTGTTTTTATACAATTCTCAATCAGAAACCTAACTTTTTGAATCAAGAAATTTCACTGATTTTTTTTATCTTGAGCTCAAACGTTTGCAAGAAGAGTTATAACAAAGATTTCAGCAACGAAAACATGAAAAAAATTAATTGTCTCTGAATTTGTAAGAAAGTTATCTGACAGCAACTGAATTTAAATCTAATCAATGTTTTGTACGACGGCTTCCTCTTTCAATCCATATCAAAAACGCAAAATAAAAACATTTAACCTCAGGCAGCAAAAATTTCAAAATTAAGGTTGAGACCACGTTTTTTTCGGGTATTTTATTGATAATTTTTGTTCAAATTATCAGTTTTCTTGGCTTGAATGGAGAAAAGAATTGAAAAAATTTCTTAACCAGTGTTTTTTGTCAGAAAACCTCAAACAGGAAAAAAAATCTAAGACTATGGTTGAATTTATTTTATGACATTCACTTTTCACTTCGAGAAACCAACAGATAGTACTTGGATAAGGATACGCAAAAAATGCTCCTGAATTTTCTGGAAATTGCTTTTGCTTTAATTGATTAGGAAAAATCACTTTTGTCCAATTCTTTTCTCAATCCAGTTTAAGCGAAACATCAAGAAAACTAAGTAAAACTTAAAAGTCATGTTCCTAAAAATCCCAAGACTGGAACTTTTTGTTTGAACTTCTCTGGAAGTGACCTGGCGATTAAATTCTAATTCAAGAATCACAATTACGAAGTGCAATCCTGAATTCTACGATAGTATTTTTTCAATTTTTGCTAGTTTTTTTTTTCGCTCAAAATATCTTTTTTGCTGAACAAATTGAACAGTTCTCAAAAAGTAGAATGGGAAGTTCTTGAATAAATTTTTTTCGAAGGGTGTCGATTTTCTCAAATTTCTTTCAGCTGGAAGAAACTATTTGATAAAAAAGCGGCTGTTTTTTAACAATTATCAATTAGAAACCTAAACTCTAGGGTTAACATTTCTCAACGGTTTTTTTATGTTGAGCTCAAACTGTTGCTAGTAGGGTTATAACAAAGCTTTAAGCAGAAACAGGAAAAAATTTGTCTCTTAGTTTCTAAGGGAAGTTATCTAACACCAACTGATTTTAAATCTAGTCAGTGTTTTGTATGACGGCTTCCTCGTCCAATGCAAATAAAAAAGCAGAAAAACAGGTAGTCTCTAATAGCAAAAATTTCACAAGGTAAATTCGAGGTCTCGACTTTATTATTCGCGTATCTTATCGATATTTTTAGTTAAAAATTCATAAATTTATTTGAGTTGGCTGAAAGAAAAGTATTGAACAAATTCGGTAACAGCATTTTTTGTGTCAGAAAACCTGAATTACGAAAAAAACTAAGACTATGGTTGAATTTATTTTATGACATTCACTTTTCACTTCGAGAAACCAACAGATAGTACTTGGATAAGGATACGCAAAAAATGCTCCTGAATTTTCTGGAAATTGCTTTTGCTTTAATTGATTAGGAAAAATCACTTTTGTCCAATTCTTTTCTCAATCCAGTTTAAGCGAAACATCAAGAAAACTAAGTAAAACTTAAAAGTCATGTTCCTAAAAATCCCAAGACTGGAACTTTTTGTTTGAACTTCTCTGGAAGTGACCTGGCGATTAAATTCTAATTCAAGAATCACAATTACGAAGTGCAATCCTGAATTCTACGATAGTATTTTTTCAATTTTTGCTAGTTTTTTTTTTCGCTCAAAATATCTATTTTGCTGAACAAATTGAACAGTTCTCAAAAAGTAGAATGGGAAGTTCTTGAATAAATTTTTTTCGAAGGGTGTCGATTTTCTCAAATTTCTTTCAGCTGGAAGAAGTTATTTGATAAAAAAGCGGCTGTTTTTTAACAATTATCAATTAGAAACCTAAACTCTAGGGTTAACATTTCTCAACGGTTTTTTTATGTTGAGCTCAAACTGTTGCTAGTAGGGTTATAACAAAGCTTTAAGCAGAAACAGGAAAAAATTTGTCTCTTAGTTTCTAAGGGAAGTTATCTAACACCAACTGATTTTAAATCTAGTCAGTGTTTTGTATGACGGCTTCCTTCTGCAAAGATTGGATTTTGTTCTCAATTTCCTTCAACGGGAAGAAGTTATTCGACGAACGTCCAGCTGTTTTGTCATAATTCTCAAAAAGAAACCTGAATAAGAGCGTCAAGATTTCTCAACGATTATTTGCCTGGAGCTCATACGGTTTCTAGGTGGGTTATAACAGAAATTTCAGCAAGAAGAACAGTAAAAAATAATTGTCTCTGAGTTTGTATTGAAAGTTATCTGAAATCAACTGGTCCTTATTCTAATCAAGGATTCGTACGACGGATTCTGCGCTGGATCCAAAACAAAAAAAGCAGACAAACAGTTAGTCACAACAGCAAAAATCTCAAAAGTTAACTTCCAGGCCTTGATTTTTTTTCGGCGGGTATTTTATCGACAATTTTCGTTAAAAATTCATCATTTTTGTTGGCTTGAAGAAAAAAAGTGAAATGAACAAAACTGGTTTACCAGTAATTTTAATGTCAGAAAACCTCGAAAAAAAATCTAAGAAAGACATTGAGTTTTTTATAACAAACACTTTTCACCCCAAGAAACAAAAGTTAATACTTCAAAAATGATAGAAAAGAAATGCTCCTGAAGTTTTTGGAAACCTATTTTTGCTTCATTTGAATAGAAAAGTCAATTTTTATCAAATTTTTCTCATCTACCTTGAGCGAAACATCAAGAAAATTAAATAAAACATGGAAATCAGGTGATTAAAGTTTTCAAGCCTAGACTTTTTTGTTTGAACTTCTCTGGAGTAGTATGGAAAAGTTGGCTGAAAACCTCGAAATTATAAAACACCAAGAAACTAAGTAAAACTTGGAAGTCAGGTGTTTAAAAAACTCCAACACTAAAATTTTTTGTTTAAAATTCCATGACAGTGACCTGGTGATTAATTCATAATCTAAGGCTCACATTTAGGAAGTGCAATTATAATTTCTACGAAACAGTTTTTTTCAGCTTTTGTTCGTTTTTTTCGCACAATATAAGTTATGCAAAATAAATTGATTAATTTTCAGAAAGTAGTATGGAACCTTTTTGAAATAAACTTATTCAAAGAGTGGATTCGCTCAAACTTCTTACAGCTGTAAGTAGTTATTTGACTGTTTTTATACAATTCTCAATCAGAAACCTAAACTTTTGAAATAAGAAATTTCACTGATTTTTTTAATCTTGAGCTCAAACGTTTGCAAGAAGAGTTATACAAAGATTTAAGCAACGAAAACATGAAAAAAATTAATTGTCTCTGAATTTGTAAGAAAGTTATCTGACAGCCACTGAATTTAAATCTAATCAATGTTTTGTACGACGGCTTCCTCTTTCAATCCATATCAAAAACGCAAAATAAAAACATTTAATCTCAGGCAGCAAAAATTTCAAAATTAAGGTTGAGACCACGTTTTTTTTGGGTATTTTATTGATAATTTTTGTTCAAATTATCAGTTTTCTTGGCTTGAATGGAGAAAAGAATTGAAAAAATTTCGTAACCAGTGTTTTTTTGTCAGAAAACTTCAAACAGGAAAAAAAATCTAGTACTATGGTTGAATTTATTTTATGACATTCACTTTTCACTTCGAGAAACCACCAGATAGTACTTGGATAAGGATACGCAAAAAATGCTCCTGAATTTTCTGGAAATTGCTTTTGCTTTAATTGATTAGGAAAAATCACTTTTGTCCAATTCTTTTCTCAATCCAGTTTAAGCGAAACATCAAGAAAACTAAGTAAAACTTGGAAGTCATGTTCCTAAAAATCCCAAGACTGGAACTTTTTGTTTGAACTTCTCTGGAAGTGACCTGGCGATTAAATTCTTATTCAAGAATCACTATTACGAAGTGCAATCCTGAATTCTACGATAGTATTTTTTCAGTTTTTGCTTGTTTTTTTTTCGCTCAAAATATCTAATTTGCTGAACAAATTGAACAGTTCTCAAAAAGTAGAATGGGAAGTTCTTGAATAAATTTTTTTCGAGGGGTGTCAATTTTCTCAAATTTTTTTCAGCTGGAAGAAGTTATTTGATAAAATTGCGGCTGTTTTTTAACAATTATCAATTAAAAATCTAAACTCTAGGGTTAACATTTCTCAACGGTTTTTATGTTGAGCTCAAACTGTTGCTAGTAGGGTTATAACAAAGCTTTAAGCAGTAACAGGAAAAAATTGTCTCTTAGTTTCTAAAGGAAGTTATCTAACACCAACTGATTTTAATTGTAGTCAGTGTTTTGTATGACGGCTTCCTCGTCCAATGCAAATAAAAAAGCAGAAAAACAGGTAGTCTCCATAGCAAAAATTTCATAAGGTAACTTCGAGGTCTCGACTTTATTATTCGCGTATCTTATCGATATTTTTACTTTAAAAATCATGAATTTAATTGAGTTGGCTGAAAGAAAAGAATTGAACCAATTTGGTACCAGCATTTTTTGTGTCAGAAAACCTGAATTACGAAAAAATCTAAGACTATAGTTGAATTTGTTTTATGACAACTACTTTTCACCCCGAGAAACTAACAGAGTAATTAAAAAAAGATTGGCAAAAAAATGTTCCTGAACTTTAGGGAAAATTGTTTTCGCTTCATTTGATTAGAAAGAGTCATTTTTGTCTGATTTATTCTCAAAGCATTTCTCAAAGCAATGAAGTTTTGATTTGGACTCACAATTATGAAGTGCAACCGTGATTTCTACCATAGTAAGTTTCTCCTTTTTCTTCTCTTTCTTTGCTCAAATTATGAAGAAGAAAATTAACAGTTTTCAAAAATTAGTATGGAAAAGTTTTGGAAGAATCTTCTGCAAAGATTGGATTTTGTTCTCAATTTCCTTCAACGGGAAGAAGTTATTCGACGAACGTCCAGCTGTTTTGTCACAATTCTCAAATAGAAACCTGAATAAGAGCGTCAAGATTTCTCAACGATTATTTGCCTGGAGCTCATACGGTTTCTAGGTGGGTTATAACAGAAATTTCAGCAAGAAGAACAGTAAAAAATAATTGTCTCTGAGTTTGTATTGAAAGTTATCTGAAATCAACTGGTCCTCATTCTAATCAAGGATTCGTACGACGGATTCTGCGCTGGATCCAAAACAAAAAAGCAGAGAAACAGTTAGTCACAACAGCAAAAATCTCAAAAGTTAACTTCCAGGCCTTGATTTTTTTTCGGCGGGTATTTTATCGACAATTTTCGTTAAAAATTCATCATTTTTGTTGTCTTGAAGAAAAAAAATGAAATGAACAAAACTGGTTTACCAGTAATTTTAAGGTCAGAAAACCTCGAAAAAAAATCTAAGAAAGACATTGAGTTTTTTATAACAAACACTTTTCACCCCAAGAAACAAAAGTTAATACTTCAAAGTTGATAGAAAAGAAATGCTCCTGAAATTTTTGGAAACCTATTTTTGCTTCATTTGGTTAGAAAAGTCAATTTTTATCAATTTTTTCTCATCTACCTTGAGCGAAACATCAAGAAAATTAAATAAAACATAGAAATCAGGTGATTAAAGTTTTCAAGCCTAGACTTTTTTGTTTGAATTTCTCTGGAAACGACCAGGAGATGAAATTTTGATTTGGACTCACAATTATGAATTGCAACCGTAAATTCTACCATAGTATGTTTTTCCTTTTTCTTCTCTTTCTTTGCTCAAATTATGCAGAACACAATTAACAGTTTTCAAAAAGTAGTATGGAAAAGTTTTGGAAGAATCTTCTGCAAAGATTGGATTTTGTTCTCAATTTCCTTCAACGGAAAGAAGTTATTCGACAAACTTCCAGCTGTTTTGTCACAAATCTCAAATAGAAACCTGAATAAGAGGGTCAAGATTTCTCAACGATTATTTGTCTTGAGCTCAAACGGTTGCTGGTAGGGTTTTAACGAAGATTTGAGCAAGGAGAACTTGAAAAAAAACTAATTGTCTCTGAATTTGCAAAGAAAGTTATCTGACACCAAATGATTTAAAACCATGACTGACCTGGTGATTGAATTCTAATCTAAGACTCACATATAGGAAGTGCAACCCTAAATTCTACAATAGTGTTTTTTCAGTTTTCGTTCTTTTTTTCGCACAACATAAATTATGCAAAACAAATTAATTAATTCTCAGAAAGTAGTCTGGAACCTTTTTGTAATAAATTTATTCAAAGAGTGGATTTGCTCAAATTTCTTACAGCTGTAAGAAGTTATTTGATAATTTCTGACTGTTTTTTTTCACAATTCTCAATCAGAAACCTAAATTTTTGAATCAAGAAATTTCACTGAGTTTTTTTTATCTTGAGCTCAAATGTTTGCAAAAAAAGTTATAACAAAGATTTAAGCAACGAAAAAGTGAAAAAAATAATTGTCTCTGAGTTTGTAAGGAAAGTTATGTGACAGCAACCGAATTTACATCTAATCAATGTTTTGTACGACGGCTTCCTCTTTCAATCCATATCAAAAAAGCAAAATAAAAACATTTAGTCTCAGGCAGCAAAAAACTCATCCTTAATGTTGAGACCTCGTGTTTTTCGGGGATTTTATTGATAATTTTTATTCAAACTATCAGTTTTCTTGGCTTGGATGGAAAAAAGAAGTGAAAAATTTCATAACCAGTGGTTTTTTGTCAGAAAACCTCAAACAGGAAAAAAATCTAAGACTGTGGTTGAACTTAATTTATGACATTCACTTTTCACTTCGCGAAACCAACAGATATTACTTGAATAAGGATACGCGAAAAAATGCTCCTGAGGTTTCTGGAAATTGCTTTTGCTTTAATGATTAGAAAAAATCAATTTTGTCCGATTCTTTTCTCAATCCAGTTTAAGCGAAACATCAAGAAAACTGAGTAAACTTGGAAGTCAGGTTCTGAAAAATCCCATGACTGGAAATTTTTTTTTGAACTTCTCTGGAAGTGACCTGACGATTAAATTCTAATTCAAGAATCACAATTATGAAGTGCAATCCTGAATTCTACGATAGTATTTTTTTCAGTTTTTGCTAGTTTTTTTCGCTCAAAATATCTAATTTGCTGAACAAATTGAACAGTTCTCAAAAAGTAGAATGGGAAGTTCTTGAAAGAATTTATTTCAAAGGGTGTCAATTTTCTCAAATTTCTTTCAGCTGGAAGAAGTTAATTGATAAAATTGCGGCTGTTTTTTTAACAATTATCAATTAGAAATCTAAACTCTAGGGTTAACATTTCTCAACGGTTTTTATGTTGAGCTCAAACTGTTGCTAGTAGGGTTATAACAAAGCTTTAAGCAGTAACAGGAAAAAAATTGTCTCTTAGTTTCTAAGGGAAGTTATCTAACACCAACTGATTTTAAATCTAGTCAGTGTTTTGTATGACGGCTTCCTCGTCCAATGCAAATAAAAAAGCAGAAAAACAGGTAGTCTCCAATAGCAAAAATTTCATAAGGTAACTTCGAGGTCTCGATTTTATTATTCGCGTATCTTATCGATATTTTTAGTTAAAAAAAAAACATATATTTATTTGAGTTGGCTGAAAGAAAAGCATTGAACCAATTTGGTACCAGCATTTTTTGTGTCAGAAAACCTGAATTACGAAAAATTCTAAGACTATAGTTGAATTTGTTTTATGACAACTACCTTTCACCCCGAGAAACCAACAGATAGTAATTGAAAAAAGATTGGCAAAAAATGTTCCTGAACTTTAGGGAGAGAATTGTTTTCGCTTCATTTGATTAGAGTCATTTTTGTCTGATTTATTCTCAAAGCATTTCTCAAAGCAATGAAGTTTTGATTTGGACTCACAATTATGAAGTGCAACCGTGAATTCTACCATAGTATGTTTCTCCTTTTTCTTCTCTTTCTTTGCTCAAATTATGAAGAAGAAAATTAACAGTTTTCAAAAAGTAGTATGGAAAAGTTTTGGAAGAATCTCCTGCAAAGATTGGATTTTGTTCTCAGTTTCCTTCAACGGGAAGAAGTTATTCGACGAACTTCCAGCTGTTTTGTCACAATTTTCAAATAGAAACCTGAAAAAGAGGGTCAAGATCTCTCAACGATTATTTGTCTTGAGCTCATAGGGTTTCTAGATGGGTTATAACAGAAATTTAAGCAAGAAGAACAGTAAAAAATAATTGTCTCTGAGTTTGTATTGAAAGTTATCTGAAATCAACTGGTCCTAATTCTAATCAAGGATTCGTACGACGGATTCTGCGCTGGATCTAAAACAAAAAAAGCAGACAAACAGTTAGTCACAACAGCAAAAATCTCAAAAGTTAACTTCCAGGCCTTGATTTTTTTTCGGCGGGTATTTTATCGACAATTTTCGTTAAAAATTTATCATTTTTGTTGGCTTGAAGAAAAAAAGTGATATGAACAAAACTGGTTTACCAGTAATTTTAATGTCAGAAAACCTCGAAAATTAATCTAAGAATGACATTGAGTTTTTTTATAACAAACACTTTTCACCCCAAGAAACAAAAAGTAATACTTCAAAATTGATAGAAAAAAATGCTCCTGAAGTTTATGGAAACCTAATCTTGCTTCATTTGATTAGAAAAGTCAATTTTCGTCAATTTTTTTTCATCTACTTTGAGCGAAACATCAAAAAAATTAAATAAAACATGGAAATCAGGTGATTAAAGTTTTCAAGCCTAGACTTTTTTGTTTGAATTTCACTGGAAACGACCAGGAGATGAAATTTTGATTTGGACTTACAATTATGAAGTGCAACCGTAAATTTTAACATAGTATGTTTTTCCTTTTTCTTCTTTTTCTTTGCTCAAATTATGCAGAACACAATTAACAGTTTTCAAAAAGTAGTATGGAAAAGTTTTGGAAGAATCTTCTGCAAAGATTGGATCTTGATCTCAATTTCCTTCAACGGAAAGAAGTTTTTTGACAAACTTCCAGCTGTTTTGTCACAAATCTCAAATAGAAATCTGAATAAGAGGGTCAAGATTTCTCAACGATTATTTGTCTTGAGCTCAAACGGTTGCTGGTAGGGTTTTAACGAAGATTTAAGCAAGGAGAACTTGAAAAAAAATTAATTGTCTCTGAATTTGCAAAGAAAGTTATCTGACACCAAATGATTTAAAACCATGACTGACCTGGTGATTAAATTCTAATCCAAGACTCACATATAGGAAGTGCAACCCTAAATTCTACAATAGTGTTTTTTTTTCAGTTTTTGTTCGTTTTTTTTGCACAATATAAATTATGCAAAATAAATTAATTAATTTTCAGAAAGTAGTCTGGAACCTTTTTGAAATAAAATTATTCAAAGAGTGGATTTGCTCAAATTTCTTAGAGCTGTAAGAAGTTATTTGATGAAATTCTGACTGTTTTTTCACAATTCTCAATCAAAAACCTAAGTTTTTGAATCAAGAAACTTCACTGAGTTTTTTTATCTTGAGCTCAAATGTTTGCAAGAAAAGTTATAACAAAGATTTAAGCAACGAAAACATGAAAAAAATAATTGTCTCTGATTTTGTAAGGAAAGTTATCTGACAGCAACTGAATTTAAATCTAATCAGTGTTTTGTACGACGGCTTCCTCTTTCAATCCATATCAAAAAAGCAAAATAAAAACATTTAATCTCAGGCAGCAAAAAACTCATCATTAATGTTGAGACCTCGTTTTTTTCGGGTATTTTATTGATAATTTTTATTCAAACTATCAGTTTTCTTGGCTTGGATGGAAAAAAAGAAGTGAAAAAATTCATAACCAGTGTTTTTTTTGTCAGAAAACCTCAAACAGGAAAAAAAATCTAACACTGGTTGAATTTAATTTATGACATTCACTTTTCACTTCGAGAAACCAACAGATAGTACTTGAATAAGGATACGCGAAAAAATGCTCCTGAAGTTTCTGGAAACTGCTTTTGCTTTAATGATTAGAAAAAATCACTTTTGTCCGATTCTTTTCTCAAAGCGAAACATCAAGAAAACTGATTAAACTTGGAAGTCAGGTTCTTAAACATCCCAAGACTGGAACTTTCTGTTTGAATTTCTCTGGAAGTGACCTAGCGATTTAATTCTAATTCAAAAATCACAATTATGAAGTGCAACCCTGAATTCTACGATAGTATTTTTTTTCAGTTTTTGCTAGTTCTTTTTTCGCTCAAAATATCTAATTTGCTGAACAAATTGACAGTTCTCAAAAAGTAGAATGGGAAGTTCTTGAAAGAATCTTTTTCGAAGGGTGTTCATTTTCTCTCAAATTTCTTTCAGTTGGAGGAAGTTATTTGATAAAATTGAGGCTGTTTTTTTAACAATTATCAATTAGAAATCTAAACTCTAGGGTTAACATTTCTCAACGGTTTTTATGTTGAGCTCAAACTGTTGCTAGTAGGGTTATAACAAAGCTTTAAGCAATAACAGGAGAAAAAAAACTGTCTCTTAGTTTGTAGGGGAAGTTATCTGACAACATCTGATTTTAAATCTAGTCAGTGTTTTGTATGATGGCTTCCTCGTCCAATGCAAATAAAAAAGCAGAAAAACAGGTAGTCTCTAATAGCAAAAACTTCATAAGGTAAATTCGAGGTCTCGACTTAATTATTTGCGTATCTTATCGATATTTTTAGTTAAAGATTCATAAATTTATTTGAGTTGGCTGAAAGAAAAGTATTGAACAAATTCGGTAACAGCATTTTTTGTGTCAGAAAACCTGAATTACGAAAAAAACTAAGACTATGGTTGAATTTATTTTATGACATTCACTTTTCACTTCGAGAAACCAACAGATAGTACTTGGATAAGGATACGCAAAAAATGCTCCTGAATTTTCTGGAAATTGATTTTGCTTTAATTGATTAGGAAAAATCACTTTTGTCCAATTCTTTTCTCAATCCAGTTTAAGCGAAACATCAAGAAAACTAAGTAAAACTTAAAAGTCATGTTCCTAAAAATCCCAAGACTGGAACTTTTTGTTTGAACTTCTCTGGAAGTGACCTGGCGATTAAATTCTAATTCAAGAATCACAATTACGAAGTGCAATCCTGAATTCTACGATAGTATTTTTTCAATTTTTGCTAGTTTTTTTTTTGTTGCTCAAAATATCTATTTTGCTGAACAAATTGAACAGTTCTCAAAAAGTAGAATGGGAAGTTCTTGAATAAATTTTTTTCGAAGGGTGTCGATTTTGAAGTGCAACTGTGAATTCTATCATAGTATGTTTTTCCTTTTTCTTCTCTTTCTTTGCACAAATTATGAAGAAGAAAATTAACAGTTTTCAAAAAATAGTATGGAAAAGTTTTGGAAGATTGAATTTTGTTCTCAATTTCCTCCAACGGGAAAAAGTTATTCGACGAACTTCCAGATGTTTTGTAACACTTCTCCAATAGAAACCTGAAAGAGGGTCAAGATTTCTCAACGATTATTTGCCTGGAGCTCATACGGTTTATAGATGGGTTATAACAGAAATTTAAGCAAGAAGAACAGTAAAAAATAATTGTCTCTGAGTTTGTATTGAAAATTATCTGAAATCAACTGGTCCCTATTCTAATCAAGGATTCGTACGACAGATTCTGCTCTGGATCCAAAACTGAAAAAGCAGACAAACAGTTAGTCTCAACAGCAAAAATCTCAAAAGTTAACTTCCAGGCCTTGATTTTTTTTCGGCGGGTGTTTTATCGATAATTTTCGTTAAAAATTTATCATTTTTGTTGGCTAGGAGAAAAAAGTGAAATGAACAAAATTGGTTTACCAGTATTTTTAATGTCAGAAAACCTCGAAAAAAAATCTAAGAATGACATTGAGTTTTTTATAACAAACACTTTTCACCCCAAGATTCAAAAGGTAATACTTCAAAAGTGATAGAAAAAAACGCTCCTGAAGTTTATGGAAACCTATTTTGCTTCATTTGATTAGAAAAGTCAATTTTCATCAATTTTTTCATCTACCTTGAGCGAAACATCAAGAAAAATAAATAAAACATGGAAATCAGATGATTAAATTTTCAAGCCTAGACTTTTTTGTTTGAATTTCACTGGAAACGACCAGGAGATGAAATTTGGATTTGGACTTACAATTATGAAGTGCAACCGTAAATTCTACCATAGTATGTTTTTCCTTTTTCTTCTGTTTCTTTGCTCAAATTATGCAGAACACAATTAACAGTTTTCAAAAAGTAGTATGGAAAAGTTTTGGAAGAATCTTCTGCAAAGATTGGATTTTGAATTTATTTCACCTTTAGGAATGGCAACCCCAAATTCTACGCTAGTGTTTTTTCAGTTGATTTGCTCAAACTTCTTACAGCTGTAAGAAGTTATTTGATAAAATTCCGGCTGTTTTTTCGCAATTTTCAATCAGAAACCTAAATTTTTGAATCAAGAAAATTCACTGAGTTTTTTTTTATCTTGAGCTCAAACGTTTGTAAGGAAAGTTTGTAAGGAGAGTTTGTAAAGAAAGTTATCTGACAGCAACTGAATTTGAAGCAACTGAAGTTATCTGACAGAAACTGAACTTCTCACTGGGAACTTCTCAATTATGGGAAGTTCTTAAAAATCCCAAGACTGGAACTTTTTGTTTGAACTTCTCTGGAAGTGACCTGGTCATTGAATTCTTATTCAAGAATCACAATTATGAAGTGCAATCCTGAATTCTACGATAGTATTTTTTTCAGTTTTTGCTAGTTTTTTCGCTCAAAATATCTAATTTGCTGAACAAATTGAACAGTTCTCAAAAAGTAGAATGGGAAGTTCTTGAAAGAATCTTTTTCGAAGGGTGTCGATTTTCTCAAGTTTCTTTCAGCTGGAAGAAGTTAATTGATAAAATTATGGCTGTTTTTTAACAATTATTAATTAGAAACCTAAACTCTAGGGTTAACTTTCCTCAACGGTCTTAATGTTGAGCTCAAACTGTTGCTAGTAGGATTATAACAAAGGTTTAAGCAGTAACAGGAAAAAAATTGTCTCTTAGTTTGTAAGGGAAGTTATTAACACCAACTGATTTTAAATCTAGTCAGTGTTTTGTATGACGGCTTCCTCGTCAAATAAATATTAAAAAGCAGAAATACAGGAAGTCTCTCAGCAAAAAACTCATAAGGTAACTTCGAGGTCTCGAACTTTTAATTCGGGTATCTTATCGATAATTTTAGCTCAAAATTCATAATTTTTCTTGAGTTGGCTGAAAAAAAAGAATTGAACAAATTTGGTAACAGTATTTTTTGTGTCAGAAAATCTGAATTACTAAAGAGTCTAAGACTATGGTTGAATTTGTTTTATGACAACTACTTTTCACTCCGAGAAACCAACAGATAGTAATTGAAAAATGATTGGCAAAAAAATGTTTCTGAATTTTATGGAAACTTGTTTTTGTCTGATTTATTCTCAGAGTAATTTAAGCGGAACATCACAAAAACTTAGTAAAACTTGAATTCAGGTGTTTAAAAAATTCCAAGTTTGGAATTTTTGGTTTGAACTTCTCTGGAAGTGACATGGGGATTAAATAGCTTGGAAAAGGGGTGAATTGAATAAATTTAGTTATCAGTAATTTTTGTGTCAGAAAACCTCAAAAGAAATCTAAGAATGTGGTTGAGTTTTTTAATGACAACCACCTATCACAGCCGTAATCAAAAAGATAGTACTTGAAAAATGATACGCAAAAAAATGTTTCTCAAGTTTACGGAAACTTGTTTTTGCCTCATTCGGTTAGAAAAAGTCAGTTTTGTCCGATTTTCATCTCAATCCACTTTGGGCGAAACATCAATGAAACTAAGCATAGTTTGAAAATCAGATAGTTAAAAGTTTTCAAGACGATTTTTTTGTTTGAACTTTTCTTGAAGTGACCTGTGGGTTAAATATTAATTTATTTAGGAATCACATGCACGAGTTCGCGAGTATCCAGGCTCACTCCAAATTTTTTTAAAAAAAGAAGGAAATCAATTAATTGAACAGCAAAAACCTCGAAAGTTGTTTTCCAGTTCTCGAGTTTATTATTCGGGTATTTAATCGATATTTTTTGTTAAAAATTTGTCATTTTTCTGGGCTTGGAGAACAGAAGTGAATTGAACAAATTTGAAATCAAGTAATTTTTTTTTCGAAAAACCTCAAAAAAGTCTAATAATATGGTTCAGTTTTTTTTAAAGATAACCACTTCTCACCCCGAGACACAAAAAATAGTACTTGAAAATTGATACGCAACAAAATGCTCCTAAAATTTATAGAAACTTGTTAAATAAACTTTTTGGTGATTTTTCTTCTCTACAGAGGTAATATCATGGTTACGGCGCAAACTCTCAGTTGTGCAAAAGTTACGACTTTTGAAAGTGATTTAAGCCACGTTTCTCGGTTTGTTTGTCAGTGAAAGTGATTGGGCGATTAAATTCTCAATTAGAAAACTTATTCTAGGATTAAGTTTCTCAACGAAATTTTTCTATTTTCAGCTCAAAATTGTTAATAAAGTTATAAAATAGATTTAGGCAATAAGTAAAGAAAAAAAAACAATGGTCTCTGTTTTGTATAGAAAGTTTCCTGACAACAAATGTTTTGAATTGTAATCAGTGTTTTGTAAGACGGCCTACTCGCTCAATCGAAATCAAAGAGGCAAAAAAAACTTTTTCGAAATGGAAAATTGTCAAGAGCTAACTTAGGGTTAAGAGATTTGAGCATATTTGGTTACTAGTAAATTTTGTGTCAAAAGACCTCAAAAAAATCTAAAAATGTGCTTGAGCTTTTCCATGACAACCATTTATCATCGCGAGAAACAAAAAGATAGTACTTGAAAAATGATACGCAAAAAAAACGCTTCTCAAATTTACGGAAACTTGTTTCTGCTTCATTTGGTTAGAAAAAGTCAGTTTTATCCGATTTTTATCTCAATCCACTTTAAATGAAACATCAAAGAAACTAAGTGAAGTTTGGAAATCAAGTAGTTAAAAGTTTTCAAGACGATTTTTTGCTTGAATTTTTCTGGAAGATTGACCTGGGGATTAAATATTAATATAGGAATCATAATTATGAAGTGCAACAGTAAATTCTACCATAGTATTTTAGTTTTCGAGTTTCTTTTTGTTGTTTTTGCTCAAGTTAAATTTTGCAGAGTGAATTGAAAACTTTTCATCAAATAGTATGAGATTGTTTGGAAGTTTTTGAAAGAATCTTTTTCGGAGACCGGATTTTTTTTCGTAACTTCTTTCAACGGCCAGAGGTTATTTGAACATTTCCAGCTGTTTTTTCATAATTCTCAATTAGAAACATAAATTCTAGATTTAGGATGTTTCAACGATTTTTGAATCCTGAGTTGAAACGGTTGCTAGTGGGTTTTTAAAAAAATTCAAACAAGGAGATCAGAAAAAAAAAGTTGTCTCTGAGTTTGTAGTGAAAGTTGTCTGACACCAACGTCTTAATTCTAATCAATGTTTTGTACGACGGCTTCCTCGCTCACTCTAAAATTTAAAAAAAAGCTGAAAATCAATTAGTCTCGAACAGCAAAAATCTCAAAAATTTACTTCCAGGTCTCGAGTTTATAATTCGGGTATTTAATCGATACTTTTTGTTGAAAAATTGTCATTTTTTTGGGCTTGGAGAACAGAAGTGAAATGAACAAATTTGATAACAAGTAATTTTTATTTCAGAAAACTTCAAAAAAATCTAAAAATAAAGTTGAGTTTTTTTATGACAACCATCACGAAAATTTAGTAAAACTTGAATTCAGGTGTTTTAAAAGTTCCAAGTCTGGAGTTTTTTGTTTCAATTTCTCTGGAAGTGACCTGGCCTAGCGATTGAATTCTAATTTTATAATCACAATTATGAAGTGCAATCCCGAACAATTTTTCAGTTTCCGTTCTTTTTTTGGCTCAATGTAGTTTATGCAGAACAAATTGAACAGTTCTCAAAAAATCGAATAGAAACCTGAAAAAGAGGGTCAAGATCTCTCAACGATTTTTTGTCTTGAGCTCATAGGGTTTCTAGATGGGTTATAACAGAAATTTAAACAGGAAGAACAGTAAAAAATAATTGTCTCTGAGTTTGTATTGAAAGTTATCTGAAATCAACTGGTCCTAATTCTAATCAAGGATTCGTACGACGGATTCTGCGCTGGATCTAAAACAAAAAAAGCAGACAAACAGTTAGTCACAACAGCAAAAATCTCAAAAGTTAACTTCCAGGCCTTGATTTTTTTTCGGCGGGTATTTTATCGACAATTTTCGTTAAAAATTTATCATTTTTGTTGGCTTGAAGAAAAAAAGTGATATGAACAAAACTGGTTTACTAGTAATTTTAATGTCAGAAAACCTCGAAAATTAATCTAAGAATGACATTGAGTTTTTTTATAACAAACACTTTTCACCCCAAGAAACAAAAAGTAATACTTCAAAATTGATAGAAAAAAAATGCTCCTGAAGTTTATGGAAACCTAATCTTGCTTCATTTGATTAGAAAAGTCAATTTTCGTCAATTTTTTTTCATCTACTTTGAGCGAAACATCAAAAAAATTAAATAAAACATGGAAATCAGGTGATTAAAGTTTTCAAGCCTAGACTTTTTTGTTTGAATTTCACTGGAAACGACCAGGAGATGAAATTTTGATTTGGACTTACAATTATGAAGTGCAACCGTAAATTCTAACATAGTATGTTTTTCCTTTTTCTTCTTTTTCTTTGCTCAAATTATGCAGAACACAATTAACAGTTTTCAAAAAGTAGTATGGAAAAGTTTTGGAAGAATCTTCTGCAAAGATTGGATTTTGATCTCAATTTCCTTCAACGGAAAGAAGTTTTTTGACAAACTTCCAGCTGTTTTGTCACAAATCTCAAATAGAAACCTGAATAAGAGGGTCAAGATTTCTCAACGATTATTTGTCTTGAGCTCAAACGGTTGCTGGTAGGGTTTTAACGAAGATTTAAGCAAGGAGAACTTGAAAAAAAAACTAATTGTCTCTGAATTTGCAAAGAAAGTTATCTGACACCAAATGATTTAAAACCATGACTGACCTGGTGATTAAATTCTAATCTAAGACTCACATATAGGAAGTGCAACCCTAAATTCTACAATAGTGTTTTTTTTTCAGTTTTTGTTCGTTTTTTTTGCACAATATAAATTATGCAAAATAAATTAATTAATTTTCAGAAAGTAGTCTGGAACCTTTTTGAAATAAAATTATTCAAAGAGTGGATTTGCTCAAATTTCTTAGAGCTGTAAGAAGTTATTTGATGAAATTCTGACTGTTTTTTCACAATTCTCAATCAAAAACCTAAGTTTTTGAATCAAGAAACTTCACTGAGTTTTTTTATCTTGAGCTCAAATGTTTGCAAGAAAAGTTATAACAAAGATTTAAGCAACGAAAACATGAAAAAAATAATTGTCTCTGATTTTGTAAGGAAAGTTATCTGACAGCAACTGAATTTAAATCTAATCAGTGTTTTGTACGACGGCTTCCTCTTTCAATCCATATCAAAAAAGCAAAATAAAAACATTTAATCTCAGGCAGCAAAAAACTCATCATTAATGTTGAGACCTAGTTTTTTTCGGGTATTTTATTGATAATTTTTAGTCAAACTATCAGTTTTCTTGGCTTGGATGGAAAAAAAGAAGTGAAAAAATTCATAACCAGTGTTTTTTTTGTCAGAAAACCTCAAACAGGAAAAAAAATCTAACACTGGTTGAATTTAATTTATGACATTCACTTTTCACTTCGAGAAACCAACAGATAGTACTTGAATAAGGATACGCGAAAAAATGCTCCTGAAGTTTCTGGAAACTGCTTTTGCTTTAATGATTAGAAAAAAATCACTTTTGTCCGATTCTTTTCTCAAAGCGAAACATCAAGAAAACTGATTAAACTTGGAAGTCAGGTTCTTAAACATCCCAAGACTGGAACTTTCTGTTTGAATTTCTCTGGAAGTGACCTAGCGATTTAATTCTAATTCAAAAATCACAATTATGAAGTGCAACCCTGAATTCTACGATAGTATTTTTTTTTCAGTTTTTGCTAGTTTTTTTTTCGCTCAAAATATCTAATTTGCTGAACAAATTGACAGTTCTCAAAAAGTAGAATGGGAAGTTCTTGAAAGAATCTTTTTCGAAGGGTGTTCATTTTCTCTCAAATTTCTTTCAATTGGAGGAAGTTATTTGATAAAATTGCGGCTGTTTTTTTAACAATTATCAATTAGAAATCTAAACTCTAGGGTTAACATTTCTCAACGGTTTTTATGTTGAGCTCAAACTGTTGCTAGTAGGGTTATAACAAAGCTTTAAGCAATAACAGGAAAAAAAACTGTCTCTTAGTTTGTAAGGGAAGTTATCTGACAACATCTGATTTTAAATCTAGTCAGTGTTTTGTATGATGGCTTCCTCGTCCAATGCAAATAAAAAAGCAGAAAAACAGGTAGTCTCTAATAGCAAAAACTTCATAAGGTAAATTTGAGGTCTCGACTTAATTATTTGCGTATCTTATCGATATTTTTAGTTAAAGATTCATAAATTTATTTGAGTTGGCTGAAAGAAAAGAATTGAACAAATTCGGTACCAGCATTTTTTGTGTCAGAAAACCTGAATTACGAAAAAATCTAAGACTATGGTTGAATTTGTTTTATGACAACTACTTTTCACCCCGAGAAACCAGCAGATAGTAGTTGAAAAAAGATTGGCAAAAAAATGTTCTTGAATTTTAGGGAAAATTATTTTCGCTTCATTTGATTAGAAAGAGTAATTTTTGTCCGATTTATTCTCAAAGCATTTCTCAAAGCAATGAAGTTTTGATTTGGACTCACAATTATGAAGTGCAACTGTGAATTCTATCATAGTATGTTTTTCCTTTTTCTTCTCTTTCTTTGCACAAATTATGAAGAAGAAAATTAACAGTTTTCAAAAAATAGTATGGAAAAGTTTTGGAAGATTGGATTTTGTTCTCAATTTCCTCCAACGGGAAAAAGTTATTCGACGAACTTCCAGATGTTTTGTCACACTTCTCCAATAGAAACCTGAAAGAGGGTCAAGATTTCTCAACGATTATTTGCCTGGAGCTCATACGGTTTATAGATGGGTTATAACAGAAATTTAAGCAAGAAGAACAGTAAAAAATAATTGTCTCTGAGTTTGTATTGAAAATTATCTGAAATCAACTGGTCCCTATTCTAATCAAGGATTCGTACGACAGATTCTGCTCTGGATCCAAAACTGAAAAAGCAGACAAACAGTTAGTCTCAACAGCAAAAATCTCAAAAGTTAACTTCCAGGCCTTGATTTTTTTTCGGCGGGTGTTTTATCGATAATTTTCGTTAAAAATTTATCATTTTTGTTGGCTAGGAGAAAACAGTGAAATGAACAAAATTGGTTTACCAGTATTTTTAATGTCAGAAAACCTCGAAAAAAAATCTAAGAATGACATTGAGTTTTTTATAACAAACACTTTTCACCCCAAGATTCAAAAGGTAATACTTCAAAAGTGATAGAAAAAAACGCTCCTGAAGTTTATGGAAACCTATTTTGCTTCATTTGATTAGAAAAGTCAATTTTCATCAATTTTTTCATCTACCTTGAGCGAAACATCAAGAAAAATAAATAAAACATGGAAATCAGGTGATTAAATTTTCAAGCCTAGATTTTTTGTTTGAATTTCACTGGAAACGACCAGGAGATGAAATTTTGATTTGGACTTACAATTATGAAGTGCAACCGTAAATTCTACCATAGTATGTTTTTCCTTTTTCTTCTTTTTCTTTGCTCAAATTATGCAGAACACAATTAACAGTTTTCAAAAAGTAGTATGGAAAAGTTTTGGAAGAATCTTCTGCAAAGATTGGATTTTGAATTTATTTCACCTTTAGGAATGGCAACCCCAAATTCTACGCTAGTGTTTTTTTCAGTTGATTTGCTCAAACTTCTTACAGCTGTAAGAAGTTATTTGATAAAATTCCGGCTGTTTTTTCACAATTCTCAATCAGAAACCTAAATTTTTGAATCAAGAAATTTCACTGAGTTTTTTTTTATCTTGAGCTCAAACGTTTGTAAGGAAAGTTTGTAAGGAGAGTTTGTAAGGAAAGTTATCTGACAGCAACTGAATTTGAAGCAACTGAAGTTATCTGACAGAAACTGAACTTCTCACTGGGAACTTCTCAATTATGGGAAGTTCTTAAAAATCCCAAGACTGGAACGTTTTGTTTGAACTTCTCTGGAAGTGACCTGGTCATTGAATTCTTATTCAAGAATCACAATTATGAAGTGCAATCCTGAATTCTACGATAGTATTTTTTTCAGTTTTTGCTAGTTTTTTCGCTCAAAATATCTAATTTGCTGAACAAATTGAACAGTTCTCAAAAAGTAGAATGGGAAGTTCTTGAAAGAATCTTTTTCGAAGGGTGTCGATTTTCTCAAGTTTCTTTCAGCTGGAAGAAGTTAATTGATAAAATTATGGCTGTTTTTTAACAATTATTAATTAGAAACCTAAACTCTAGGGTTAACTTTCCTCAACGGTCTTAATGTTGAGCTCAAACTGTTGCTAGTAGGATTATAACAAAGGTTTAAGCAGTAACAGGAAAAAAATTGTCTCTTAGTTTGTAAGGGAAGTTATTAACACCAACTGATTTTAAATCTAGTCAGTGTTTTGTATGACGGCTTCCTCGTCAAATAAATATTAAAAAGCAGAAATACAGGAAGTCTCTCAGCAAAAAACTCATAAGGTAACTTCGAGGTCTCGAACTTTTAATTCGGGTATCTTATCGATAATTTTAGCTCAAAATTCATAATTTTTCTTGAGTTGGCTGAAAAAAAAGAATTGAACAAATTTGGTAACAGTATTTTTTGTGTCAGAAAATCTGAATTACTAAAGAGTCTAAGACTATGGTTGAATTTGTTTTATGACAACTACTTTTCACTCCGAGAAACCAACAGATAGTAATTGAAAAATGATTGGCAAAAAAATGTTTCTGAATTTTATGGAAACTTGTTTTTGTCTGATTTATTCTCAGAGTAATTTAAGCGGAACATCACAAAAACTTAGTAAAACTTGAATTCAGGTGTTTAAAAAATTCCAAGTTTGGAATTTTTGGTTTGAACTTCTCTGGAAGTGACATGGGGATTAAATAGCTTGGAAAAGGGGTGAATTGAATAAATTTAGTTATCAGTAATTTTTGTGTCAGAAAACCTCAAAAGAAATCTAAGAATGTGGTTGAGTTTTTTAATGACAACCACCTATCACAGCCGTAATCAAAAAGATAGTACTTGAAAAATGATACGCAAAAAAATGTTTCTCAAGTTTACGGAAACTTGTTTTTGCCTCATTCGGTTAGAAAAAGTCAGTTTTGTCCGATTTTCATCTCAATCCACTTTGGGCGAAACATCAATGAAACTAAGCATAGTTTGAAAATCAGATAGTTAAAAGTTTTCAAGACGATTTTTTTGTTTGAACTTTTCTTGAAGTGACCTGTGGGTTAAATATTAATTTATTTAGGAATCACATGCACGAGTTCGCGAGTATCCAGGCTCACTCCAAATTTTTAAAAAAAAAAGAAGGAAATCAATTAATTGAACAGCAAAAACCTCGAAAGTTGTTTTCCAGTTCTCGAGTTTATTATTCGGGTATTTAATCGATATTTTTTGTTAAAAATTTGTCATTTTTCTGGGCTTGGAGAACAGAAGTGAATTGAACAAATTTGAAATCAAGTAATTTTTTTTTCGAAGAACCTCAAAAAAGTCTAATAATATGGTTCAGTTTTTTTTAAAGATAACCACTTCTCACCTCGAGACACAAAAAATAGTACTTGAAAATTGATACGCAACAAAATACTCCTAAAATTACGGCGCAAACTCTCAGTTGTGCAAAAGTTACGACTTTTGAAAGTGATTTAAGCCACGTTTCTCGGTTTGTTTGTCAGTGAAAGTGATTGGGCGATTAAATTCTCAATTAGAAAACTTATTCTAGGATTAAGATTTCTCAACGAAATTTTTCTATTTTCAGCTCAAAATTGTTAATAAAGTTATAAAATAGATTTAGGCAATAAGTAGAGAAAAAAAACAATGGTCTCTCTGTTTTGTATAGAAAGTTTCCTGACAACAAATGTTTTGAATTGTAATCAGTGTTTTGTAAGACGGCCTACTCGCTCAATCGAAATCAAAGAGGCAAAAAAAAACTTTTTCGAAATGGAAAATTGTCAAGAGCTAACTTAGGGTTAAGAGATTTGAGCATATTTGGTTACTAGTAATTTTTGTGTGAAAAGACCTCAAAAAAATCTAAAAATGTGCTTGAGCTTTTTCATGACAACCATTTATCATCGCGAGAAACAAAAAGATAGTACTTGAAAAATGATACGCAAAAAAAAACGCTTCTCAAATTTACGGAAACTTGTTTCTGCTTCATTTGGTTAGAAAAAGTCAGTTTTATCCGATTTTTATCTCAATCCACTTTAAATGAAACATCAAAGAAACTAAGTGAAGTTTGGAAATCAAGTAGTTAAAAGTTTTCAAGACGATTTTTTTGCTTGAATTTTTCTGGAAGATTGACCTGGGGATTAAATATTAATATAGGAATCATAATTATGAAGTGCAACAGTAAATTCTACCATAGTATTTTAGTTTTCGAGTTTCTTTTTGTTGTTTTTGCTCAAGTTAAATTTTGCAGAGTGAATTGAAAATTTTTCATCAAAAGTATGAGATTGTTTGGAAGTTTTTGAAAGAATCTTTTTCGGAGACCGGATTTTTTTTCGTAACTTCTTTCAACGGCCAGAGGTTATTTGAACATTTCCAGCTAATTTTTCATAATTCTCAATTAGAAACATAAATTCTAGGTTTAGGGCGTTTCAATGATTTTTGAATCCTGAGTTGAAACGGTTGCTAGTGGGTTTATAACAAAATTCAAACTATGAGATCAGAAAAAAAATAGTTGTCTCTGAGTTTGTAGTGAAAGTTGTCTGATACCAACGTCTTAATTTTAATCAATGTTTTGTACGACGGCTTCCTCGCTCACTCTAAAATTTAAAAAAAAGCTGAAAATCAATTAGTCTCGAACAGCAAAAATCTCAAAAATTTACTTCCAGGTCTCGAGTTTATAATTCGGGTATTTAATCGATACTTTTTGTTGAAAAATTGTCATTTTTTTGGGCTTGGAGAACAGAAGTGAAATGAACAAATTTGATAACAAGTAGTTTTTTTTTCAGAAAACTTCAAAAAAATCTAAAAATAAAGTTGAGTTTTTTTATGACAACCATCACGAAAATTTAGTAAAACTTGAATTCAGGTGTTTTAAAAGTTCCAAGTCTGGAGTTTTTTGTTTCAATTTCTCTGGAAGTGACCTGGCCTAGCGATTGAATTCTAATTTTAGAATCACAATTATGAAGTGCAATCCCGAACAATTTTTTCAGTTTCCGTTCTTTTTTTGGCTCAATATAGTTTATGCAGAACAAATTGAACAGTTCTCAAAAAATCTGATTGAAAATTTTTGAAAGAATCTTTTCACTTTCGGCTGCAGTCAATGGCTGTATACCACTAATTGACTTTGTCGTTTCTTACATAACATATATTTTGAGGCTGAAACTAAAAAACAACTGAAGGTGAGTTATTTTTTTCAAAAAACTGAATGTTTCGCTCTAGTTATACAGTTATTGAGCTAATCATAAGTGTTTTGTCCATAGTCAGTTCACTTCGGTTTTCCATTGTTGTACAATTATTTCCTTTATAATGCGAATCAATCTTAATTCATACCGGGGCTGCACTTATGCTATGAGTAGCGTAGTTTTCTGAGATGATTAGCTAGATCACCAATAATTAGGTTTAAAAAAAAGTTTGGTGATTTTTCTTCTCTACTGAGCTGATATCATGGTTACGGCGCAAACTCTCAGTTGTTCAAAACATGTTGAATTTGTAAGTGAATTACGGCAAGTGATTCGGGTAATTAATCAATAATTTTTGTTAAAAATTTGTCATTTTTCTGGGCTGGGAGAACAGTAGTGAATTGAACAAGTTTGATAACCAGTAATTTTTATTTCAGAAAACCTCAAAAAATGTAATAAAAAGATTTTTATTTTTATGACAGCCATCACAAAAACTTAGTAAAACTTGAATTCAGGTGTTTAAAAAAACTTTTTATTCGGGTATTTTGTCGAGAATTTTAATGAAGAATTTATAGTTATTCTTGGCTTGGAAAAGAATTGTATTGAACAAACTTGGTTACCAGTAACTTTTGTGTCAAAAAATCTCAAAAAACGATCTAATAATGAGGTTGAGTTTTTTATGACAACCAATTTTCAACCCGAGAAATAAAAAGATAGTACTTGAAAACGATACCCAAAGAATGCTTCTGAAATTTGTGGAGAAACTTGTTTTTGCTTTTTTTGGTTAGAAAAAGTCAGTTTTGTCGGATTTTTTTTTCTCAACCCACTCTAAAACAAACATCAGGGAAACTAGGTAAAAATTTGAAATCAGGTGATCAAAGATTTCAAACCTGGAGTTTTTTTATTCGAACTTCCCTGGAAATGACCTTTAAGAAGTGCAACCGAGACTTCTACCATAGTAATTTTGTTTTCGTTTTTTTTTCGTTTTTTTGCTCAAATTATGCTGAATAAAACGAAGAGTTCTCAAAAAAAAGTACGGCAGTTTTTCAAAAGAATATTCTGCACTGCAAAGACTCGATTTTGTTCTCAATTTCCTTCATCGTCATGATAAAATTATTTGATGATTTCCAGCTGTTCTGTCAAAATTCGAAGTTAGGGGTAACGAAGTTAACCCTAAACTTCACAACCATTTTTTATCTGGAGCTCATACGGTTGCTAGATGGGTTATAGCAGAAATTTAAGCAAGAAGAACACTAAAAATTAATTGTCTCTGAGTTTGTTTTGAAAGGTATCTGAAATGAACTGGTCCTAATTCTAATCAAGGTTTCGTACGACGGCTTCCGCGCTGGATCCAAAACAAAAAAAGCAGACAAACAGTTAGTCTCGAACAGCAAAAATGTCAAAAGTTAATTTCCAGGCCTTGATATATTTGTTCAGGTATTTTATCGATAATTTTCGTTAAAAAATTTATCATTTTTGTTTGCTTGAGAAAAAAAGTGAAATGAACAAAACTGATTTACCAGTAATTTTAATGTCTAAAAACCTCGAAAAAAAATCTAAGAATGACATTGATTTTTTTTTAGCAAACACTTTTCACCCTGAGAAACAAAAAGACAGTACTTCAAAATTTATAGGCGAAAAAATGCTCCTGAGGTTTATGGAAACCAATTTTTGCTTCATTTGATTAGAAAAGTCAGTTTTCATCTGTTTTTTTTTCTCATCTACCTTGAGCAAAACATCAGAAAAAAATTAAATAAAACATGGACGTCAGGTCATTAAAGTTTTCCAACCTAGACTTTTTTGTTTGAATTTCTCTGGAAACGACCAGGCGATGAAATTTTGATTTGGACTCGCAATTTTGAAGTTCAATTTTGAATTCTACCATGATATGTATTTCCTTTTTCTTCTCTTTCTTTGCTCAAATTATGAAGAAGAAAACTAACAGTTTTCAAAAAGTAGTATGGAAAAGTTTTGGAAGAGTCTTCTGCAAAGATTGGATTTTGTTCTCAATTTCCTTCAACGGGAAAAAGTTATTCGACGAACTTCCAGATGTTTTGTCACAGTTCTCAAATAGAAACCTAAAAGAGGGTCAAGATTTCTCAACGATTATTTGCCTGGAGCTCATAAGGTTTCTAGACGGGTTATAACAGAAATTTAAGCAAGAAGAACAGTAAAAAATAATTGTCTCTGAGTTTGTATTGAAATTTATCTGAAATCTACTGGTCCTTATTCTAATCAAGGATTCGTACGACAGATTCTGCGCTGGATCCAAAACAGAAAAAGCAGACAAACAGTTAGTCTCAACAGCAAAAATCTCAAAAGTTAACTTCCAGGCCTTGATTTTTTTTCGGCGGGTGTTTTATCGATAATTTTCGTTAAAAATTTATCATTTTTGTTGGCCAGAAGAAAAAAAGTGAAATGAACAAAATTGGTTTACCAGTATTTTTAATGTCAGAAAGTCAGAAAACCTCGAAAAAAAATCTAAGAATGACATTGAGTTTTTTATAACAAACACTTTTCACCCTGAGAAACAAAAAGACAGTACTTCAAAATTTATAGGCGAAAAAATGCTCCTGAGGTTTATGGAAACCAATTTTTGCTTCATTTGATTAGAAAAGTCAGTTTTCATCTGTTTTTTTTTCTCATCTACCTTGAGCAAAACATCAGAAAAAAATTAAATAAAACATGGACGTCAGGTCATTAAAGTTTTCCAACCTAGACTTTTTTGTTTGAATTTCTCTGGAAACGACCAGGCGATGAAATTTTGATTTGGACTCGCAATTTTGAAGTTCAATTTTGAATTCTACCATGATATGTATTTCCTTTTTCTTCTCTTTCTTTGCTCAAATTATGAAGAAGAAAACTAACAGTTTTCAAAAAGTAGTATGGAAAAGTTTTGGAAGAGTCTTCTGCAAAGATTGGATTTTGTTCTCAATTTCCTTCAACGGGAAAAAGTTATTCGACGAACTTCCAGATGTTTTGTCACAGTTCTCAAATAGAAACCTAAAAGAGGGTCAAGATTTCTCAACGATTATTTGCCTGGAGCTCATAAGGTTTCTAGACGGGTTATAACAGAAATTTAAGCAAGAAGAACAGTAAAAAATAATTGTCTCTGAGTTTGTATTGAAATTTATCTGAAATCTACTGGTCCTTATTCTAATCAAGGATTCGTACGACAGATTCTGCGCTGGATCCAAAACAGAAAAAGCAGACAAACAGTTAGTCTCAACAGCAAAAATCTCAAAAGTTAACTTCCAGGCCTTGATTTTTTTTCGGCGGGTGTTTTATCGATAATTTTCGTTAAAAATTTATCATTTTTGTTGGCCAGAAGAAAAAAAGTGAAATGAACAAAATTGGTTTACCAGTATTTTTAATGTCAGAAAGTCAGAAAACCTCGAAAAAAAATCTAAGAATGACATTGAGTTTTTTATAACAAACACTTTTCACCCCAAGAAACAAAATGTAATACTTCAAAAGTGATAGAAAAAAAACGCTCCTGAAGTTTATTGAAACCTATTTTTGCTTCATTTGATTAGAAAAGTCCGTTTTCATCAGTTTTTTCTCATCTACCTTGAGCGAAACATCAGAAAAATTGAAGTCAGGTGATTAAATTTTTCAAGCCTTTAAATATTAATTTATTTAGGAATCACATGCACGAGTTCGCGAGTATCCAGGCTCACTCCAAATTTTTTTAAAAAAAAGAAGGAAATCAATTAATTGAACAGCAAAAACCTCGAAAGTTGTTTTCCAGTTCTCGAGTTTATTATTCGGGTATTTAATCGATATTTTTCGTTAAAAATTTGTCATTTTTCTGGGCTTGGATAACAGAAGTGAATTGAACAAATTTGATATCAAGTTGAAAAACCTCAAAAAAGTCTAATAATATGGTTCAGTTTTTTTTAAAGATAACCACTTCTCACCCCGAGACACAAAAAATAGTACTTGAAAATTGATACGCAACAAAATGCTCCTAAAATTTATAGAAACTTGTTAAATAAACTTTTTGGTGATTTTTCTTCTCCACAGAGGTAATATCATGGTTACGGCGCAAACTCTCAGTTGTGCAAAAGTTACGACTTTTGAAAGTGATTTAAGCCACGTTTCTCGGTTTGTTTGTCAGTGAAAGTGATTGGGCGATTAAATTCTCAATTAGAAAACTTATTCTAGGATTAAGATTTCTCAACGAAATTTTTCTATTTTCAGCTCAAAATTGTTAATAAAGTTATAAAATAGATTTAGGCAATAAGTAGAGAAAAAAAACAATGGTCTCTCTGTTTTGTATAGAAAGTTTCCTGACACCAAATGTTTTGAAATGTAATCAGTGTTTTGTAAGACGGCCTAGTCGCTCAATCGAAATTAAAAAGGCAAAAAAAAAACTTTTTCGAAATGGAAAATTGTCAAGAGCTAACTTAGGGTTAAGAGATTTGAGCAACTTTGGTTACTAGTAATTTTTGTGTCAAAGAACCTCAAAAAATCTAAAAATGTGCTTGAGCTTTTTCATGACAACCATTTATCATCGCGAGAAACAAAAAGATAGTACTTGAAAAATGATACGCAAAAAACGCTTCTCAAGTTTAAGGAAACTTGTTTCTGCTTCATTTGGTTAGAAAAAGTCAGTTTTATCCGTTTTTTTATCTCCATCCACTTTAAACGAAACATCAAAGAAACTAAGTGAAGTTTGGAAATCAAGTAGTTAAAAGTTTTCAAGACGATTTTTTTGCTTAAATTTTTCTGGAAGTGACCTGGGGATTAAATATTAATAGAGGAATCATAATTATGAAGTGCAACAGTAAATTCTACCATAGTATTATAGTTTTCCAGTTTGTTTTTGTTGTTTTTGCTCAAGTTAAATTTTGCAGAGTGAATTGAAAACTTTTCATCAAATAGTATGAGATTGTTTGGAAGTTTTTGAAAGAATCTTTTTCGGAGACCGGATTTTTTTTCGTAACTTCTTTCAACGGCCAGAGGTTATTTGAACATTTCCAGCTATTTTTTCATAATTCTCAATTAGAAACATAAATTCTAGGTTTAGGGCGTTTCAATGATTTTTGAATCCTGAGTTGAAACGGTTGCTAGTGGGTTTATAACAAAATTCAAACAATGAGATCAGAAAAAAAATAGTTGTCTCTGAGTTTGTAGTGAAAGTTGTCTGATACCAACGTCTTAATTTTAATCAATGTTTTGTGCGACGGCTTCCTCGCTCACTCTAAATGTTTTTTAAAAAAGCAGAAAATCAATTAGTCGCGAACAGCAAAAATCTCAAAAATTTACTTCTAGGTCTCGAGTTTATAATTCGGGTATTTAATCGATACTTTTTGTTAAAAAATTTTCAATTTTCTGGGCTTGCAGAACAGAAGTGAAATGAACAAATTTGATAACAAGTAATTTTTATTTCAGAAAACCTCAAAAAAATCTAAAAATAAATTGAGTTTTTTCATGACAACCATCACGAAAATTTAGTAAAACTTGAATTCAGGTGTTTTAAAAGTTCCAAGTCTGGAGTTTTTTGTTTCAATTTCTCTGAAAATGACCTGGCGTGGCGATTGAATTCTAATTTTAGAATCACAATTATGAAGTGCAACCCCGAACGATTTTTTCAGTTTTTGTTCTTTTTTTGGCTCAATATAGTTTATGCAGAACAAATTGAACAGTTCTCAAAAAATCTGATTGAAAATTTTTGAAAGAATCTTTTCCCTTTCGGCTGCAGTCAATGGCTGTATACCACTAATTGACTTTGTCGTTTCTTACATAACATATATTTTGAGGCTGAAACTAAAAAACAACTGAAGGTGAGTTATTTTTTTCAAAAAACTGAATGTTTCGCTCTAGTTATACAGTTATTGAGCTAATCATAAGTGTTTTGTCCATAGTCAGTTCACTTCGGTTTTCCATTGTTGTACAATTATTTCCTTTATAATGCGAATCAATCTTAATTCATACCGGGGCTGCACTTATGCTATGAGTAGCGTAGTTTTCTGAGATGATTAGCTAGATCACCAATAATTAGGTTTAAAAAAAAGTTTGGTGATTTTTCTTCTCTACTGAGCTGATATCATGGTTACGGCGCAAACTCTCAGTTTTTCAAAACCTGTTGATTTTGTAAGTGACTTACGGCAAGTGATTCGGGTATTTAATCAATAATTTTTGTTAAAAATTTGTCATTTTTCTGGGCTGGTGAATTGAACAAGTTTGATAACCAGTAATTTTTATTTCAGAAAACCTCAAAAAAATGTAATAAAAAGATTTATTTTTTTATGACAGCCATCACGAAAACTTAGTAAAACTTGAATTCAGATGTTTAAAAAAAACTTATTGTTCGGGTTTTTTGTTGAGAATTTTAATGAAAAATTTATAGTTTTTCTTGGCTTGGAAAAGAATTGAATTGAACAAACTTGGTTACCAGTAACTTTTGTGTCAAAAAACCTCAAAAAAACGATCTAATAATGTGGTTGAGTTTTTTATGACAACCAATTTTCAACCCGAAAAATAAAAAGATAGTACTTGAAAACGATGCCCAAAGAATGCATCTGAAATTTGTGGAGAAACTTGTTTTTGCTTTTTTTGGTTAGAAAAAGTCAGTTTTGTCGGATTTTTTTTCTCAACCCACTCTAAAACAAACATCAAGGAAACTAAGTAAAAATTTGAAATCAGGTGATCAAAGGTTTCAAACCTGGAGTTTTTTTATTCGAACTTCCCTGGAAATGACCTTTAAGAATCACAATTAAGAAGTGCAACCGAGACTTCTACCATAGTAATTTTGTTTTCGTTTTTTTTTCGTTTTTTTTTGCTCAAATTATGCTGAATAAAACGAAGAGTTCTCAAAAAAAGTACGGCAGTTTTTTAAAAGAATATTCTGCACTGCAAAGACTCGATTTTGTTCTCAATTTCCTTCATCGTCATGATAAAATTATTTGATGATTTCCAGCTGTTCTGTCAAAATTCGAAGTTAGGGGTAACAAAGTTAACCCTAAACTTCACAACAATTTTGTTATCTGGAGCTCATACGGTTGCTAGATGGGTTATAGCAGAAACTTAAGCAAGAAGAACACTAAAAACTAATTGTCTCTGAGTTTGTTTTGAAAGGTATCTGAAATGAACTGGTCCTAATTCTAATCAAGGTTTCGTACGACGGCTTCCGCGCTGGATCCAAAACAAAAAAAAAACAGACAAACAGTTAGTCTCGAACAGCAAAAATCTCAAAAGTTAATTTCCAGGCCTTGATTTATTTGTTCAGGTATTTTATCGATAATTTTCGTTAAAAAATTATCATTTTTGTTTGCTTGAGAAAAAAAGTGAAATGAACAAAACAGATTTACCAGTAATTTTATTGTCTAAAAACCTCGAAAAAAATCTAAGAATGACATTGATTTTTTTATAGCAAACACTTTTCACGAGAGAGTACTTCAAAATTTATAGGCAAAAAAATGCTCCTGAGGTTTATGGAAACCTATTTTTGCTTCATTTGATTAGAAAAGTCAGTTTTCATCTGTTTTTTCTCATCTACCTTGAGCGAAACATCAGGAAAATTAAATAAAACATGGAAGTCAGGTCATTAAAGTTTTCCAAACTAGACGTTTTTGTTTGAATTTCTCTGGAAACGACCAGGCGATGAAATTTTGATTTGGACTCGCAATTTTGAAGTGCAATTTTGAATTCTACCATGATATGTATTTCCTTTTTCTTCTCTTTTTCTGCTCAAATTATGCAGAACAAAGTTAACAGTTTTCAAAAACTAGTATTGAAGAGTGTTGGAAGAATCTTCTGCAAAGATTGGATTTTGTTCTCAATTTCCTTCAACGGGAAGCAGTCATTCGACGAACTTCCAGCTGGTTTGTAACAATTCTCAAAATGAAAACCTCAGTAAGAAAACTAAGTAAACCTCAGTAAGAAAACTAAGTAAAACTTGGAAGTCAGTTTTTTAAAAATCTCATGACTGGAACTTTTTGTCCGACTTCTTCTCAATCCAATTCAATAGAAAACACCAAGAAAAATAAGTAAAACTGGGAAGTCAGGTATTTAAAAAATTCCAACACTTGAAATTTTTGTTTAAAATTACATGACAGTGACCTAGTGATTGAATTCTAATCTAAGACTCACCTTTAGGAATGGCAACCCTAAACTCTACGCTAGTGTTTTTTCAGTTTTTGTTAGTTTTTTTCGCACACTATAAATTAAGCAAAATAAATTGATTAATTTTCAGAAAGTAGTATGGAACCTTTTTGAAATAAACTTTTTCAAAAAAGGGATATGCTCAAACTTGTTACAGCTGTAAGAAGTTATTTGATTAAATTCCGGCTGTTTTTTCACAATTCTCAATCAGAAACTTATATTCTAGAATCAAGAAATTTCAATGATTTTTTTATCTTGAGCTCAAACGTTTGCAAGAAGGGTTATAACAAGATTTAAGCAAGGAAAACAGGAAAAAAAACTTATTGTCTCTGAATTTGCAGTAAAAGTTATCTGACACCAATTGGTTTAAAACCTAACCAGTGTTTTTTGGTCGGCTTCCTCGCTCAATCTAAATCAAAAAACGCAGAAAAACACTTATTCTCGAACAGCAAAAATCTCAAAAGTTAAATTCGAAGCCTCGAGTTTATTAATCGGGTGTCTTATTGATATTTTTTGTTAAAAGTTTATCATTTTTTTTTGGTTTGGATGAAAAAGAATTGAAAAAAAAAGGTAACAAGACGTAGGATGTCATTGAATTTGATTGTGACAACCATTTTTCACCCCGATAATTCAACAGATATTACTTGTAAAAAGATACGCAAAAGATGCACCTAAAGTTTCTGAAAACTTGTTTTTGCTGAATTTGATCAGAAAAATTCTTTCTGCATGACTTCTTATCAATCCAATTCAATGGAAAACACCAGGAAAACTAAGGAAAACTTGGAATTCAGGTGTTTAAAAAGTTCCAACACTGGAATTTTTTGTTTAAAATTCCATGACTGACATGGTAATTAAAATCTAATCTGAGACTCACATTATGGAAGTGCAACCCTTAATTCTACGATTGTTTTTTTTGTCAATTTTTGTTCTTTTTTTTCGTACAATATAAATTATGCAAAACACATTGACTAGTTTTCAAAAACTAGTATGGAACTTTTTTGAAAAAAGCTTATTCAAAGAGTGGATTTGCTCAAACTTCTTACAGCTGTAAGAAGTTATTTGATAAAATTCCGGCTGTTTTTTCACAATTCTCAATCAGACCCTAAATACTAGAATCAAGAAATTTTACTGATTTTTTTTATCTTGTGCTTAAACGTTTGCAAAAAGTGTTATAAGAAAGATTTAAGCAAGGAAAACAAGAAACCAAAAATTGTCTCTGAAACTTTACGGAAAGATATCTGACAGCAACTGAATTTAAATCTAATCAGAGTTTTGTACGACGGCTTTCTCGTTCAATCCATATAAAAAAAGCAAAATAAAAACATTTACTCTCAGGCAGCAAAAAACTCAAAAAAATTAATTTTGAGGCCTAGTTTTTTCCGGGTATTTTATTGATAATTATCGTTCAAACTCTATCAATTTTCTTGGCTTGGATGGAAAAAAGATTTGAAAAAGTTTCGTAACCAGTGGTTTTTGTGTCAGAAAACCTCAAACAGGAAAAAAAAATCAAAGACTATGATTGAATTTGCTTAATGACATTCACTTTTCACTTCGAGAAACCAACAGATGGTACTTGATTAGGGATACGCGAAAAAATGCTCCTGAAGTTTCTGGAAACTTGCTTTTGCTTTAATTGATTAGAAAAAATCACTTTTGTCCGATTCTTTTCTCAATCCAGTTTAAGCGTAACATCAAGAAAACTAAGTAAAACTTGGAAGTCAGGTTTTTAAAAATCCCATGACTGGAACTTTTTGTCCAACTTCTTCTCAATCCAATTCAATGGAAAACACCAAGAAAAATAAGTAAAACTGGGAAGTCAGGTATTTAAAAAATTCCAACACTTGAAATTTTTTTTTTTAAATTACATGACAGTGACTTAGTGATTGAATTCTAATCTAAGACTCACCTTTAGGAATGGCGACCCTAAATTCTACGCTAGTGTTTTTTCAGTTGATTTGCTCAAACTTCTTACAGCTGTAAGAAGTTATTTGATAAAATTCCGGCTGTTTTTTCACAATTCTCAATCAGACCCTAAATACTAGAATCAAGAAATTTTACTGATTTTTTTTATCTTGTGCTCAAACGTTTGCAAAAAGTGTTATAAGAAAGATTTAAGCAAGGAAAACAAGAAACCAAAAATTGTCTCTGAAACTTTACGGAAGATATCTGACAGCAACTGAATTTAAATCTAATCAGAGTTTTGTACGACGGCTTTCTCGTTCAATCCATATAAAAAAAGCAAAATAAAAACATTTAGTCTCAGGCAGCAAAAAACTCATCATTAATGTTGAGACCTCGTTTTTTCCGGGTATTTTATTGATAATTAATGTTCAAACTATCATTTTTCTTGGCTTGGATGGAAAAAAGATTTGAAAAAGTTTCGTAACCAGTGGTTTTTGTGTCAGAAAATCTCAAACAGGAAAAAAAATCTAAGACTATGATTGAATTTGCTTAATGACATTCACTTTTCACTTCGAGAAACCAACAGATGGTACTTGATTAGGGATACGCGAAAAAAGGCTCCTGAAGTTTCTGGAAACTTGCTTTTGCTTTAATTGATTAGAAAAAATCACTTTTGTCCGATTCTTTTCTCAATCCAGTTTAAGCGTAACATCAAGAAAACTAAGTAAAACTTGGAAGTCAGGTTTTTAAAAATCCCATGACTGGAACTTTTTGTCCGACTTCTTCTCAATCCAATTCAATGGAAAACACCAAGAAAAATAAGTAAAACTGGGAAGTCAGGTATTTAAAAAATTTCAACACTTGAAATTTTTTTTTTTTAAATTACATGACAGTGACTTAGTGATTGAATTCTAATCTAAGACTCACCTTTAGGAATGGCAACCCTAAATTCTACGCTAGTGTTTTTTCAGTTGATTTGCTCAAACTTCTTACAGCTGTAAGAAGTTATTTGATAAAATTCCGGCTGTTTTTTCACAATTCTCAATCAGACCCTAACTACTAGAATCAAGAAATTTTACTGATTTTTTTTCTTGTGCTCAAACGTTTGCAAAAAGTGTTATAAGAAAGATTTAAGCAAGGAAAACAAGAAACCAAAAATTGTCTCTGAAACCTTACGGAAAGATATCTGACAGCAACTGAAATTAAATCTAATCAGAGTTTTGTACGACGGCTTTCTCGTTCAATCCGTATAAAAAAAGCAAAATAAAAACATTTACTCTCAGGCAGCAAAAAACTCAAAAAAATTAATTTTGAGGCCTCGTTTTTTTCCGGGTATTTTATTGATAATTTTCGTTCAAACTCTATCAATTTTCTTGGCTTGGATGGAAAAAAGATTTGAAAAAGTTTCGTAACCAGTGGTTTTTGTGTCAGAAAACCTCAAACAGGAAAAAAAATCTAAGACTATGATTGAATTTGCTTAATGGCATTCACTTTTCACTTCGAGAAACCAACAGATGGTACTTGATTAGGGATACGCGAAAAAAGGCTCCTGAAGTTTCTGGAAACTTGCTTTTGCTTTAATTGATTAGAAAAAATCACTTTTGTCCGCTTCTTTTCTCAATCCAGTTTAAGCGTAACATCAAGAAAACTAAGTAAAACTTGGAAGTCAGTTTTTTAAAAATCCCATGACTGGAACTTTTTGTCCGACTTCTTCTCAATCCAATTCAATAGAAAACACCAAGAAAAATAAGTAAAACTGGGAAGTCAGGTTTTTAAAAAATTCCAACACTTGAAATTTTTGTTTAAAATTACATGACAGTGACTTAGTGATTGAATTCTAATCTAAGACTCACCTTTAAGAATGGCAACCCTAAATTCTACGCTAGTGTTTTTTCAGTTTTTGTTCTTTTTTTTCGCACACTATAAATTATGCAAATTAAATTGATTAATTTTCAGAAAGTAGTATGGAACCTTTTTGAAAAAAAAACTTTTTCAAAAAAAGGATATGCTCAAACTTGTTACAGCTGTAAGAAGTTATTTGATTAAATTCCGGCTGTTTTTTCACAATTCTCAGTCAGAAACCTATATTCTAGAATCAAGAAATTTTAACGATTTTTTTATCTTGAGCTCAAACGTTTGCAAGAAGGGTTATAACAAAGATTTAAGCAAAGAAAACAGGAAAAAAAAATAATTGTCTCTGATTTTGTAAAGAAAGTTATCTGACAGCAACTGAATTTAAATCTAATCAGTGTTTTGTACTACGGCTTCCTCGTTCAACCCATATCAAAAAAGCAAAATAAAAAAATTTAGTCTCAAGCAGCAAAAAACTCATAAGTTAATGTTGAGACCTCGTTTTTTTTCGGGTATTTTATTGATAATTTTTGTTCAAACTCTATCAATTTTCTTGGCTTTGATGGAAAAAAGATTTGGAAAAATTTCGTAACCAGTGGTTTTTGTGTCAGAAAACCTCAAACAGGAAAAAAATCTAAGACTATGATTGAATTTGCTTAATGACATTCACTTTTCACTTCGAGAAACCAACAGATGGTCCTTGATTAGGGATACGCAGAAAAATGCTCCTGAAGTTTCTGGAAACTTGCTTTTGTTTTAATTGATTAGAAAAAATCACTTTTGTCCGATTCTTTTCTCAATCCAGTTTAAGCGTAACATCAAGAAAACTAAGTAAAACTTGGCAGTCAGCTTTAAAAATCCCATGACTGGAACTTTTTGTGCGACTTCTTCTCAATCCAATTCAATGGAAAACACCAAGAAAAATAAGTAAAACTGAGAAGTCAGGTATTTAAAAATTTCCAACACTTGAAATTTTTGTTTAAAATTACATGACAGTGACCTAGTGATTTAATTCTAATCTAAGACTCACCTTTAGGAATGGCAACCCTAAATTCTACGCTAGTGTTTTTTCAGTTTTTGTTCGTTTTTTTTTTGCACACTATAAATTATGCAAATTAAATTGATTAATTTTCAGAAAGTAGTATGGAACTTTTTTGAAATAAACTTTTTCAAAAAAGGGATATGGTCAAACTTGTTACAGCTGTAAGAAGTTATTTGATTAAATTCCGGCTGTTTTTTCACAATTCTCAATCAGAAACCTATATTCTAGAATCAAGAAATTTTAATGATTTTTTTTATCTTGAGCTCAAACGTTTGCAAGAAGGGTTATAACAAGATTTAAGCAAAGAAAACAGGAAAAAAAATTATTGTCTCTGAATTTGTAAGGAAAGTTATCTGACAGCAACTGAATTTAAATCTAATCAGTGTTTTGTACTACGGCTTCCTCGTTCAACCCATATCAAAAAAGCAAAATAAAAACATTTAGTCTCAAGCAGCAAAAACTCATAAGATAATGTTGAGACCTCGTTTTTTTCGGGTATTTTATTGATAATTTTTGTTCAAACTCTATCAATTTTCTTGGCTCTGATGGAAAAAAGATTTGGAAAATTTCGTAACCAGTGGTTTTTGTGTCAGAAAACCTCAAACAGGAAAAAAATCTAAGACTATGGTTGAATTTGGTTAATGACATTCACTTTTCACTTCGAGAAACCAACAGATGGTACTTGATTAGGGATACGCAAAAAAATGCTCCTGAAGTTTCTGGAAACTTGCTTTTGCTTTAATTGATTAGAAAAAATCACTTTTGTCCGCTTCTTTTCCCAATCCAGTTTAAGCGTAACATCAAGAAAACTAAGTAAAACTTGGAAGTCAGTTTTTTAAAAATCTCATGACTGGAACTTTTTGTCCGACTTCTTCTCAATCCAATTCAATAGAAAACACCAAGAAAAATAAGTAAAACTGGGAAGTCAGGTATTTAAAAAATTCCAACACTTGAAATTTTTGTTTAAAATTACATGACAGTGACCTAGTGATTGAATTCTAATCTAAGACTCACCTTTAGGAATGGCAACCCTAAACTCTACGCTAGTGTTTTTTCAGTTTTTGTTAGTTTTTTTCGCACACTATAAATTAAGCAAAATAAATTGATTAATTTTCAGAAAGTAGTATGGAACCTTTTTGAAATAAACTTTTTCAAAAAAGGGATATGCTCAAACTTGTTACAGCTGTAAGAAGTTATTTGATTAAATTCCGGCTGTTTTTTCACAATTCTCAATCAGAAACTTATATTCTAGAATCAAGAAATTTCAATGATTTTTTTATCTTGAGCTCAAACGTTTGCAAGAAGGGTTATAACAAGATTTAAGCAAGGAAAACAGGAAAAAAATAATTGTCTCTCAATTTGTAAGGAAAGTTATCTGACAGCAACTGAATTTAAATCTAATCAGTGTTTTGTACTACGTCTTCCTCGTTCAACCCATATCAAAAAAGCAAAATAAAAACATTTAGTCTCAAGCAGCAAAAAACTCATAAGTTAAGGTTGAGACCTCGTTTTTTTCGGGTATTTTATTGATCATTTTTGTTCAAACTCTATCAATTTTCTTGGCTTTGATGGAAAAAAAGATTTGGAAAATTTTTGTAACCAGTGGTTTTTGTGTCAGAAAACCTCAAACAGGAAAAAAAATCTAAGTCTATGATTGAGTTTGCTTAATGACATTCACTTTTCACTTCGAGAAACCAACAGATGGTACTATCAGCTTATGTCCATGTGCTTAAAGTTATGTTTACTATAGTTTTTTTTCATCATTTAAAAACTATTTGCAACACAAAACTTCATTGCTCCAAATTTTTTTACCAAGAAAAGACATCATAAATAAACTGAATAACTTCAGTGTTTTGCAATTCAATAGCTTGTTTGAAAAAATTTTCAGTCATTGTGAATTCAAAGTTCAAGTTGGTCACTTCAAGTTTTGTGATTCAACCAAAACATCTAATTTTAAATTGAAGCATGGTACTTTTCACTTCGAGAAACCAACAGATGATACTATCAGCTTATGTCCATGTGCTTGAAGTTATGTTTAATATAGTTTTTTTTTTCATCATTTAAAAACTATTTGCAACACAAAACTTCATTGCTCCAAATTTTTTTACCAAGAAAAGACATCATAAATAAACTGAATAACTTCAGTGTTTTGCAATTCAATAGCTTGTTTGAAAAAATTTTCAGTCATTGTGAATTCAAAGTTCAAGTTGGTCACTTCAAGTTTTGTGATTCAACCAAAACATCTAATTTTAAATTGAAGCATCAAAATTTTTTGACTTAAAACGAATGCCTTATGAATTTGAAGTTTTTTGATACAAGTGAAGCTTCCCAAATCATTTTGAAGTAGTTCAAATATGACAATCAAACTATTTGCCAAATCACCTTCTCACAAATCAGTTTATCAGTATTTTTCGATATTTTTCAGAGATTAAGGTTTGAATTTTTTTGTTTAAACTTCTGTGGAAGTGACTAGACGATAAAGTTCTACTTTTGGAATCACATCTTTGAAATGCAATTTTGAGCTCATGATAATTTTTTCTGTTTTTCATTTTTGTGTCTTCACAAATCTGCGGAACACTTTGAACAGTGTCTAGCAAAGTATATAGAGTTAGGACTGTTTTTCATGAAAATTGTCATGAAAGTTCTTTTCTCGGGAAACTTATTTTGATGAAATTCCAATTCGCTTATCACAAATCTCATCTGCAACTTTTTATTCTGGGATCATATTATCTCAACATTTTGATTATTAGATGAAAGTTTTGAGAGTAAGATAGATTCGAAGGTTTACGCAGTGGCAATTTCGGAAGAAAGGCAATTGTCTCTGAAATTAAAGAAATTTTTTTTGATATTAATAGGTTTAAAACTGAACCAGCATTGTGTATGAGTGCTTTCTTGCGCAATGCAAAAAATGAAAATGAAAAAAAAAAACAATTATTCGAACAGAAAAAACTCAAATGCTAACTTTCGAGCTTTCGTTTTTGTTTTGCTGTTTTTTGGAAAAATAATTTTACTTGAAAAGTTCCACTTCTTAATGTTCGCTTTCTAATTAGGCATCTTTCTATTTAGTTTTTAGCCTTCGGATTGTTACTTCCTCAAATTCTGATTCATTCGGTCAATTTTTTCCATGCATTGACCTGATAGTAGCTTTAAAAAGGGAAGATTTTGAGAATTGAGATACTTTACAGCAATTTTCATATTAAGCTCATACGAAGTTTTCAGCAATGGAAACATAGAAAGAAAAGCAATTTAAACTGAACTGAAAGTGGAATGGTTTTGACAATAGTTTTGTTGAAAAGTGATGCATTTTTTAGGTTGACTGCTTCCTCCCTGATTGCAACATAAAAATCAATAAGCAATTGGTTTCGAAATGAAAAAAATCTCAAACGGTAGCTTTTAAGCTTCGAGTTTTAAAATATTGTTTTCTGGCAAAAGGGTTTAATTAAAAATTCCACATTTCAACTCCAGCTTTTTATGTGTGCATCGTTTTTAGTAGTCGGTGATTATTGTATTCTTGCCTACTTCAATTTTTGATTGGTCAGGTCAATTTTTCTTTAAATTTGTATGATTATAGCTGAAAAAAAAATTATGCACAAAGTTTTAGACAGTTTTTAAAAAAAAACAGTTGGAACTTGGAAAAAGTCTTAAAAGATTTTTTTTCTAAATTGAAAATTAATGCTTGTTTTCTTTCAGTGGGAAAAGGCTAATTTCAACATTGATTTTGCAAAGGCTTAGAATTTTTATAGCTTGAACAGCTTGAACAGCATGAGCTTGAAAAACTTCAAAGTTTCATCGGTTGAATGGCTCTTTTGTAAAATTTACTGCCATGTGGTTCCTTCCATAAAAAAACAGGCAACGAAAAGTTTTCTACGTTTTAATAGGTTGGAAGGAAACGTTATACTTTTTTGCAACGTTTTTTGGTCCAAGTAACGACTTGAATCATTTCGGAGCTCCATCGTTTGAATAGCTTGGCAAAAAAAGTTTTGCCATCCAAAAAAACTGCTGGGAAAAACTGCTTAAGGAAGCTTTAGTTTTTGCGGGCTGATTTCCTTTATGAATTCAGTATTTCGAAATTTAATCGCTTAAATAGCTTAGTTAGAAAAAGTACAAGCGGATTCGCGCCAATAAACAACTTGAAATATTTCATTTTTGCTTAAATAGCTTGCATAGGAAAGCTCAATTTTTGTTGAACATTTCTGTCTAAGAATTAACTTGGAGTATTTCAAAGTTTCATAATTTTAGTAGCTTGCTTTTAAAATCTTGATGTTTTTGCAGACAAGTTCGCTCTATAAAATAACCTGAAAGTTTTCATCATTTCGTAGCTTGAATAGCTTGCGTTTAAAACTGACGTTTTGCTGACCGATTCGGTTGATGAAAAAATATGGAATACTTCGGAGTTCATTAGCTCTAACAGCTTGCTGAGAAAAATTTGATTCATGTAATTTGTTTCATGAAAAAAAGCTTGCTCTTTACGCTAACAATGCGGTCTATGAAATTCAAAATTTTCCAAAATTATTCAGTTTAAAACCTAACCAGTGTTTTTTGGTCGGCTTCCTCGCTCAATCTAAATCAAAAAACGCAGAAAAACACTTATTCTCGAACAGCAAAAATCTCAAAAGTTAAATTCGAAGCCTCGAGTTTATTAATCGGGTGTCTTATTGATATTTTTTGTTAAAAGTTTATCATTTTTTTTTGGTTTGGATGAAAAAGAATTGAAAAAAAAAGGTAACAAGACGTAGGATGTCATTGAATTTGATTGTGACAACCATTTTTCACCCCGATAATTCAACAGATATTACTTGTAAAAAGATACGCAAAAGATGCACCTAAAGTTTCTGAAAACTTGTTTTTGCTGAATTTGATCAGAAAAATTCTTTCTGCATGACTTCTTATCAATCCAATTCAATGGAAAACACCAGGAAAACTAAGGAAAACTTGGAATTCAGGTGTTTAAAAAGTTCCAACACTGGAATTTTTTGTTTAAAATTCCATGACTGACATGGTAATTAAAATCTAATCTGAGACTCACATTATGGAAGTGCAACCCTTAATTCTACGATTGTTTTTTTTGTCAATTTTTGTTCTTTTTTTTCGTACAATATAAATTATGCAAAACACATTGACTAGTTTTCAAAAACTAGTATGGAACTTTTTTGAAAAAAGCTTATTCAAAGAGTGGATTTGCTCAAACTTCTTACAGCTGTAAGAAGTTATTTGATAAAATTCCGGCTGTTTTTTCACAATTCTCAATCAGACCCTAAATACTAGAATCAAGAAATTTTACTGATTTTTTTTATCTTGTGCTTAAACGTTTGCAAAAAGTGTTATAAGAAAGATTTAAGCAAGGAAAACAAGAAACCAAAAATTGTCTCTGAAACTTTACGGAAAGATATCTGACAGCAACTGAATTTAAATCTAATCAGAGTTTTGTACGACGGCTTTCTCGTTCAATCCATATAAAAAAAGCAAAATAAAAACATTTACTCTCAGGCAGCAAAAAACTCAAAAAAATTAATTTTGAGGCCTAGTTTTTTCCGGGTATTTTATTGATAATTATCGTTCAAACTCTATCAATTTTCTTGGCTTGGATGGAAAAAAGATTTGAAAAAGTTTCGTAACCAGTGGTTTTTGTGTCAGAAAACCTCAAACAGGAAAAAAAAATCAAAGACTATGATTGAATTTGCTTAATGACATTCACTTTTCACTTCGAGAAACCAACAGATGGTACTTGATTAGGGATACGCGAAAAAATGCTCCTGAAGTTTCTGGAAACTTGCTTTTGCTTTAATTGATTAGAAAAAATCACTTTTGTCCGATTCTTTTCTCAATCCAGTTTAAGCGTAACATCAAGAAAACTAAGTAAAACTTGGAAGTCAGGTTTTTAAAAATCCCATGACTGGAACTTTTTGTCCAACTTCTTCTCAATCCAATTCAATGGAAAACACCAAGAAAAATAAGTAAAACTGGGAAGTCAGGTATTTAAAAAATTCCAACACTTGAAATTTTTTTTTTTAAATTACATGACAGTGACTTAGTGATTGAATTCTAATCTAAGACTCACCTTTAGGAATGGCGACCCTAAATTCTACGCTAGTGTTTTTTCAGTTGATTTGCTCAAACTTCTTACAGCTGTAAGAAGTTATTTGATAAAATTCCGGCTGTTTTTTCACAATTCTCAATCAGACCCTAAATACTAGAATCAAGAAATTTTACTGATTTTTTTTATCTTGTGCTCAAACGTTTGCAAAAAGTGTTATAAGAAAGATTTAAGCAAGGAAAACAAGAAACCAAAAATTGTCTCTGAAACTTTACGGAAGATATCTGACAGCAACTGAATTTAAATCTAATCAGAGTTTTGTACGACGGCTTTCTCGTTCAATCCATATAAAAAAAGCAAAATAAAAACATTTAGTCTCAGGCAGCAAAAAACTCATCATTAATGTTGAGACCTCGTTTTTTCCGGGTATTTTATTGATAATTAATGTTCAAACTATCATTTTTCTTGGCTTGGATGGAAAAAAGATTTGAAAAAGTTTCGTAACCAGTGGTTTTTGTGTCAGAAAATCTCAAACAGGAAAAAAAATCTAAGACTATGATTGAATTTGCTTAATGACATTCACTTTTCACTTCGAGAAACCAACAGATGGTACTTGATTAGGGATACGCGAAAAAAGGCTCCTGAAGTTTCTGGAAACTTGCTTTTGCTTTAATTGATTAGAAAAAATCACTTTTGTCCGATTCTTTTCTCAATCCAGTTTAAGCGTAACATCAAGAAAACTAAGTAAAACTTGGAAGTCAGGTTTTTAAAAATCCCATGACTGGAACTTTTTGTCCGACTTCTTCTCAATCCAATTCAATGGAAAACACCAAGAAAAATAAGTAAAACTGGGAAGTCAGGTATTTAAAAAATTTCAACACTTGAAATTTTTTTTTTTTAAATTACATGACAGTGACTTAGTGATTGAATTCTAATCTAAGACTCACCTTTAGGAATGGCAACCCTAAATTCTACGCTAGTGTTTTTTCAGTTGATTTGCTCAAACTTCTTACAGCTGTAAGAAGTTATTTGATAAAATTCCGGCTGTTTTTTCACAATTCTCAATCAGACCCTAACTACTAGAATCAAGAAATTTTACTGATTTTTTTTCTTGTGCTCAAACGTTTGCAAAAAGTGTTATAAGAAAGATTTAAGCAAGGAAAACAAGAAACCAAAAATTGTCTCTGAAACCTTACGGAAAGATATCTGACAGCAACTGAAATTAAATCTAATCAGAGTTTTGTACGACGGCTTTCTCGTTCAATCCGTATAAAAAAAGCAAAATAAAAACATTTACTCTCAGGCAGCAAAAAACTCAAAAAAATTAATTTTGAGGCCTCGTTTTTTTCCGGGTATTTTATTGATAATTTTCGTTCAAACTCTATCAATTTTCTTGGCTTGGATGGAAAAAAGATTTGAAAAAGTTTCGTAACCAGTGGTTTTTGTGTCAGAAAACCTCAAACAGGAAAAAAAATCTAAGACTATGATTGAATTTGCTTAATGACATTCACTTTTCACTTCGAGAAACCAACAGATGGTACTTGATTAGGGATACGCGAAAAAAGGCTCCTGAAGTTTCTGGAAACTTGCTTTTGCTTTAATTGATTAGAAAAAATCACTTTTGTCCGCTTCTTTTCTCAATCCAGTTTAAGCGTAACATCAAGAAAACTAAGTAAAACTTGGAAGTCAGTTTTTTAAAAATCCCATGACTGGAACTTTTTGTCCGACTTCTTCTCAATCCAATTCAATAGAAAACACCAAGAAAAATAAGTAAAACTGGGAAGTCAGGTTTTTAAAAAATTCCAACACTTGAAATTTTTGTTTAAAATTACATGACAGTGACTTAGTGATTGAATTCTAATCTAAGACTCACCTTTAAGAATGGCAACCCTAAATTCTACGCTAGTGTTTTTTCAGTTTTTGTTCTTTTTTTTCGCACACTATAAATTATGCAAATTAAATTGATTAATTTTCAGAAAGTAGTATGGAACCTTTTTGAAAAAAAAACTTTTTCAAAAAAAGGATATGCTCAAACTTGTTACAGCTGTAAGAAGTTATTTGATTAAATTCCGGCTGTTTTTTCACAATTCTCAGTCAGAAACCTATATTCTAGAATCAAGAAATTTTAACGATTTTTTTATCTTGAGCTCAAACGTTTGCAAGAAGGGTTATAACAAAGATTTAAGCAAAGAAAACAGGAAAAAAAAATAATTGTCTCTGATTTTGTAAAGAAAGTTATCTGACAGCAACTGAATTTAAATCTAATCAGTGTTTTGTACTACGGCTTCCTCGTTCAACCCATATCAAAAAAGCAAAATAAAAAAATTTAGTCTCAAGCAGCAAAAAACTCATAAGTTAATGTTGAGACCTCGTTTTTTTTCGGGTATTTTATTGATAATTTTTGTTCAAACTCTATCAATTTTTTTGGCTTTGATGGAAAAAAGATTTGGAAAAATTTCGTAACCAGTGGTTTTTGTGTCAGAAAACCTCAAACAGGAAAAAAATCTAAGACTATGATTGAATTTGCTTAATGACATTCACTTTTCACTTCGAGAAACCAACAGATGGTCCTTGATTAGGGATACGCAGAAAAATGCTCCTGAAGTTTCTGGAAACTTGCTTTTGTTTTAATTGATTAGAAAAAATCACTTTTGTCCGATTCTTTTCTCAATCCAGTTTAAGCGTAACATCAAGAAAACTAAGTAAAACTTGGCAGTCAGCTTTAAAAATCCCATGACTGGAACTTTTTGTGCGACTTCTTCTCAATCCAATTCAATGGAAAACACCAAGAAAAATAAGTAAAACTGAGAAGTCAGGTATTTAAAAATTTCCAACACTTGAAATTTTTGTTTAAAATTACATGACAGTGACCTAGTGATTTAATTCTAATCTAAGACTCACCTTTAGGAATGGCAACCCTAAATTCTACGCTAGTGTTTTTTCAGTTTTTGTTCGTTTTTTTTTGCACACTATAAATTATGCAAATTAAATTGATTAATTTTCAGAAAGTAGTATGGAACTTTTTTGAAATAAACTTTTTCAAAAAAGGGATATGGTCAAACTTGTTACAGCTGTAAGAAGTTATTTGATTAAATTCCGGCTGTTTTTTCACAATTCTCAATCAGAAACCTATATTCTAGAATCAAGAAATTTTAATGATTTTTTTTATCTTGAGCTCAAACGTTTGCAAGAAGGGTTATAACAAGATTTAAGCAAAGAAAACAGGAAAAAAAATTATTGTCTCTGAATTTGTAAGGAAAGTTATCTGACAGCAACTGAATTTAAATCTAATCAGTGTTTTGTACTACGGCTTCCTCGTTCAACCCATATCAAAAAAGCAAAATAAAAACATTTAGTCTCAAGCAGCAAAAACTCATAAGATAATGTTGAGACCTCGTTTTTTTCGGGTATTTTATTGATAATTTTTGTTCAAACTCTATCAATTTTCTTGGCTCTGATGGAAAAAAGATTTGGAAAATTTCGTAACCAGTGGTTTTTGTGTCAGAAAACCTCAAACAGGAAAAAAATCTAAGACTATGGTTGAATTTGGTTAATGACATTCACTTTTCACTTCGAGAAACCAACAGATGGTACTTGATTAGGGATACGCAAAAAAATGCTCCTGAAGTTTCTGGAAACTTGCTTTTGCTTTAATTGATTAGAAAAAATCACTTTTGTCCGCTTCTTTTCCCAATCCAGTTTAAGCGTAACATCAAGAAAACTAAGTAAAACTTGGAAGTCAGTTTTTTAAAAATCTCATGACTGGAACTTTTTGTCCGACTTCTTCTCAATCCAATTCAATAGAAAACACCAAGAAAAATAAGTAAAACTGGGAAGTCAGGTATTTAAAAAATTCCAACACTTGAAATTTTTGTTTAAAATTACATGACAGTGACCTAGTGATTGAATTCTAATCTAAGACTCACCTTTAGGAATGGCAACCCTAAACTCTACGCTAGTGTTTTTTCAGTTTTTGTTAGTTTTTTTCGCACACTATAAATTAAGCAAAATAAATTGATTAATTTTCAGAAAGTAGTATGGAACCTTTTTGAAATAGACTTTTTCAAAAAAGGGATATGCTCAAACTTGTTACAGCTGTAAGAAGTTATTTGATTAAATTCCGGCTGTTTTTTCACAATTCTCAATCAGAAACTTATATTCTAGAATCAAGAAATTTCAATGATTTTTTTATCTTGAGCTCAAACGTTTGCAAGAAGGGTTATAACAAGATTTAAGCAAGGAAAACAGGAAAAAAAATAATTGTCTCTCAATTTGTAAGGAAAGTTATCTGACAGCAACTGAATTTAAATCTAATCAGTGTTTTGTACTACGTCTTCCTCGTTCAACCCATATCAAAAAAGCAAAATAAAAACATTTAGTCTCAAGCAGCAAAAAACTCATAAGTTAAGGTTGAGACCTCGTTTTTTTCGGGTATTTTATTGATCATTTTTGTTCAAACTCTATCAATTTTCTTGGCTTTGATGGAAAAAAAGATTTGGAAAATTTTTGTAACCAGTGGTTTTTGTGTCAGAAAACCTCAAACAGGAAAAAAAATCTAAGACTATGATTGAGTTTGCTTAATGACATTCACTTTTCACTTCGAGAAACCAACAGATGGTACTATCAGCTTATGTCCATGTGCTTAAAGTTATGTTTACTATAGTTTTTTTTTCATCATTTAAAAACTATTTGCAACACAAAACTTCATTGCTCCAAATTTTTTTACCAAGAAAAGACATCATAAATAAACTGAATAACTTCAGTGTTTTGCAATTCAATAGCTTGTTTGAAAAAATTTTCAGTCATTGTGAATTCAAAGTTCAAGTTGGTCACTTCAAGTTTTGTGATTCAACCAAAACATCTAATTTTAAATTGAAGCATGGTACTTTTCACTTCGAGAAACCAACAGATGATACTATCAGCTTATGTCCATGTGCTTGAAGTTATGTTTAATATAGTTTTTTTTTCATCATTTAAAAACTATTTGCAACACAAAACTTCATTGCTCCAAATTTTTTTACCAAGAAAAGACATCATAAATAAACTGAATAACTTCAGTGTTTTGCAATTCAATAGCTTGTTTGAAAAAATTTTCAGTCATTGTGAATTCAAAGTTCAAGTTGGTCACTTCAAGTTTTGTGATTCAACCAAAACATCTAATTTTAAATTGAAGCATCAAAATTTTTTGACTTAAAACGAATGCCTTATGAATTTGAAGTTTTTTGATACAAGTGAAGCTTCCCAAATCATTTTGAAGTAGTTCAAATATGACAATCAAACTATTTGCCAAATCACCTTCTCACAAATCAGTTTATCAGTATTTTTCGATATTTTTCAGAGATTAAGGTTTGAATTTTTTTGTTTAAACTTCTGTGGAAGTGACTAGACGATAAAGTTCTACTTTTGGAATCACATCTTTGAAATGCAATTTTGAGCTCATGATAATTTTTTCTGTTTTTCATTTTTGTGTCTTCACAAATCTGCGGAACACTTTGAACAGTGTCTAGCAAAGTATATAGAGTTAGGACTGTTTTTCATGAAAATTGTCATGAAAGTTCTTTTCTCGGGAAACTTATTTTGATGAAATTCCAATTCGCTTATCACAAATCTCATCTGCAACTTTTTATTCTGGGATCATATTATCTCAACATTTTGATTATTAGATGAAAGTTTTGAGAGTAAGATAGATTCGAAGGTTTACGCAGTGGCAATTTCGGAAGAAAGGCAATTGTCTCTGAAATTAAAGAAATTTTTTTTGATATTAATAGGTTTAAAACTGAACCAGCATTGTGTATGAGTGCTTTCTTGCGCAATGCAAAAAATGAAAATGAAAAAAAAAAACAATTATTCGAACAGAAAAAACTCAAATGCTAACTTTCGAGCTTTCGTTTTTGTTTTGCTGTTTTTTGGAAAAATAATTTTACTTGAAAAGTTCCACTTCTTAATGTTCGCTTTCTAATTAGGCATCTTTCTATTTAGTTTTTAGCCTTCGGATTGTTACTTCCTCAAATTCTGATTCATTCGGTCAATTTTTTCCATGCATTGACCTGATAGTAGCTTTAAAAAGGGAAGATTTTGAGAATTGAGATACTTTACAGCAATTTTCATATTAAGCTCATACGAAGTTTTCAGCAATGGAAACATAGAAAGAAAAGCAATTTAAACTGAACTGAAAGTGGAATGGTTTTGACAATAGTTTTGTTGAAAAGTGATGCATTTTTTAGGTTGACTGCTTCCTCCCTGATTGCAACATAAAAATCAATAAGCAATTGGTTTCGAAATGAAAAAAATCTCAAACGGTAGCTTTTAAGCTTCGAGTTTTAAAATATTGTTTTCTGGCAAAAGGGTTTAATTAAAAATTCCACATTTCAACTCCAGCTTTTTATGTGTGCATCGTTTTTAGTAGTCGGTGATTATTGTATTCTTGCCTACTTCAATTTTTGATTGGTCAGGTCAATTTTTCTTTAAATTTGTATGATTATAGCTGAAAAAAAAATTATGCACAAAGTTTTAGACAGTTTTTAAAAAAAAACAGTTGGAACTTGAAAAAAGTCTTAAAAGATTTTTTTTCTAAATTGAAAATTAATGCTTGTTTTCTTTCAGTGGGAAAAGGCTAATTTCAACATTGATTTTAGAAAGGCTTAGAATTTTTATAGCTTGAACAGCTTGAACAGCATGAGCTTGAAAAACTTCAAAGTTTCATCGGTTGAATGGCTCTTTTGTAAAATTTACTGCCATGTGGTTCCTTCCATAAAAAAACAGGCAACGAAAAGTTTTCTACGTTTTAATAGGTTGGAAGGAAACGTTATACTTTTTTGCAACGTTTTTTGGTCCAAGTAACGACTTGAATCATTTCGGAGCTCCATCGTTTGAATAGCTTGGCAAAAAAAGTTTTGCCATCCAAAAAAACTGCTGGGAAAAACTGCTTAAGGAAGCTTTAGTTTTTGCGGGCTGATTTCCTTTATGAATTCAGTATTTCGAAATTTAATCGCTTAAATAGCTTAGTTAGAAAAAGTACAAGCGGATTCGCGCCAATAAACAACTTGAAATATTTCATTTTTGCTTAAATAGCTTGCATAGGAAAGCTCAATTTTTGTTGAACATTTCTGTCTAAGAATTAACTTGGAGTATTTCAAAGTTTCATAATTTTAGTAGCTTGCTTTTAAAATCTTGATGTTTTTGCAGACAAGTTCGCTCTATAAAATAACCTGAAAGTTTTCATCATTTCGTAGCTTGAATAGCTTGCGTTTAAAACTGACGTTTTGCTGACCGATTCGGTTGATGAAAAAATATGGAATACTTCGGAGTTCATTAGCTCTAACAGCTTGCTGAGAAAAATTTGATTCATGTAATTTGTTTCATGAAAAAAAGCTTGCTCTTTACGCTAACAATGCGGTCTATGAAATTCAAAATTTTCCAAAATTATTCAGTATGGCTCAACTAAAATATGTTGATCTGAACAACAACCAAATTTGTGCGAGCCGATTAACATTTGGAGACACGGTTGCTTGTTTAATTTTAATCGATCAAATTGACTCATACTCTCAGCTTATGTTTATGTGCTTAAAGTTAAATTTAACCAGCGTGTAACGCACCACCGGTTCTTCGAATTTTCAACAACTCAAAAAACTATTCTTTGAGTGTACTCTGGCAGCACCTAATTACAGGGTTCGTAGTTACAAAATTTGCAAAGTTTTTTTACTCAATTTTTTTATACAAATTTTGAAGAACCATAAAATTATATGAAATTTTATAAGTTCTTTGAAAAATTTAAAATGAACTAAGAAACGTCACATCTAGGCATTCAAAAAGGTATTAACATCTCGAAAACTACCAAATTTCGAGCAATCACAAAAGTCGTGGTATCTCTTAAGCAAAAATGATTTGGGCATTTTTAATTGAAGTTCAATTTTGCAACCCCTGAGATTTTTCTGACAGACCCCCAACTACAGGTTAGGAAACTCAAATGAACTAAGAAACTTTAATTTTTAACTAAGGAAAATAATTTAATTTTCTTAAAAATGTTTTTAAAAAAATCACAAAAAACGTCATATCTGGAAAACTACAAGAATTTGAGCAGGCAAATTGTGACGCAAAACTCGCAACTCCTGAGAGTACCCTGACAGAGCCTCACTGCAGAGATGAAAATTTCAAGTTTTGTGAAAATCTTTAAACTTAAGTTTTCTCAAAAACTTTGAGAAAAAACTTAAAAAAACGCCATAACTCAAAAAATTCAAGAATTTGAGCACCCATATTCAGAGGCAAGTTCGCAACCCCTGAGGGTACCCTCACAGATTCTAAAACAAGATTGAGATCTTCAAACTTTTGGAATTTTTCAATATTTATTTTTTTTTGAAAATTTCGGAAAAAATCATAAAAAACGTCATATCTCGAAAACTATAAAAAGATTTGAGCAGTGATATTTGGGGGCAAAATTTACAACTCCTGAAAAACCCTGATAGAGTCTCACTGCAGAGATGGTAATTTCAAGTTTTGTGAAATTCTT